>NC_140101.1:8897974-9362423 GCF_964237585.1 Gallinula chloropus
AAGAAAGAAAGAAAAGCAGAGAAAGGCCAGGACGAGAGGCTGTCCGGGGTGCGAGGGGATGGGATGACGGTGCCGTGGGATCTTTGTCCATTCCCAGGAGCAAAAGCGTCCAGCCCGGCACCCCCGCAGTTTGCTGATCCGGATGATGATGTGGGGTGGACAAAAGAAAAAATAGCCTGGGTGAAAAGCTGGGTCCACCTCCTGCAAGAGGGGGAGAACGGCCAGGTTTTCCAGGGGTGTTTAAAAACGCAGAGTGAAAGCCAAGCCCCAGTCTCGAAGTGCCCGAGGAGGCTGAGCTACTGCAGCTGTTGGCTCTCGCTTCCTTGGCACGAGGTAAACGGCTGGTGTTGAAGATGCTCCCCAGCACCTGGGTGATAATTTCCCCACTTCTGTTGCAGGGTTACTTACTACCAGGAGGAAAGAATTGTAACTGATTTCCAATTGCTGAGTTGCTTTATACTGCACATTGCCTGGCCGTGGGAACCTCCCCTTGGCACTGCCCCTCTGCTGGGCAGAACTGGGGGAGCTGCTGTGGATTTTCTTGTCCCAGGACCAAAAGCAGGGAAAGAGTTGAAGAGAAACCTGTGTCCTCAAATTCAGATATGATGTTTCATGGTCATGCTATTTTACTCTCCTATTTGATCCTTTTCTCTATTAATACTTACCAACATAATGTTTTTCTTCCTTTAAAGTCAAAGCTTTGCTTTAAAGAAAAAAAGTTTTGTTTGTTTTTTTTTAAAGCTTGGGCATTTTTCAGCTCCCCCTTTCCTCCTTCCCTGCCTGTTTTGGCCCAAACTGCAGTCTGATTTTAATGCAATATATTATTATGTAGAAACATCAGATAAACCTGCCTAGCTCTAATGCTCCTGAAACAGAGAGCTGCGAGGTCTTCCTAATGCCAGATGGACACGGGGAGGTGAAGCCACTTTTCCTTCCCAGGGATGGGCTTAGAAGCCCAAGTGCTCATGCAGCTGCTTCTGCAGTAAGGCACTAGTCCCAGCATCCCTGCTCTCTGTGGGAGACTCGGTGAGGCTGGGTCACCCTGCCCTGCTCATCACAGCAACTTTTGCAGCTGCTTGCCTTTGTGTTCCTTCTGACACCAGCACAGGAGCGCTCCTTCCTCTGAATTCTGGAGTTCAGCATCACCCTCAGTGCTTCTAGGAATTGCTGGGGCACTCCTGGCCCTCAGCCCCCCAGCAGAGATCTGGCCAAGCCTAGAAAGGAGCCAAGGTTTCCCTGCACTCTGAGGCTTTGTTTGCATAAAATGTTTTGCTTTCAGAGGGAGAGAGTGGTGAGCTGTGTTCTCTGTGTCCATACAGTCTCTGCAGAGGGTCTGAGCACATTTGTTATGGTCCAGCTGCCTGCACAGGAGGAGGTTGGGATGTAGGTTGGGGCAATCTGGGAAGGCATTTGGAAAAGGAGACATGTATATCCCATGAGCCAATCTTGACAGTTTTCTTCTCCTGTGAGAAGTCCTCAGGGAATAGAATGTCCCTTGGAAAACCAAGGAGTCTTGAAGGCTTAACTCAGTCATCCCTGCTCCCAAGCCCTGTGCAAGCCAATGCAGCAGCTGCTCTCCTGGAAGCATCTCTTGCTCCGGCTCCAGGAGCACTGGGTCCCACCAGGTGCAGTTTAGGATGCAGTGAATATTTAAACATGCTGCTGGATTCCTTTCAAGTACTGTCTCCTCTGGAGACACTGCAGTCCATGTTGTTCTTAAGTATACACAAATATCACAAAGTCTGACAGTGGTTTATGTTGGCGGATTCCCGCTGCCTTCGTGTCTCTATCTTGTGTAAGTTGGATGATGTGAATTAGTTCTTTGGGTTTTTCATGTTCTTATTTGGTAAACTTGGGTTCGTGTTTTGGGAAACTCACCCCAGTGCTCCAGCATGATCTGTGGGTATAAATCTACTTTGAATTAATGCTCATTGCCAACATTTTTCAGACTAGATACTGAATGTGAGAGGTTTTTAGTTAATATAAACCAGAGTCAATTTATGATGACAAAATGTTGCTAGATGTGTTGGGAAAAAACAGTCTCCTGAAATGTTTGGTTAAAGTCAAGCTAAAATCTGGAATTTTGTTCTGTCTTTGGTGGATTTCCAAAGCCCTGCTGCAGCAGGTCATTTGTCACCAGCTGCCTTTGCCAGCTCCTAGTTGTGTGTCAGGGTGAGGATGGAAACTGGTATTTTCAGACAGCCTTTGGCAATGAGTGTTAGGTAGGGAGCTAGTTAATCTCAGCTGGTCTCTTTTGGTTTGGGGTTTTCTTTGGGTTTGGGGTTTTGTTTGGTTTGGGTTTTTTTTTTGCTTTAAGATGCCTTCAGTGGAAAATGTGTTCATGAATATTTCACTTGAAATGAAACTAAAAGTGCAGAGCTCTAAGCATGATGCTGTACTTCATCTAGCAACTTTCTCACACTTGACTGATGCACTTATGAATGCAGCCAGGATGGGCTGTGAAGACTGCAGCACCTTCAGGGTCAGTGAATGGCTTTTGCTCCTGAGCTGAAGGTTGCTGAACCTTTTCTGTCCCCTGACACATGATGGTTAAAGTCACTGGTATGTTTTGCAGCCTGAGGGACTGGAGATCCAGCTGCTGCCCAGAAATGCTCAGGTCCATGTTTCTGCTTAGCAGTGTCTGTCTGTGTCCCATGACCACGTGGTTTGGCTGCTGAGCACATGAAGGCAGCTCTTGCTCTGTGAAAATGTCTTCTAGTGCTGACAACCTGTTGACACATGGATATTTGACTTTGTTATATGTTCATTCCCAAATAAGTTGGCTAGAATGGGAACACTGGCCCACCTGGCACTGTGCCCTCTGTATCAGCCTGTTTCAGCCCAGTCCCACTTGCAGAGCAGGTTGGTGGAGAGCACTGATGCTCTGTGGGGAGAGGAGGGACGTTGCTAAAAGTTTTGGAGATGTTTGTGGGTTTTTTTTTAACCAACCTGGTATGTTGTGGAGTTTTTTTAACCAGGAGTCCAAAAGGGAGTAGAAATGAGAGTCACAAGAGCCACTGAACAGCAAAATGTTGATGTATCAGATGGAGATGTCCACAGAGTCAAGACTTCACACTGTGCATTTAAAACAATGCAATCATTTTCAACTGTTTTCTCTCTTCAGGTAGAGTTGGGTATCTGACATGGTCTGGCAATGATGGAGAAAACTGTAGTGGTCCTCCTTCTCAGGCTGAAGACTGGACACATCTATGAGGAGGTTGGGAAAGTGGAGCTGGTTTGATGCCACGCCTGTGCCATTGACAGTGCTGGGGACAGGTGGACTGTGCAGCTGCTCTCCCCCTTGGACTGGGGCTGTAGGCTGATGGCCCAGTAGGATGTTGGAGATAACGACTCCCAAGTGGCTTTGCCTCTTCCCAGATGGGAGATGTGCATCAGCAAGGTCAGAGCAGAGCTGTGGCCCAGGTAGGATGAGGGAACCTCTGACCCAGGCTCGAATGGCAAGCACGGCTCTCAGGTGTCGCTGTTTGTGGGATTAGTGGGGTCTAACACATGCAGATATTTTAAATGCTAGCAGCTTCTCTAAGGTGGAGCAGCATGTGGGTGAACCTGGAAGTCTCCTTTATTCCCACTGGTGGGAATTTGCCTTTCCTCTCTTCTCCCTCTTCCGGGAGCTGCACCTCTGCAGAGGCACCGAGTGTGGCAATAGATGGCACTGCTGGGATGGGCTGGAGCCTCTGCCCTCTGTGCAGTGGCCCGAAGGGCACTGCTCAGCTGAGGGGACTGCGCAGGGCTGGGGACCAGGGCTGGCTCCGGGCATCCATGGCCGCATTGGTCTGGGCTTGGTGTCCGACCTGCATATACATAAATTGGATAAATCTGATGCAAACTGGCTGCAGCAAGACTGCATTCCTAGCTGAATTTCTGCTGCAGTGAGACTTTGTCAGTTCCTGCATTTCTGCTTGTTTCCCTGCAGCAGAGGAGGAGGCTGTCAGCATCAAAGAGCATCTCTGCAAACTTCTGTCTGAAAAGCCAGAGCAGTGAAGTAGCAGGGAGTGGGAGCAGGAGAAGAGCTGTGGTGCAGAGCAGTGATGCTGCCACTCTGAGCCTTGCAGGTAGACCTGCTTTGCTGGGCAGAGGTGAACGTGCGTTGTCCCTTGATGCCACCAGGTTCAGCTGCAGCCTCACCCCGATCTGGGCTGCAAACCTCTCCTTCTCTTTCACCTCCCTGGGTTCTGATCACCTGGCTGTTTTAACCCAAGTATTCCTCTAATTTTCATTGAAATCCTGTAATTTATGTGCCTCCAGGCACACAAACCCCATGGAAGAGACCCATAGTGACTGGGAGCTGTTAAGTGGCCTGGGGCAGAGCAGCCCAGCATCCATGTGCAGACCTGTGCCGTGCAGCAGCCCATGCAGGTAAATGCTGCTTTCACAGTGCTCAGTTGGGCTCTCGGGACTCAGCAGCTTAAGGTAAAAATCCAGGGATGTCAAAATAATGACTGTTGGGTGCTTTTGATTTACTTCCTGGAGGTGGCAAGTGGCAGAGCTTTATTTTGGGCTGCAATCCCTTCTGTGGATGTTTCTGCTTGCAGCAGGGCTGAGATTCCCCCTCTGCTGCCCTTGTCCAGGCCTGACCCAGGCCCCCACAAAGCAGCTGAGAAGCTCCCTCTGAACCAGAGAGGAGCTATTGCCTTCAGTGTCTTCCTAAAGACAGCAATTACACCCTTTGAAATCATCTGCACTATGGTTATCTGCCTTTGTAATATCCCCCATTGCCAGTGAGAACCTGCTTTAAGACAGGCACTGAGCAGGTTGATTCTGCTTCCTATGGGCTCTCTAGCACTTTGTTCCTTTTCAGTTTGATCTCAGCAAATGCATCTTCTCTGAGGACTCTGTGCTGCATGGGGGACTGAAAGGTGCTCTCATCACAAGACAGATTTGCTTGGCTCATTCACAGCCCAGGCAGTTTGCTAGGTGTAAACCACAGGCAGATGAAAACTGCTTTATTTCTTCTAACACACAACCAAGGCAGCTTGCTTCAAACACAGATAATTGAAGGACCACGTGCATTTGTAAATGCCTACATTTTAATTAAAAAGCAACCCCCTCCTTGAAAATTTAGGCAGCTAAAGTGGGATTGTGCTTACCAAAAGGGAATGAATTATTTATATGATAAACTCTGCTCTTTAAATTACTTGGGTTTAATGTACTGCATAGGCACTCTGTATTGACAACAGCGCTATTTTGCTTCCACTTAATCATCACAACTTATCTATCTATCTATCTATCTATCTATCTATCTATCTATCTATCTATCTATCTATCTATCTATTAACTAGAACAAAAATCCCTAACACTGGCTGATCTGGTACTTCTCTGCTGTGCTTGCTGATGGACTGTGCTCCCACCCAGTTTCTGCTGTAAAGAGGTTGTTTCTGCTGTAAAGAGGTTGTTTCACACGGGATGTTGGCCTTTGTCACCCTGGTGGTTCTGAGGCTGATTTGTGCTCTGCTTTTTGTGCTTTATGGGGGCTCTGCTGGTTCCGATTCTTCTACTCACTGTTTTAATAACTAACTCCTCTAGGGTGTTTATTTTTAGGGTAATGTAGGCCCTGTGGTTTTTTGGCTTCTCCTGTTCCTCCTGAAGTATATGGCAGCCGTGGCAGCAGTTCAAGATGAATTAGAAAAAGAAAGTAGAAGCAGAGGGCAAGCTGCAGAGACAATACATGGATGCAGGCAGGAAGTGGTGGACAACACAGCTGGTGCACCTCTTCTACGTATTTAGGTTACCAGTAACTCTGAGCTTCACTTCCCTAGAATTCAACTTACCAGAAAAAAAAACCCAACACAACTTTTGGACACCTTAGGAGACGGTGTTGAAGGAGACTGGGTGCCTAAAGCAGATGTGCTGCCCTGTGCCTGTGGTTTTTGGCCATAGCACTCCGCCCATGGTGGTGTCGCTGCACACAGAGCTGATGTGGGGTGGAAGGTGAAGAGAAATGTGTGAACATTTTCAAGAGAAAAAGTGAGAGCAAAGAGCCATCCTCTCCTGAGAAGTGTTCACACATGCTGTGTGCTCCCCATAGCAGCTGTAGGGGTCTCCCAGCCCCCCTTCTGCACCGTGGGTGCAGCACGGATGCAGCTTGCCCCTTCCCCAGCTCATCTAAGCCACGGTGGTGTAAGCTGTCTGCCCCTGCTCACTGCTGCAAAGCAGGAGGTTTTCAATAGAGCTGGGTAGAAGCAAACCTTAGGGCTTTGATTTAATTTATTTTTCCTTCCTGTTTGGAATCAGACTGCAAAGTTACCAAAGTTATTTTGGATAAGATCAGTCACTGCTTTCTTGGCCTTCATTTTAATTTTCACCCACACACCCCCCCCCCCCCCCTTTCATTTTCCTCTGTTTCAACTACTAGTTGGGGGGAGGGGTTGTGTGGGGTGTGTGTGTGCGTGTGTGCACACACTTTGTATTTGTCATTCAAATCAGTTGGAATTCAAGCTGCCCTGGTGCTCAGCAGCCTCCCTGCTGGGATTGCTGTGTCACTGGTAATGTGGTATTACACCCTATTAGTAACTGCACACTATTCAGATGCACAGGGATGCTGTGTGCTGTCTCCTGACTTATTTTCCACAGTCTCTTAGTAAGCAAAGGAGTCTTGTCTCTTGGTAAGATGTAATGAGTTGCAGTTACATCTGGAACAGGCAAGACTCTCTAGCAGGAGCAGCTTACTAAATTCGGAATTGGGCTGCAGGGAAAGTGTTATTGCTTGTCCTGGTTTTGGCTGAGATACAGTTAATTTTCTCACTAGCAGATAGTACAGTGCTGTGGTTTAGATTTAGGATGAGAATAACAAGTGTAATGTTGATAACACACTGATGTTTAGCTGTTGGTGGGGAGTTGTAGCATCCACACTAAGACAAGGACTTTGGAGCTTCCCTCGCTCTGCCAGGTCCACAAGAAGCTGGAGAGAGCACAGCCAGGGCAGCTGACCCAGACAGGGATATTCTCTGCCATATAACATCATACTCCACATGCAACTGGGGAGACCTGCTGGGAGGCAGATTCACTGCTCAGAAATTGACTGGGATTTGGGTTTTTTGTTTTATTTTTATTTTATTTTCTGTGTGCGTTGAGCAATTGCATTTGTGCATCACTTGTTTTGTTATTTCTGTTGTTATTCCCGTCCTTGGTTAAGACAGTTATTAAACTGTCTTCATCTCAACCCATGAGTTGTTTTTCCAGTCTGCTGCCCATCCCCTTGGGAGAGGGGAGAGGGGTGAGTGAGCCATTGCTTGCAGGTTACCGGCTGGGGTTAAACCAGGACATCGCATTACAGCCATTTCTAAGTGCTGGGTCCTGTCAGATAGATTAATAAATTGTTAGTTTAAGGTAAAAGGACATCAGCTGTGAGGAAATGGAGCTGAGACCTGTGAATGCCTGTGGCTGCTGGGGACACTGAGCTTCCAGGCTGGGGTGGCGATGAAAAGCCAAGCTGAAAATTGCTGAGTGAGTGCACAAAGTGAGGTGGTTCCAGGGGTGACACTGAAAGCCTTAGCTGCCTTCTGAAATACCAGACCTAAATCTAGTCACTACAGTCAAGGAGCTGATTGTTGTAAACAGCTGCTGAGGCACATGTGACATCACTGTGCAATTGCAATGCACACGTGAGTTTCTCATAGGAAAATCACAGCTATGCATGGCAGGAAGGAACATGAAGACCATCTTCCTGTACCAAGCCAAGATCAGTATGTCTGGATCATCCCTGACAGATGCTTGAGCACCTTTTTCTTGAAAGTCTTAATGATGTCTCCACCCTCCCATCTCCTTGGGCAATCTACCACAGAGCTTTACTATACTTCTGCTTTGAAAGGTTTTCCCAACAGCCATCCTCATTCTCCCATCCTATTACTTCCTGATTCTCAGCAGATATGAAAAGCAACTCATTGCTCACAGGAACCTTTTATGAATGGAAAATGGTTACCCCCATCTCAGCTCTGCCTCTATTTTCACGAGTTAATTGACCCATTTCCCTGTCTCTCATTAGAGGCTGTTTTCTGCATCTCTGGTCACTCCTACTACTGTCATCTGGGCTCTTGCCAGTTTGGGCCTGTCTTTCTTGATGAACAGTGCCCAAACTTGGATGAAGGACTCCAGGCAGAGCTTTAGCAATAGGGCAGAATGTTTACTTCATGTGTCTCACATACAAGTTTTCTGTGAATTCCAGCTTGATAGCGGGGGGGGGGGGGGGGGGAGCAACCAATGTCCTGGAGGCCGTTATGATTTGGCCATGGTGGAGATGAGGATCATATAAGTACATAAATGGATGCCTGGATGAAATGTCAGACAAAGGAAATAGGTTGTGGAAGTGGCACTTTGAGGGATAAACTGCTGCTAGTGTATGTGTGAGCTGCAGGTCTGCCCTGCTGAGGACCAGTGGTGGGTGTGGATGGAAGCATTGATTCCCACCCTGCTGGGATGCCCCCTGTGAGCACCTTGCCCACATCAGGAGACATGTGGTTGTTCCCCCTGGGGACACACCAGATGGGTTTTGTCATTCTGGTGGGTCCTACCCTCTGCTCCTACTCCCTCCATCAGTGGAGAAGGTCTGAGCCTTTCTGCTGCTTGACTTGGCTTCCAGTGCTTGTATCTGTGGGCATATTTATTGAAGCTGTTCATCTCGTTTGTTTTTCACTTGTGGAGGAAAAAGGTCTCTGTGAAAAGATGAGTTGCATTTTTTTTTCTCCCCTTCAGCCCAAGTGTTAGGCAGAGTGCTGCAGAACTGAGATGGCAGGGATGCGTTCCGAGGAGTCTGCAGTGGTGGCTGGAATTCCCGTTGCCATAACAACCCGTGCAGGCCTGGAATATACAACCGGTTTTACCCATAGCCCCTCTCTGTCCTTCCTTCTGTAACACAGCAGCAAATGGGCTTTGCTTCCTTCTTGCTGCTACCCGTTTAAAGTCTGAAAGGTCAGAAATGGGGCCACCTCTACAGCAGTGGAAACCCTGGTAAGTGGAGTGTGTAAGGTCAAGAAACCCAGTAACAATGGGTTTGATGGTCCCACTCCATTCAGAGCTCCAGTGTGTGGGCTCCAAATGCTGGTTTAGCTCAGTGAAAATCCTCTGACAGACTGGACTGGAAGAAAAAATCCCCTAGCAAGAATGGAAACATTAAACTGCTGAAGCAGCTGCTTCCTTGCTCCGTGTGGCTCTAGCCATGGTGGGTGGGAAGGGACATTGCTGCTTCAGGCTGGGCGTGGAGTAGAGCTGGGCAGGAATGAGGACAAACCATGCCAGAGCATCATATATGTCACATCAAGCTTGTTCTGCACCAGGACTTCAAGCTGCAGGAGGGTAGATTTAGATTAGATATTCAGAAAAAAAATTCTTCTTTATGAGGGTGGTGGGGCCCCAGCACAGGCTGCCCACTGACGTGGAAGCCCCCCTCCCTGGATGTCTCTAAGACTGAGCTGGATGAGGGTTTGGGCAACCTGGTATAGGGGAGGGTGTCTCTGCCCATGGCAGGGCGGGTAGAACTAGATGATCTAAGGTCCTGTCCAACCCAGGCCATGCCGTGCCAAGTATTCTGCTCTGTGATGTCATTTTCCAAAGGAAAACTGCACTGATGGAGCCACCCTGGTTTTGTGAGCTGACATACTTATTTTTTGTTTCTTTGCAAACACTGTCCAAAACACTGTCCCCTGCAGAGTCTCCCCTCCTGTGACCCCTGCTGCTGTTCCCATGAGCGTCAGGAGACTGCAAAGGATCAATGGCCATGCCCTGCATGCAAAGCATGAGCTGGCTGCACTGTAAACAGATGAAAGCTGTGACAGGACATTGTTGTCTTTCAGGAACTTAAATACAGCAGGTTTCTCAATGCAGACAATACCAAGAAATATTTCTAGGAGGGAAGAGAAAGGCTTAGTACTGCAGCGTGCCACGAGGAGCAAGAGCATGTGTGTTGGCCTGCAGTCCATAGCATCAAGCAGCAAGCATGCAGCAAGGCTGCAGAGTGTAGCTCTCCTCCCCAGCGTGCTGCTGGTGATGGTGATGCTAATGGACCCAGCTGAAGACCCTTACCTCAGGAAAAAAATCACCAGGTAGAAAATTCACTGACTGCCTTTGGCATCTCCAGTGTAAGATTGCACAGCAAAACCATCTTTTAAATTTAGGTTTGCTCCTCCATGAACGGTGTAGATGCTTTTAGAAATCCATATTTATCTTTTTTAATTAAATATGGGGGTTTATAGATCAAGAAGAGTCTCAAACCACAGAAATTTACTGGTGCAATAGAGTGGGAGAGGTCCCAGGATCCTGACAGCCCTGTAGTGCCAGTTCATTCTTTTAGTGGGGTTAGTGTAATTTTATTCTCTTTGTTATATTAGAAGGATATTTGGATTGCAAAATCAAGAAGCTGATTGATATGAAATGCTAAAATTAAGGTATTCCAAAAAAATCCTCTTGCTAGTCTTTCAGAGAGGTGCAATTTGCAAATGTCAGAATCCTTTATTTGTTTCTTTTCCAGTAACAGTCTCATCCTTGTCAATGTTGTGTACTTCCCACCCCCCTCATCTGGTCATTGAAAAAAGCTAACATTTCTGAAATGGCCTTTGATCCCTCCTAGAGACCAAGAAATGACATGGGAAATTCCAACCTGAGCAGTTTTAATTCCAGCCAAATTACAAATACCTCAATACAGAATAACTTGGGTGGGTCAAGCAATTCTCTTTCAAATGCAGTTACAGAAGGCAGCTCTTCTGAATTGACTGATTTATAATTTTAGATTTATTTTCCTCCCATTGACCTCTTCTGAATTGGAGTTGAAAGATGTAAGGTCACAAATCCCAGGGTTTAACAAGGAAAGGTTCTGCTTTGGGAAGTTACATCCAGAAAAGGATGTCAGGGGTCAATATAAGTTAAAAATTCAGTAAACCAGCAAGGGCTTGCCTTCCATCAGCTGGTCATCTTCTTCCTCTCTGTCTGTCTGTTAGGAGTTGTTGCTGTGCTGCTTTGTAACCCAACTAATGTATTGCCTGTTGGGTTGAAAAACTGGTAGAAAAAAATTAACTCAAAAATACCACCTCTGTACATCAGTTTTGTGGCTGTGAGACTGCACCTTTCATGCTGAGTGTCTGAGGGTACTGGGGGGTTCTCCAGCATGCTGTACAGTCATTTCAAGTAACTAAACACTAGATGGACTCAAAGAGAACTGCATCCTGGAGGCATATTTCAAGGGAAAACATAGCTGCCAGAATCTACAGGATGTAACTTTCAATGAAGTTTGCACATTCATCCATTTTCTTGCAAATCCTTGGGTAGATGGGAACTAAATATAGCTAATGGACTCATGAGCTCAAGTACACAAAATGCTGGGCTTTTATTTCTACCAAGTGAGCCCCAGGGTCTGGGCAGAGAGTTGATGTTTCTTGACAGCAATGTAACAAGTAAGAACTGAGAGAAGATGCTCTGGAGTGACTCAGCATCACGACTGTATGTATAAAGTGCATTAGTGCAATATTTAGCCACTGGAAAAAAGGCTCAGTTGGAGTTTGTGCTCCCAGCCCCGTGAGTGGTGGCCCAGAAGACCTGCACACAGCTCAGCCCAGCAGGAGATGCTCAGATGGGTGTTTGTGAGACACTGCGTTTGTATTGGTGCTCCCCAGTGGCTGGAGCTGCTGTCCACAACCTGCTTGGCTGTAGTCTCTTCTCACAGCACCAGAGAGGTGCTGTCCCCTGCAGCTTTCTCCTGACAGAGCACTTCTTTTTGAAGCAAGGAAGAGGCAGCTGGCTTTATGACCGTCTATTCCAGACATGAGCAGTCACAGCCAAGCAGAACTTCCCAGTGCCTTTGGTAAGCCTGGTAGTATCTAGCAAGAAAGAACTGAAAGACTAGGGTTTGCTTTACCTGGAACTGCTGATGTTTATATGCACTCTCCAGCAAGGCACTGACTGGAAAGCACCTCTCCAAAACTGCAGCTTTCCTGCTGCTTAATGCCAAGACAGCCTCCTGCTCTCTTTTGGGGGTGCTCCTTCAAGGTCTGTAAAGAATGCATTTAAACCTGAAAACTGCAAGCAGGGCAAAGGATTTGCTTGTATCTACAAGGTCACCCTCCTAAAATGTGCTTTAGTCCATACCAGGACTGGAGCATCACATTTCTCCTGATCAAGCAAATGGTTAGGAGATTCAGTCTCAGGTTGCACTGCTAAGACTTCTAAAGCAAACCACTGAAGTTCCTGGGATGGTTCCCATGACACCGTTACTTGTTTCTACTTGTTCCTACCCTGACTAATCTTTTCCACAGGTAAACTCTTGTTGTAGTCAATTTATCATTAAAAAAACATTTCTTGAACTGGTCTTGGTTTACTAAATTAAAACCCACAAAGCTGGATGCTTTAAGAATAGAGACTTTGAGACCTGTTGTTCACATAGTTGGTGCTGACTTTACAGCAAGAAGAGTAAAGTAAGAGATGGTGCACATCATCTCTGCAAGGTGAAGCTACGTTCTGCAGTGGGAAAGAAAGTGACACTCAGAACAGTGTTTGAATGTCCCACGCTCTGTGCTCTGGGACTGACAGGGGGGCTTGTACCTGTGCAACGTTATTGTAGATCTTTGCATGGCTGCAGTATGACACACTCCTAAGCTTAAAGGACTCACTGAGGGACCCATCAGAGGCCAATGTCATCTCAGCAGCCCTAGAGAAGAGGTGGAGAAGAGCTGCTGGCACCCTGTGCTGGGAAGCAGAACAGCTGAGCCATCCTTGATTATTACTGAAGCTTCAAGCAATTGTGGTTTTTATTACAGAATAAAATGCTTACATTTATTACCCAGAAGAAACTATGCAAGCTCAAAAATTGTGCTTTATACAACGCATTTTTATTGAATTCCCTTGTTTGCAGTGTTTCCAGGGGCTATTAACTGCTTTAACTGCAAAAGCAGCTGCTGCGACCCTGGACATTTGCTCTTGGAGGTGGGATATCCCCTGCACCCCCCTAAGCCTGGGATTCACTCAGGCCACAACAGCCTGAACTGCTGCCATCCATCTCCCTTCCTTCTTTCCTTTGAGAGGAGGATTTATTGAGATTATACTTGTGTTGTCCTTGGTAATCAGAAGAGCTGAATTGTTGCTTGGTTTCCCCAAGCCTCCCCTGCACAGCCCTTCTCCTATCAAAGGGACTAGTCTGGGCAAGGCAGGCAAAGATCCAGACTTGAGAGGGAGGTTTTGATGTGCTGCTGAGCAGAGATGTTTAACTAACCTCCTGTACCAATTCTGATGAAGAACCATCCTCAATTTTTATGTGTGATAGAGACTGAGGAGCAGCCATTTGTGAGACATCCAGGTAAGTGCTGGGATGGGCCTGGCTCACTCACCTCTGGTCTTCCAGTGCAAGACAATATAGGAACAGGGTGAGGGAGTTGGAAAAAACTGGAGACAACATTTCCACCTGTTTTATGTTCCCCCAGTGCACACGGTGATACAGGAGGTGTGTGAGGGGTGGGTAACCCCCTCACTCCTTCCAGCAAGCAAGAAATGGCCTCCAAGCAGAGACAGCACATGCAGAGGACCTGCTCTGGGTTGGGATTGAAGGGAAGAGGGATCAGCTGCCAGGCCAGAGGATGTCAGTCCTTCCAGCTGTGGTGTATGGGCTAAGCTTGAACTTGAAAGGCTGTCAAAGGATTTTGGAGAACAATTGTGAAACACTGAAATGGATGCTTGCTCTTCAAACATGACAGAAGGTGAGAACTTTGTAAGTTTGCTGGGATTTCCTGATTTACTGGTGCATAATTGCTCAAATTAAGGACTTTTAAAATTTTGCATTATGTTGGCTGGGTTGTTAATATTTAATATATGGAAAAAGACAAAGGTAGATAACTAACAACTGTCATACAATAAAAATCTCTATTATGATAATCCTGAGGAATCTTTGCTATTGCCATTCAGCCACTGGAATAGCAGAACATAAATGCAAGACCCCTCTGCTGCCTTCCTTCCTTGACTGATAGTGAGGTCACTAAAGCAAGCCTCCAGCCCTTCAGGGGCTAATAAACGTGCAGTTGCTGAATAACACAGCAAGTCAGATTGCTTTACAGAGCTCAGTGCTTAAAGCTAAATGTTAGATAACTTGTTATAGGTGGCTGGTTTTCCCTTGGTTCAGTCCTGCCTGAACAGGACAAGCCAGGAGGATGAAACATCCCTCCAGCCCAAGCGTAGGGCACAAGGGATGGTGGAGTCCTGATGCCACTGGTCTCCCCAGGATGGGGAGGGACCTGGGGCCCCAAGTATTTGACCTATGATATTGAAAGGTAGGAGCAAATTAATTTTTCAAGTAATTTTGCAAATTTCCTAGCAGATGGGGTACAGGGGCAAAGTGTTCCATTGGGGACTATTTATTCCTCAACCAACAGAAAGAAAAACGTGTATTTTTTCCTTCCTGAAGTAAATGTGAACAAAAGAGACCCAGGAGGTAATGTGTGACACGCATCACCACCTCAGGGAATAGGCTGATGCTTCCAGAGCTTTCAGTCAGTCCCTCAGACTCCTCCTCACTGAGATGAGAGGAAAGCTGGGAAGAGGAGCCGCACAGGGTGTGTGCTTGTGGTCAGTGAGCACCAAAAGGAGCCCTAATAGAGATGCAGAAGGAAATGCACATCCTGGGAAGGGCAGAAAGCTGGAGCCAAGGGAGGGGGTGGCTTTGTGGGAACCTGAACCAGAAACTTCTCCGATAAGCAATTTGCACTGGCATGTTTCCTGCCCTTTTCCTGAAGGCAAAAGGAACCCGAGGCTGACTAAGCACCTAGAGCTGTTTGCAGAGCAGTGCCAGGCGAGCAATGATGCAGATCAGGTCTGACTGTCCTCAAGACAGCAAGAAGAGGGAAGCCTCCCAGCAACAGGGGCACTCTGGGCACTCCTGGGACTGAAAGTTTAGGTAAGCTGAAAACTTCAGCTCTTTACAGAACAGGTCCCCCATGGAGCTGTTGTCGTCACCTGTCTTTTCCATGCCTGAGAAAATCTCAGTGACTTTGCCCTCTGCCAAGGGGTATTTGCTCTCTGTTCCCTATTAAGACCTCTCTGCCCTTCCTCCCTCCATCTGATTTTGCAGATGTGCATCTCAGCCTGCCCAGATCCTTCAGTGCTTCTCTAAAGACCCAGAGAGTGTAGCAGAGATCCGCTGTCTGGACAATAAGCTGTTATAGACCTATGTAGACAAACAGTTTGGGAAAGACTGGCTTTTACCATGGTGAGAGGAAGAGCTGGGCTGGTACAGTGCAAGGGTGAATGGTAGAGCTTGCTGATGGGCAGGGCCCAGGCAAGCTGGTGTCTCCAAGGCTTCCCCCTTGCGCAAAGAGCCCACTCCCCATAGGCTGCATAGGTTGGCAGCTACAGTTCAACTCCTCCAAAAATGGTTTTAACCAAGGGAGGATGTGATGATGAAGCCCAGCTGCTGATGTTGCCACACAAACTCTGCCTAGCTTTCTCAAGGAGATCCTTGTTTCTTTAAGGTTCATTTTTTGATGCTATTTTGCTCCCTGTTTCCAGTACTTTTCCCTGATACTACAGTATTTCCATGCTCCTAGGCTCTCAGTAGCTCAAACCACTCCACACTATGTATCTCAGTTCTTGGTGTAGTTCTCAACACTTGTTACAGACCTCTGCCATTAAACCTGATTCTGCCTGCCCTCCATCCCCCTCCCACACCCCAAGGGAAAGGATTTTGGACAATAAAAGAAAATCTCCATTGTACCTCAAGTGTTCTCAGGCTAGAAAGAAAATCTCTGAAATGAAGGGAATCCTTAAAGGGACAATAGGAAACACTCTGTAATGGAGACAGCTTAATTGTGTATGACTGTCTTTCTCATTTACTAGGAGAAACACAGGGCCCTTGGGCTGCAAGAACAATATGGGATATTGTTACATCTTATAGCTCATTTTAGAATATGAAACCCAGCATCCTCTCAGCATCAGGAACCAGCCAAAACTCATGGGCCACCAAAGCTGCTGCACCCATCTCTGCTGGAGAACCATTGTTCCCCCTTCCGTTGCTGTGATGGGCTGTGGCTTTTCTCACAGCCCTTTGTTTTTCTGTGACCAGCAAAATTATGTAAATCAGCCTCCTCTCTTGCTTCGCAGGACGGACAGGAAGATGCCAGACTGTTGTATAGGCGTGGGTGTTCGTGAAGATGTGATACTTTTCCTTATGCAGGCAGAGGAGTCACTGCAGATCAGCTGAGAGAGATTTCCACATTTAGTCTCAGCCTATTTCCTGGTCATATTGTAGCTCAACAGGCACCATCTTACAGACCTTTTCTGCCTGGCAGGTTAGACCCAGATATGTATATAGCACTCACTGCTAGCCCAGGAGAGCATATATTTACCATACCCTGCATATTTCCTGTAAAGTACTTGAGGTTTAAGATGTTTTCTCATGAGTAACTGCTGTAATACCTGGAAAGGAACAGGGTATGCCATGGATAGCATTCAAGCATTTGACTGGCTCCACAGGCAGTGGAAATAACAAAGCACCAATTCAGTTTGCAGAAAGTCAGGGTACAGATATATTGGTTGAAAGGTATGCCCATACCAAAGCGGGTTAGATAACCTTGGAGAAGAGCGAGTTTCTGCATCGTCAGGCCTGCACTGCCCCTTGCTGACAAACTCTCCACTGTGGGAGAAGAAATGCTTCAGGGAACAGACATCCTGGGGGTGGAAATATCCTCTTCTCTCCCCAACACTCCTGGATCACCCCAGGCACAGCCAGCTGGAGTGTCTGCCCTTGACAGGGCTCCCTCTTGCAGCTTCTACCTGAGTTGAGTATGATCCTTCTGCACTAACTGGATGGTGTGGGTGGAAGGGAAAGCATGTGACAGTAGAGATGTCTGTGCTTCCATGCTGACCCTTCATGTGCCCCCTCCACAGCTGGCTCCCTGACCTCTTTGCAGAACACATGAATGATATTGGCAGGGTAGCAAGTGATGCAGGAACATGCAAATACTCTGCTAATAAACCTGAGTTGTCTCTCTCCCAGTGATTTAACTGCATTGAATCTGATGCATCTCCCTGCATTAGGCTATTTGTCATTTTCCCTCCAACCACACTCTTCCTGCAGATGAGCAGCCTGCATTTGTCACAAGAGGAGATAATGTGCCCTGGATGCCAGGGCTAACAAATAACTTGCACTCCTACAACACCTGCCAGCTAGAAGTTTCAAAGTACTTTGTAATCCCTAACAGACTTAGCCTCCCAGCCCTGACCAGGGGTTTCATCTCTGTGGTAAGAGGAGTAAAACAGGGTCTTATGATGAGAAAATAAGAGAACTGAAGTGCTCTGGATGCTGATTGTAGGTTTTCATGGGTAGTGGGAGCTACTGCAGCAAAGGGATACTGGGCTGAGATTAAGCTGGTCACCAGGTTTTATTCCCAATTCTTTCCACCTCCCCCTGGGTGATTTTTGCTTTGCTATATTTTAATTTCCCCATCTGCAAAAAGAAGGCTATGTTCCACTTCTCTTTGTGAGAAATTCTGAGTACAGGTGATATACAGCTGTGGGAGGTACTGGAGAAAAAGGCCTGGCCACATCAATGCTGTTTGGGATTTCAGAAAGTCACCTCTAAGGAAAATGTGGATGTTCAAACAACAAAGATAGTAGCTTGACACTGATACTGTGTACACTGGGCAATGGGAGCCAGGTGGCAGAGGAGCTTAGAAAGTAGGGAAAAGGAGCACTGAGAGTCTTTTTGCCTAGTTAACCATGAAGACTCAGAGACCCGGTTCCTATTTTAGAAACCTTGTAGTAGTAATTGTTACTAGACTCCAAGAGCCATGGTTGATCAATACAAGAGGAGAAAGGGCTGAGAAGCATGGCTGTGTACCTCTGAGGGTAGCACAGAGTGCCAAAGGGATGCTTTGTGTGCTGTCACCTGGCTAGTTACTCTTTTCTCTATTTCTGTTGAGTTTTCACGTTAGTAAATTTCCCTTTTTATTATATTTATAGTTCTAACCAGCAGCAGAGATCCCCTGTTATTCCTCCCGGCTGTATCTGGAAGCGTACACAACCATCCTGAACACAGGCTTTTTGGTTGGAGGAGGGGCTGCCAGGTGGGGGCCGGGGCTGAGTTACAGAGCGGTACTCAGCCTCACTGAGCTCAGCTGCTTCTGGATCAACAAGCAGGGCCTGGGAAGCAGTTGGGGCTCAGCTGGTCATCATTTTTTCTCGTGGCAACAATTATTCGCGGGTGATGCCACCGGAAGGCGGGGGGTGTAGTCCCATCTTCCCGAGGAGGGATGCCGCGCCTTCCCCTCGCGGTGCTCGCTCTGGTCCAGGCGCCTCCTCCGCTGTAAATCAGCGCTGGGGCGGCAGGGCCCGGCCAGGAAAGCGTTAACTTTCCCTGCAATGCTGCATCCCAGCTCACGGTGGAGCTGCCCTCCTCTCTTCCACCCCCAACTTCCAAGTCACTCTTAACAACTCCGGGACAGAATTGCAGGGAAAAGCTGGAGGTTCAGACTAGACTTGTTGATCCCCGTGCCCAGGCAGAAGGAACTACCGAGGCTTTCCTTTGTGTCTACGCGGAGAGAGGGCCGGGGCAGCGGGGGCAGATGCGCCTTCAGCGTCGACTGTAGGTAGGAGTGAGGAGCCGCACCCGAGGGAAGGCCTTGGAAAGCTTCCTGCCGAGGGAACCGATTTACCTCGTTTCCCTTCCCCTCCCCCCGGGCTCCGTGGACAGCCGGGAGCGCGGCCGCCATCCCTCCGCCTTGAGGCTGCCCGCGGGGGGATGCGAGCAGGGCCGCCGCTGCTGCCCGCCCCGCTGCAGGATGTAGCCGCCTTCGGCCCCGCACAGCTCCGCACCGCCTCGCTGGGAGCCCGCAGGAGGAGGTAGGTGCGGGCCGGGCTCGGGCCGAGGGAGGGGAACCTTTCCCTGGGTCCTGCGGCGGCGGCTGAGGGAGCAGTCCCGGCGGCGTCCTGGAGGCAGCGGTGGTGTTTTAGGGCTGGGGGAGGGTGAGGGGGGGGTCTGGATCGCGGGGAGAGGGGCCGAGCTCGCAGAGCTGTGGCGGCTGGACATGGAGGAGCCGTTCCTTTCTGTGCCGGGGTTTCTCTTCGTGCCATCTTGTGTAAGCAACAGTGCTCAGGGCTGTCATGAGCCACTGGTCGTTGCAAGGAAGGCTCGGGGTTTTTTCCTTACTCCGATTTTCGTTGAATTCCCCGTTATGCAGAGGGCGGCGTCCCTGGGCAGTCCGGAGGGGGTAGTGCGCGTCCTTAACAGCGCCTGGAAATACCCTCTTTTCGCTTCCCCTCTCGGGGAAATTTGCAGGGCTGGAGTTAAACAAAAGCCTCTGCGCCTCCCTGCAGCCTACACGGCTGAGCAGGGCAGAGCGAGGGCCGGCGCCGAGGGGTTGCCCCGGCTGGTCATAGAGGCACTCGGGGTCCGGCGCCTGAGATCCGGCAGGGCCGCTCTGCGGGAGGGAGCAGCGGCGGGGCTGGGTGCTCGGGGAACAGCGGTGGCGGGGCGGCCGCTCCGGGATGGGGGACAGCGTGTGCCAGCGCATCTCTGGTTCCCGGCCCGACGCCTTTTGGGGTGCATCGCTGAATGGTGCTCGGGGGAGTTCTGTGCCGCGCCCCCCCCCTCCCGCCCCCATCAGTCACTAGTCCCTCGCCCTTTGCTAGCACAGGCTCCTGGGCCCGTGCCTAGTCTCCGCAGCGTTCCCTCGGACGGGGTGTGCAGGCGACCCCCTGGGGCAGGAGTGGGGGGCGGGGGGGAACACCCGGCCGCCGCCCGGGGGAGCTCGGCGGCAGCGCCGGGGCCGACACGTGGGAGCGGGCGGCCTTCAGCACCGCGGGCGCGGACAGCGCCTGCCCGCGGCCGCCCGCCCGGCGGGGCGCGGAACACGGTTCAGCACGGCCGGGGCGTGCAGCGCCGCCACCCCCTGAGCTGATTAGCGGGGCCGGGCGCTCCCCCGCGCGTGGATAAGGCAGCGCCGAGGCGGCCGCGGGCGCCGAGGTCAGCGGGCGGGGACCCATGGTTGGCCTCTCTTGCAGCTCCGGGGCATGGAGGGGAAGGAGAGGTGAGGAGAGCCGCCCCCGCGCGCCCTGCCGCACGCCGCACCTTGGACCGTCCAGCCTGAGCGGGACCAGCGATGCCTCTGGGGATGAATAAGCATGGATCTCGCTCTACTACTTCTTTGCCTCCGGACCCCACGGAGATCGTCAGGAGCAAGGCCTGCTCCCGAAGGGTCAAGCTCAACGTGGGGGGGCTGGCCCATGAGGTTCTTTGGCGGACCTTGGACAGGTTGCCACGGACCAGGCTGGGTAAGCTCAGAGACTGCAACACGCATGACTCCCTGATGGAGATCTGTGATGACTACAACTTGGAGGAGAACGAGTACTTCTTCGACAGGCATCCCGGGGCGTTCACCTCAATCTTGAACTTCTACCGTACTGGCAAGCTGCACATGATGGAGGAGATGTGCGCCTTGTCCTTCAGCCAGGAGCTGGACTACTGGGGGGTGGATGAGATCTACCTAGAGTCCTGCTGCCAGGCCCGCTACCACCAGAAGAAGGAGCAGATGAACGAGGAGCTCAAGAGAGAAGCTGAGACCCTCAGGGAAAGGGAAGGGGAGGAATTTGATAACACTTGCTGTGCTGACAAAAGGAAGAAGCTCTGGGACCTCCTGGAGAAGCCCAATTCCTCAGTAGCGGCCAAGGTAAGATCAGATTTCTTCTCAAGTCTTGTCTATATCTGCTTGTGACTGTGGTGATGCTTACATGAGGTATTGCCCTGCTACCCTTGCTTTAGCAGCAGGGCACTCATGGCTGGATGGATGCTGTGAGTGAAGGGGAGAAAGGCCTCCCAGATTCAAACAAGGTTTAATGTATCTTTTTTTGGGGTAGTTTGGAAATGATATCCTTGGGGCAGTCTAGGCTGCTCGGTGTGGGAGCAGTTCCTCTGGCCCCCCAGGGTCAGCATACGCTGATTGCCGTGCCTGAAGGTTAGTAGTCTTGTTATCCAGTGGCCTGTATTGGTGCATTTTGTAGTAGAGATTTCTTTGTGCCTAAAACATGAGTGTCTCCTACTGCTTAACCAAACTGGCTTTTAAGAAGAAATCTACTTGCAACAATTAGACCCAGGTCCGGTCAGGAAATAATGCCTTTCCCTGTAGGGCTCAAATTTAAAATTCTGTGGTGAAATACGTTCCATTTTTTGTATTGTGCACTCCTAGGCTTGTGGGACTACTAAAAGCAAGTGTGTGAGTTTTCACCCTTTACTTGAATCCAGTCTGGTTTAAGTCAATAAAATGCAATACTGCTGCAACTCCATCACTGTCAGTAGCTGAAGTGCTGCTTACTCTGGAAGTTGGTGCCAGTGCAACAGATCTATTTGAAGGTGCTTGGAAGAGAAGATCCATGTTAAGAGAAAACAATGTCAGAGTTGGCTCTGATAATTTAGCTGCCTCATGTTAGTCACATATTCTTCAGTGAGGAAAATCTCTGCGAACACAATGATTTAGTAACCATGGGGACAAAAGGGAAGGGGAAGAGGTGGAATGAATAACTGAAAAGCATGAGAGACTGAGCAGTAGGGACCAAAACTTGAATTTTCTGTGTACTAATATCCTCATGGTGGGCAAAGTAGCAGAAGAGAGACCCCAGCTACCTCTTTAAGGTCACCTCCCTTAGCTTCACCCATAGGAAGTCTGGCTTTGGTGGGCTACTTACGAAAACAGACCTCTTCTTTCCCTCTCTATTACTGAAATGTTTCACATCATGAACCAAGAGCATGTATGAAAGTTTTGGGAAAGGATTTTATGAAGTGTGGAACTAAATGGCTCATTCTGGCAGGGGAAGGGAAAGGCATGGTTGGCTGCTGAACCAATTATCACTTTTTTTTAATGACAAACGGAGCCTCAGAATGTCTTTTTCTCTCCAATGGCACGGGTGACACAGTGCTGAATGCATTAATCATTTATAAGGCTCCTTTGGCACAGTCCTGGAATCCTGAAACACAGGCCCCGGGCTTCACTGTCTATGGCACTGACTCAAAATCCATTAGAGACTGTTGATGCTCATGATTTATTGTATATGAGCAGGGGTCATTCTTGCCAAATAAGTGTCTTTTGTGATTTATAAATTAAATACACTCTAGCTTCATTTTCTGAGAAAATTCTCAGAGTAAGTGTATTCAGCATTGCAGGCTCTGGATTAATTGAGAGGGAATGGTAATGCATTACTATCCTACCCATTTCAAGCTACCATTCTGTGACTTTGTTACTGTAATGAAAAGGGACCTCAGATATTCCAGCAGTTCCCAACCATAGGTTTCTACTCATTTCAAACCTAGCAAGGAAAATGGACATGCTGAACAACTAGCTTACCAGGCAGGGACAGAAGAGCTGCTAAGTCTGTTCTTTAGCCAATTTTCTCCCTGCTGGTGGAGAGCTCTTCTCTCATGCTAGAGTATGCCCCTTGCTTTGATCACCTTCATGAGAATTCATTCCACATACTGAACAGGCTGGACCCAGTCTTCAACTCCTGATGGAAGGACGTGAGGAGAGAGACTTGGCAGCCTGACCTGTTATCTGACCTAACCAGCTGTGTCCAGGCTCTGTTTCAGGCTGCATTTTCCAAATCTGAGCCTCTGCCTTGACAGCTCCTGGTCAGCTTTCCTCAGCTGTCTGCTCAGTGGAGCGCTTTTGCAGAGGCCACGGGCCTTCAGGAACTTCTGTTACCTTTCCTGAAGCCAAAGTCCATCTGCTTTGCCAGGTCTGGGAGCTCAGGCTGTTTTTACAGAAAGGAAACAGAGGAAACCATTCTAAGGTTTAATGACTGTCACTGGAGGACCTAAAATATTTGAGGAAATGTCTGCTACTCTATTCTTTTTGTTCAGACTTGTGCCACTCAATGCAAATGTTTTTACTTTTACATGTAAGAAATGCAGGTTCCCTTCATATTGTCTTTAGGAAGTCTAGAAAATGGCTACAAATGTAGGTTCTCCCCTAAACCCAGCACTATCCCTTTGTAAGCCATGTCCTTTTGTCTAACTTCTCAGTATTTTTGTCTGTGTTCTCTGTATGTTGACATTGTCTGCACACCACCTAACAAGATTCCTCCATAAACAGCTTTCTGCAGAATGGGACTGGTTAAATACTGAGAGCACAAGTTGGTTTCTATTTGCAGGGGTTCTTTGGGTTTGGGTGGTGGGGTTTTGTTTGTTTTGCTTTAGGTTTGTGTGTCTTTGTATAGGTTTTGTTTGTTTTGTTTTAAAAGGAATTACATGTGATGTACCTCAGGGGTGAAAACAGCTTTCAAGTAAGAAGAATAATCCCCCAGACCTTAATTTCTGTTGCTGTTATATCCACTGGGGATTTACTCGTATCTTTTGACTAATCTGTCTGGCTTTTAAACTAACCACCTCGTGGCAAGCAGTGTCTTATTTATGTGTGATGCTTCACCCTGTACGTGACTGGAAAGAACACTCTGTGAGATTTTGTAATACCCACTCTTTGAGAGTGTCCAGATTTCTCCAGTGAGGCATCAGATAGCTGCTGAAGCCTCAGGCTTGCTGTCTTGTTACCCCTCACGCTAGGAGAGGGGTGTTTGCTCCCTTCCTGTGATGCTGCAGCCCCTCACAGCTGTAACCCAAGCAGCACAATCCTCGTGTGAGGTGCCAAAGAGCTGCCGGGCAGCACTCCAGCTCTCCCCCAGGGTGCTGCAACAGGCACCTGCACCGTTTCACCCACCAGTTCAGTCAGTTTGGAGGCACTTGCTGTGCTGCGCTCCCCTTGCCCAGTGGGAAAACCCCTACGCGCAAAATTGGGCACTGAGGGGCTCTCCCTCTACCAAATGAAGAAAAATACTTGTTGGGCAGTTATTTGATGAAACTCTTCATTTCTCTCTTGGCTAGCCTTACAAGGTATTGTAAAGGATCAGTCTCTCCTGCTTCCTGTGACTCTATTTGCCTGTATATCCCTGAGAAGCACTCACTGCAGTCTTTGTGGATGCCTCCTCCTCTTCCTGCAATCACTGTTTTTGCATGTTCATGCTTATTTTTATCATTCTCCCAGTCTCCCTTAATAGTTTGGTAGTTTATTTTTTGGTTTTGTTTTTTAAATAGTATTCTTCCTGTACTTTGGTGTACTCTCACATCCATTTTTAACCATAGAGGACTCTCTGGTGCTCGCTTCTGTCTGGATTTACCCTAGATGAAGATGAGGTGCAGATACTTTCTGGAGTAGCTATTGCATTTTCTTGTATGGTAATTTTCCTTTCCTTACGAAAGAAAAGCAGCTCTCCAGAAGCCAAGTAGAAGTGCTGCTCTTTCTTGGGACTTAGTGTCTGTGTCAGAGCACTAGTTCCCCAGTGCTCTGGTTTGGGTTTTAATCTTAATTACTCTAAGCTTGGGCAGCTGGTTTCTGTCACCCACAACCCAGCTAGCAGCCCTGGGTTTCCAAAGCAGAAGTTCCTCCTGTAGCTGTTTTTTTCTAGCTAGTCAGGATCTGTAGGCCTACCTGCCTGGTGAAACATTCCCGCCCCATGGGAGAGCCAGTCTCTAGTTTTAAGTAGACTTCATGGCATCCTGAAAAGTCAGACTGCAGCTGTTCAAGTGCTTTCCAGTATAGACAAATAACAAATTAGACCAGTTCAACATCTTAATTAACTTATGTAGTCTTGGAAATCCTCTGATCACCTGGACCTTTCCAGCAACTCTGCAAGAATATAGCCCTTTTTACCTATTAGAAGGAAAAGAAATCCTTTCTTGTCCTTACAAATGATTTCCCCAATCAATATTTGAGCAATTAGTGTTGTATGGGGGGAGGGGAAGTCTGCTTGTCTTACAGACTCCTCTGCATGTGCGGTTTTCAGCTATTTTTCTCTCGCTGTCCTGAAGGCTGAGAAAAACATGATGACATCACCCATTTAGGTTTTTTTTTTTTTTTGCAAAAAGCTTCTCTGCATATCTGCATGTCAAGTAGGATGTGCACTTCCTCTCCTCCTCTCTGCTTCCACTTCCCACTTTTCCCTGTCCTGTTGGGAGCTCAGCTGCAGCAATACCTCTGTTCTGGCAGGCTATTTCTTATGCTTTCTTCTGTTCCTACTATGCCTTTGCCAGTGTAATAATATCACGTTTATCCTTGAAAACATGCAACTCCAATTCAGTAATCTTATTATGCGTGCCTCTACATTTGTTGAACAGCTTTTCTCGAGCTGCCCACTGCTCTCTGCTGCTAATCTCTGGATGCATTGCTTAGGGATTGGGGAGGTTGCTCTGTAAACTCTTTTCTTATTATTGTTGATAGTGAGAAAATAAGAATGATAAAGCCTCTCAGAGATGCATTCGCTACATCTAGAGCGTTCTTCCCCCACGTGGGCTTTCTATTCCTGGCCTTCCCTTATGGCATGCAGTTTTCATTCATCTCTAAACCTGCCTGAATTTAGCATTCAGCAGAGGAAAACCCTCTCCCTAATCGCAGGGGTCACAGTTACCTCTTCTCTGTCTCTGAGGCTCCCATCAGAGGGCAGATGTTCACCTTGTTAAAGCCAGATTGACCATAATTTGCGTGCATCTTCGGCTTTTATTTTCCTGTTGCAGCTATTGCCTTGGCTCTTCTGCTATATATAGAGGACTTACTCCCTTCATTCAAAGTAAACTCCTGTCCTCAGAGATCCTCAAAAGCAGAGCCTCATTCCAAAGCCTTTCCCCCAGGTTCAGGGATTTGCCACTTTGGCCTATAGCTTATTGCTGGGTTTCTAGCACAGCAATGCCCTGTGGGGACACAAATGATTGCTGCTCTGTATCAGTCTCTCTTCATCCTACAGCTCCTTTCTGGGTGTTTGTCCTCCCAGTGAACCTCTTAAACCTTTTGTCTGGGGAGCCCTAATTCCTGTGTTTAGTGCCCTGCAAGTGTCTTGCTTCTGTCTTACTGATGACCTTCCCCCAACAGTTTGCTGTGCTGCCAGTTTCCAGAACTCCTCTGCATTACAGCCTCCTTAAATTCCCAGTTTGGGGGGAAAAAAACCTAAACCCTAGTAATACTGAGAGCCTGGTAACTATGTCCTGCAATTCCATCCTGTCTCTAAAGAATCTTGCTGTGGGGCCCTGTAACATCAGAGGTATCCTGGCCATGATGTCACACTGGCTTGTTAAGTCTCCCACATCCCTAACGCAACATCCCATGTTATTTCCTGCATGGGATGTATCTGGCGACCACAAGTTTGTTCTAAGTTCTCCAGGTTGGACCACCCTTCAAAGGTGATCCTTTCTGCAGACCTGTTACAGCAGCCCTAAGCAGCCCTTGGATCCAGGCAATAAGCAACCTGGCATTTCCTGCCTGAAAATGATCTGGGGTCAGCAGTTTATAATACACACCTGCAGATCTGCTGTCTCTAAAGGATTTTATAATAGGAAGGTTGAAATTGTTACACCTGGCAGTTCTTGTGATGTACTTGACACACAGCCCATGACATACATAATACATAAACATGTATGTAGGCATACTCCTGGAGTTTTAACTTCTCTGTAACCTTTCAGCTAGGAGAGCCTGGAGCCAGTTTGTGGTCCTCCCTGAACCTGAGCATCCACATCTGTGTGAGACTACCTGCCTCAGCAGGGATCTGATGAGCTTATATGCTTGGTCTGAAATCCTTAGGGGACCTGTGCTGTAGAAATGTAGTCAATTCTATTTTTAAAGCACCAGCTCTCATATGTACCTTTAAAAAATCTCTCTGAGAAATTAATTCCCTTTGCTGCTCAATGTTGTCCCGTCCTACTCAGCCTGCAAGCAGATATGGTTTAAGGTGTCAACATTTTCACTTAAACGTGTAGGAAACGTTACAAGAATGAAAAATCCCCATTCTGTTCAGCTGTAACTGCAGAGGTTTAGTAATGGGATTCAGGGGAAGACTGCGGGGCCTGATCCATCCAGGACATGTCAGCATGCTGTAATGCCCACAAAGTGTGGGTGCAGCTTCGGCTGGCAGCTGTGCAGAGCACTTGCACATCCAGCAGAGCCAAGCCTGCTGTGGCCCTTGGGTGTGCACTGACTGCAGATGTGCTCAGAGCTGTGGAGAGGCACTATGCAGAAAGATAAATTCTTCTCAATTTTTAAAAACCACTGCATTCATTTAACTCTTCATACACAGTGGGATAAATATCCTTGCCATCATGTTCCTCCTTTTACCTGCTCCTCTTGATCCCAACAATCAGAGTTTTCTTCTGATTTCTGTTGATGTGAATGCCCCCACGGAGAGGAATAATCCGATGTTGCTTTTACAACATGAGCATTGCTATTTGTCATTGCTAATGGCAAAATATTTATGTCAAAGAAAGTTCACAGCCGATCACTTAGTTCTTGTAATAAACACAGTCAATATGATTTACTCCATGGAGATATCTGGCAGCAACAGAAGAGGCACAATGGGGTCATTGAATGTGAGCAAGACACTAACAGCCTTCTCTGAAGCAGCTATAGGTGGAGGCTGTATGTTGTCACTGCTTCTGCTGCATTAAAGCAGACAAGAATCAAACCCTTACTGTTATGAGAGTTGACCAGTTTTGTTTCCTAGATCTAGAAGCTCAGCTCTGTCACGGGCTGGGCTGGCTTTCTGCCTGTTGTAGTAGGACTGGGAGCACTGGTGCTGTGGTACGGCGATGGCTGAGCTCAGCCTTGGAGGTAGCTGTCCTTATGGGGCAAACTGCTTCAGGGGCTGAGTTGGTAAATTTGCTTTGTGTTGCTCAATGCCATGGACCTAGGAGATGGCAACAGCTTAAGGATCCCTGTCCCACAGTCTGTCGCTTAACTCTCATGCCTGAGCTGCTTTAGCTTTGGCTCTCTTTAAGATGACCTTGCCCTAAGTGTAGTCCCTGGGGCAACAGCCACGCATTCACCTCCTGGTGTTCTTGGTTACTCAGTACAGCAAAAGGAAACCTTGCAGTAAGCCTCCCACCCTGCGTTTGGCTGGTCTCTGGTTTCTTTCTGTTGTCCGAGCTTTTCCTGGCCTCCCCTGTCTCCTTTACAATCTGGCACTGCCCGAATGTGGTTACCAGCAGGATTTGGTGAGGTCTCTTTCTGATTTTTAACGAAAAAATTCTACTCTTTATTCTAGAGCAAGTTTAGAAGAGTGCTGAGCTTCCTTATGCATCCACTGTGCCTTTGTACCTGCTAAAGCCCCTCCCAAAATGCCAGTATTTAAATATACTAAGCACATTTATTTTCTAGGTCCCCCAGTAACACCAGCAACCCCAGCTCTGCTACTGTGGAGGGTAAAACTCACATTGAATGTAATGGGAGCAAGTGAGTATTAATAATGTCTGTACTCATCAAGCAAAGCTCTCAAAGTGCTTTGAAAAGATGGATTACTTAAGGCCAGGACAAACCCGTGATATATGTATTATCCCCATCTTAAAGTGAAGAGGTGATCATTGCCCAAGGTCAGTGAGGAGGGCCAGGGCACAGCTGGGGGGACACATGCCTTGGCTTCCCCCATCTCACGTCACCAGTACTTTTTTATGGTATAGGTGAGCTTTCCACTGCCTACAGTATGATATTGCAGAGGGAGAGGTACTAGCAGCCACTGACTGTTTATCCTAGGGGGTGGAGTGAGAAATCAAACCTCTCTTTGTTTCAGCACAAGTGGGGTATGAGTGGCCACAGAAAAGTGGGAAGGTTTTCTCTCCTAGAGCTAGAAAGGTTTGTACTGGGCATTTTCAGCACTCTGATGCAATTCTGACACTAAGGCTGGGGTGCTGTCTAACTGTGAGACTCTATATGTATGTAGTCTAACGTACATAAACATCTTAAAGGAATCTATTGTGGAATTATATAGTCATAGTAAAGCATATCCAGTGCAGGTTATATTGATGTGTATGGGCACATAAATATATTTAAACTTGTTCCTCCATATGGGAATTACTTTGTAGCAAAATCAACCTGATTAAGGAAGGCATTTACTTTCAGTTAAAAATTCCCAATCCTAGCAACCTGCTCCTCTTTGAGCACAGGAAATGAAACACTCAAAAATATAACCTAAGGGGAGTAGTGTATCCTCAAACAAACAATTGCTACCTTTGATAGCAGCAGCATCTACGTGAATATCAGGGACAGTAACTGGTCAGAGCATAGGCTTTTTGGTAGCTTGGGAGCTCCCTTTAGCAAACTTTAGGTAGCAGCCAGGAAAGCTCCTGTGTGACCTACAAGGACAAGGGTCTTTGGGGTACCATACATCTCTTTCCCTACTGAATCTCCCAATCTGCCCCTAATTAACTCTTCCCAACCCAGGGTTGCAGCACCTCCCTGTCCCCTTCAGCTTCATGTGGTTTTTCAGAGGAGAGACCCTGTGGCATGGTCCTCTCTGGGAGTAGAAGGTTGCACTGTTGCTCCCTCCCTGCTGTGACCCATCCCGTGCCACCTCTAGGTGAGATGATGATAGCCAGCCCTTCCCTCAGCATCCAGCCCCTGCCTGGCCTCAAAGATGTATTGACATTTTTAGGAACTTCCCCTCTTTCCCCATTCACAAGTCTCTCCCGTTCTGGTTGTGACTCCTGTGTTTTGCTGGAGTTCTTCTGGTCCAACGATACAGACTGCTGGTCCGAGGGCTGGGGATGTATTGTGCCTCTTCCTGAGGCATTGCAGTGTGGGGAGGTGGCCTTAACTCAGCACTCTGCTGCTTGGTTGTGTCTGAAACCTGGGTTTGGGCAAGAGAAATCAATAGCAAAGCAAAAACTGAAGCACTTGTTGGTTTGTGAATCGCCTATTGACAAATCTCATGTGAAAAACAACATCCATGAGGCATCCATCAACTCTTGTGTCACTAAAAAACCCATGTCAAACAGCCAAAAGAAATGGAAGGAAGAATTTATTTTAAAGTTCATTTTTCCTGTCGTATGTAATCAGTTCCAGTTATTATGAGTTCAACTTATTCAGTGCTGTTCAGATTCATGTGCAGAGCCAAAAGCACAGATTAGTTTTGTTTTATTTAGGTCCATTTGCCCTTGCTCATTTTTGAGCAAAATGGAGTTGTAAATCTCATTTGCAGTATATAAACAACATAAACACCAGAAATGTTCTCTGATTGGTCCTGATGGACAAAATGTTTCTAAAATGTGATTATACTTACCAAATTTTATTTTAGGCTTAAGATTCCTTGTGGGTATCTCTTAAAAAAAATAAATCCTTCATTTTGCTAAATGAATAAATTGAAGATGTGGGTCTCAAATACTTAAAATCTTTTGTAGGGGGTATGAATTTTCCAAGCAAAGTAAGCACACTTTCCATGACACAGAAAATCTTTTGCATGCTGCAGGTGTGCTTTGCTTGGCTAGTTTCAATGGTACCTGATAGTAGCATAAACTGGGAATGGAAATGTAGCACCAGGAGCAGCTCATTGGTTGCCTGAGAAGCCTTGCATGTGGCTATGTCAATTTTTTTCTCACTTTTCTCAGTGATTCAGTGTCTAGTCCCTAGCTTTTTCTACCCTGGCATCTCCCAGTTGTCTTATGAAGGAGAGACACAGTTATCCCAATGTACTTGGCAGAGGGTACAAAGGGACTAACTGGCTTCTAAGGGCTTGTGATGGAGCAAGGAATGGAGTTGTAATCCTCCTCTAATCCCTGGACCATGTTTTCCTCTGGTGCAGCTGGATCCCTGCCGTAAGCATTCAAGAGGCAGCTGTGATAGGAAGAGCTAAATACCTCCCTGAAACTGTGTAGGAATCCATCTCAGACTGGATTCTTTTTTTTTTTTTTCAGGTTTCTGGCAATCTTGCTTGTATGTGGCTCTTTCTCAGCTCTGAAAAACATTGTTCACACCTGTCATTTCTCTGGTTATTGCAAAATGTCCACCTATCACTCTGCACACTTAACTTTTTCTGCATTGTATGCTTTTATTAACTATAGTGAGCACACATTAAGCTTCTTGTAATCAATACATTTGACCGCCTCCGCTATTACTGTAACATCCTTGTACTACTCCACATCTGGCCATTCTCAAGAACTATGTGTTCATCAAGTATCTGGATAGAAAAGGAGTGTAACTCGTTTCTGAGGCAATGTTTGTTGTCTGCTATCAGAAGAACCCAGCCTCTGTGGTGGAATAGGGATCTTTCACTCCTTGTTTCTTTTATGAATTTTTGGTAAATCTGTCCATCTTTGCATAAGAGTTAAAGCTTCTTAGAAAAGAACCGTGAGGGGGGAAGTGTTGTCTCCACTCCTGTCAATGTGCCAGGAGTTTATTAATAATACATAATAATTATACGTTGCATTTCTTAGCTCCTTTCATCTGAGAATCTTAAAGTGCTTCATGAACATTAATTAAGCAATCCTCATGACTGTCTGGTGCAGTAACTATTATTATCAATCTACACTTAAATATGACAATGCAGAAGAAATAGTAAATAAGAAAATCTCCCAGATACAGGCAAGAGCAAACCTGATCCAGAAAAGTAAAGCATCCTGGAGCTTGTGGCTGTCACACCTGAGCTTTTAATCTCTGACTGCTCCTCCTCTCTCTTTTGTTCCACAGGGAGCCACTGCAGAGCTGATCCCAGGCTGAGCCTGCTTTTGCAGGGGAAGGAGCTCTTGTGGTGGCCCCATCTAATGTAGCTCTTGCTCTTCCATGAACAAAAGCTTTAGGATGTCCTGTTCAGCATGGACTGGGAAGCTCCCTTAGTTCTTTCTCCTCAGCCCTTGGACAAAGGCTTGCATGAGCATCTGTGCCTTACCATGTTGATTGGTATCACTCAGGGATTTGTTTGTAGAAAGAATAGCTTTTAATTAGAGTAGAACAGGTATAAAAAATAAATACCAGTGTTCTGGCAGCAAATTCCCCCTCACCTCATAGCTGTGCCTCATGCCTGTTGCCAGTGAGCTGAATTAAACTAAGGTTAGACAACATACTGTTCTTCTTAGCCTCTAATCTTCCTCAGGTAAGTGATTGATCTCAGCAGGTTTTGTGGAGTTTAGCTGGGAAAAGCCGTGTCTTTTCAATGTGTTAGTTGTTAATATGAGGAAGGCAGGCTCACACAACAGCACTTGTGGGTTTCAGTGTTAAATACCTGCCAGTTCTTGCAATGTATTAATATATACGTTACCTTGGTGTTGGGACTGGGAGATGGTGGTGTAGCCTGTGTTCCCAGTAGTGCTGAAGGTCTCAACACCTCTGAGAAATGTCAACCTCGAGTTTCACCTGCTGGTGGAGATGGCAAATGGCATTTACTTTTGGTTTATTCTGACAAAGTTGTGGGCTTGGTAGGTGACTCCAGCTAGATTGGGTTCTATGTACTGTTATTTTGATGCTTCCACGTAAACTTGAAGCAGGTGAGGTGTAGTGTGTGAAATCTGATTGATTCCTACTGATCTGGGGCCTACTAGCCCTGCCTTGACTGAAGCACACCTTGTCAAAGGGAGCTTTTCAGGAGCAAGAACCTCACACATCCTTCATGCTGCCCAAGGTACCAATGGGCCCAATGCTTTCTGTGTCTGGTCTGGTCCTAGGTTCTTGTATGTGGCTCAGCAGCACAGGACAGAGCACTCTTGGGCTGTCCTGGTAGGGAGATATTTCTATCAAACACAAGATGTGCTGCATTCTAGAGATCGAATTGCATCCCCGAGTTCATTTTCTAATGGGTGTGTTCACGCGCTGTGTTAACACAATGTAGTTCTGTAGGAGTAACTTTAAACTTCCAGCAATCCCATGGAATGGTCTAATTTCATGCCTGCGGCCCTCACCAAAGCCAGCTGTAGCATATGCCATTTACCTACTGAAATACAAGACCTTCATCATGCTAAGCAGATGCATTGGGTCCTACCAGAGTGATATCTGGCCTCTCTTTCCCCTCTACTGAACACTGGGCCAGGTATAATTCCATTATTTTGGTGTGTCTGTTGAGCTAAAGAAAGAATTTGCTGAAGTTTCTGGCTGTGAGTGAATGGCCATGAATGAAACCTACTTGGCTTAGTAATTATTTTAAAAGATGCTTTTAAGAGCTTCTTGTAAAGTGGTTATGAAATGCTTACTAGTTTGCACTGTCTTCTGGAAAACTTGCTTCGTGGTCCAGATAACTTAGGCATGGTGATGCCACTGACAGGATTTATATAAGTAATTTATTTGATTCATAAAGTCCTTGTAGGAAGATGCATCTTCTTGTTCAGTGTTTATGTATCACTAAGTGCAACACTGTCCTGACTCATAGCTAGTGTTTGGTACCCCAAAACAAGTAATAAATATGTTTTACAGAGAAAACAAAAACTGCTTTAGAAAAGTTTGGGATTAGTTTCCATAATTACTAATTTTGTATCCAAAGGGGCCTGTCTCTTGAACAGGAGTGGCAGAAGGATGACATGCCTCTCCTCTGCCTGCTCTTCAGCTGTGCTGCTCATCTCACCACCACTTGCTCACTTAAACTGAGATCCCAGTTTCCAGTAGGGCTCTGAACTGTGCAGAGCAACAAGGGATTAAAGGACCTGTTTGGTCATCCTCCTCCTGCCCAGAGGCGGGGCAGATACAGAGAGAAAGTTAGTGCTTTGGCTCTTCTGGCTTAGTTCACCTAAGCTGGTTGCATCATGGGTTTTGTTGCTATAAACTAATCCTACAGCAACTGGGAAGCATTCCCCTAGGCACTCAGTGCCAGTTTCAGTACATGAGTGAGTTACTGATACTTTCCAGACAGAGGTAATCTGTGGTCTTTTTCTGAGTAGATGTAGACAAGCATGTGTGTGCAAAGGAAGAATGAAGAGCTGGGTTTCACAGACAGTTGCTCTGATTTAGCATGCAAATCAGATAGTTGGAATATGCAAATGTATCTTGAGGTTTATACCAGCAATTACTTAATCTGCATGTGGAAAAAACAGGATAATTGTGTGCAAATTAGACATATTATTGTGTATGGTGCAGTTGTGTGTCTAAATGGTCAGCAAATCAGATCCTTTCTGTCAGTAGCTGACTTTATATCCTCAGGGAAGCTAAGTCTCTTCCTTATTTTTTCTTTTTTCCATTTACACCACGTCCTGAAACAGTTCAAATATGTACTGTCATTTCATCCCTTGTTCCCTTCGTTATCATCTACCTGCTGGAATAGTTCTTTTCCTTAGCATTTTTTGGGGGCAGTAAGCCATAATGCTGGTAATAGGATCCCTCTTCCTGCACACAGAATGATCTTTTGCATCAGAAGTACACTGCAAACCCCTCCTAAGAAGCCTCTTTCTTTCAATGAAACCCTTCACCATTGACTTCCTTGCTGTGGTCCTTGCCAGAATGTTTCTGGTGAATCTAGTGAGTCAAAATTTAGCTTGATGTTCTTGAATGAGCTCTATAGTGTTGTGCTGTTCTGTTGTGTGTCTTCCCTCCATACAGGCGGGATGAAAACCCAAACTGAGAGAGATGATGGTCTGCTGGGCAGAGGTGTGGCTGATACTGGCAGATCAGGGTCATGGCTTTGTTAGGAGCTTTCTGCACAAACTCCAAAAGGTGGTTTTTCTCTTGTGTCTTTGACCAATATCTGCAAAAGACAGAAAATCTTTCATTGCTTTTCCTGTGCTTTCTTGGTAGAACACAAATCCCTTGGGCACCCCTTCTCTGCTGTGTACTACACCAGAGCCCTAATACAAGAGGCAAACTAAATACAGTCTGTTTTTTTACTGCCCTGCTGATACAGCATAATTTCTGCTTGTATTCTTCAGAAGGAATATAGATAAAGCTTAGTTTGGCCAGCTGTTGTCTTTTTTTATTTAGTATCTGTTAAGGGTGGAGAAGTCTTGCAGAGAGACCTGGACAGATTAGAGAGCTGGGCAATCACTGAAAGCATGAAGTTTAAGAAGGACAAGTGCCAGATTCTGCACCTGGGAAGGGGCAACCCTGGCTGCACATACAGACTGAGGGATAAGATGCTGGAGGCCAGCCATGTGAGAGGGATTTGGGAGTCTTGGCAGCCAGGTGGGCCAACCCATCAAACTGGGGTACATCAAGCATGGCATGGCCAGCTGGTCCAGGGAGGGGATTGTCCTACTCTGCACTGCGCTAGGGTGGCCTTACCTCGAGTCCTCAGGGCAGGTTTGGGTGCTGCAGGATAAGAGGGACACACAACTATTGTAGTGTCCAGAGGAGGGCAACAAGGATGGAGAAGGATCTGGAGTGGAAGTCTTATGAGTAGAGGCTGAAGTCCCAGGCTCTGTTCAGCCTGGAGAAGAGGAGGCTGAGGGGAGACCTCCTTGCGGTCTGTGGCTTCCTGACAAGGGGAAGTGAAGGGGCAGGTGCCAATCTCCTCTCTTTGGTGACCAGTGGTAGAACCTAAAGGAACAGCATGAAGCTGCACCAGGGGAGGTTTAGATTGGATGTTAGGAAGAGGCTCTTTACAGAGGGGGGTCGGGTACTGGCACAGGCTTCCCAGGGAAGTGGTCACCAGCACCGAGCTTGACTGAGGTCAAGAAGCATCTGGATGATGCACTCAGTTCTATGCTTTGACTTGGCTGGCCCTGTGTGGAGCCAGGAGTTGGACTCCATGATCCTTATGGTTCCCTCCCAGCTTGGGAGATTCTTTGATTCCATCTTAGGTGATCAACAGCTAATGATTAGTCTTATAGAATCTTTAAGGTTGGAAAAGACCTCTAAGATGACCAAGTCCCACTGTCTGTCCAATACCACTGTGTCAACTAGAAAAGTGTTGACTTTACTTCCTTTTGAGACTGTCTCCTTGAACTACTGGGATGTTTCAATACATTTGAAGTAAAGTAATGATGCTGTGTGGCAAAGCTCCAGCTCTTTGCACCTGGACTGGTTTCTTTTTGTGTGAAGTGCTCTATAAATGTCTTCCTTAGCAGCCTGCTGAATTCTGGTGTGTGAGGGATTAAAAACTCTAATGAATATAGTTTATTCCAAATGTTTTCCTTTGGGACCCAGTGCAGAATGGAGATTTTTTTTTTGAGCTACATCTTTGTATAATAATAAGGAATGGATGCCCATCTTCAAAGTCACCTCCTGTGAGTATCAAAACAGAACTGATCCTCCTGTTCTGCCTAGGGCATACGTGGTGGAGGCAAAATGAAAACCTTGCTAAGAGTAGGAAACTTCAGCACATGTGGAACTTTCAGCATGTGAGTAGTCTCCTTGATATTAAGAAGTCTTAAGCACCTGCTTAACATAAAGTATGTAGCAAAGAGAAAGTGAGTTATGGTGCGATTGAAAGACCCATCTTACTGAAGAGGCCAGGAGCATGTGCTGGTTAAGTTTCTATAAAAATAAGGACATTTTCCTCCTCCAATTAAAATTCTTCAGTGCTTAAGGTTAATGTGTCATCTGCTGCATCCAGGAGACTGGGAGAGAGATTGTTTCTGTGGAACAGATGTTCAACAATCTGCATCTTATGTTTTGTCATTTGGGTACTTTCTTGCTTCTGTTTGCAGAAATTGGACCCTTTGGAAGGCTGTTCTCTGCCCTGGTCAGTCTACATAGTGTTCCTCTCAGAGGGAGCACAGAATGTTCAGGAATATGCTTAAACCTACTTCCCAGGCAGGGAAACTGAGGCACACTGAAACATTAGCAGCTTCCCCAACTCCCAGGTCAGGTCTGCACCATAGGCAAGCGTTTCCCACACCAAGTCAGCTGTGCCAAACCACCTGGCCAAGCTGGTGCACCATGCCCCCTTGGCCAGGGCTTGTTGCAAACACACCAGCAGATAGCTCCCTTAGCTGGTTAGCCATGCTGAAGCACCTCATGAGCCCGAGCCATAGCATCCTATGTGACCGTTAAGGTCTCATCCAATTTTTGTGGCTGTAATTGTGACAGTGTTGGACCCAGGAGATGTTGGCATTTTGGAAACAGGGAAGGCAATCTGTATTTTCTTTAATGCATCCATCTGTCTCCCATTGCACAGTCAGGTCAAGTCCTTTCACCTCCTTGGTGAAAGCAACACTTGCATTCCCTCTCCTGCCAGCATTGCAGAGCGTCTCACTGCAAGAGAGCAGCAAAAACTGAGAGCCTCTCTTTGACCTCCTTGGAAATAACTTCCCAAACTGCATAGTAAAAACCTTCTCGAGGCAGAAATCCATGGAACAGCAGCTCTCTGATGGGCCAGGTTTCTCACCAGGGTGCAGGAATGGGATGCCCTTGCAGGAGCTCAGATCAATAGGCTGGTAGAGGTAGAACGTCTCGAACTTTTCTGTTATTCTGAAGCTTTTTGCTGGGGAAAACAAAGGAATGAAACTTTTACAAACTTTTAACCAGCTGCTGAGCAGGGTTTGTGCTGTAGGGGCTGTAGCTGAGCAGTTTACACAGGGAAAGCCCCCAGCCCCAGGAGTGATGCAGCCAGGCAGCACATGCAGATGTTCCTGGCCTGCAGAGAAAATCTAGGTCTGTTTTGCCAAGTAATAAATCTAAGTCCTTAACTGACTGCACAGTGATACTGTTCCTCTCCAGGTAAAAATCACATGGCCATAAAAATTTTTAATATAAACAAGGCAGATGTGGTCAGAATCCTATTTGGACAGATTTATAGCTTGACTATGGAGCAGCAACATTGCCTGGGCTTTGTGCCACTGGTAATTAATATGCATCCTGGGCTCTGTTTTCCTTCTAGACAGTGTACTGTTGCATATTTGTGTTTTAGACTGTAAGCATGAAAGTATGCTGTCTTCGGAGAGCCTTTCCTGGGTAGGCTGTGCTGGAAAGCTATTGCCCTGCAGATTGCATGGAAGGGAAAATTAGGGAATAGCCAGATGTGGGAGTGTGGCACTTCCCCAGCTTACTTAATGCCTCTGGGTAGCCGGCAATGAGTCTTGGTGCAGTGATTGTCATAAAAGCCATTGATACTTGCTATAGTTTCTGCCAACACTGAGATGAAGAAGTTGCTGGAGAAACCAGATCTGTGTGTGCTGACACTGGAAAGTCACGTCCAGCTCCTTGTCCAGTTTGTGGACTGTTTATGGGAAACAATGATAGTGTCTAGGTACGAATACCTAGATCAAATCTTTGAACACAGCTTCTCTGCTGCCAACTTACTCCAGTCTAATTCAGCAAAGCATGTTAGTTAGGCTTCAGTTTCAGCATGTGCTTTCATAACATGTGTATGTCCCACCAAAGCTGACTAAGTGTGTGCTAACGCCCTGGTGAAGCGGATCAGTGCCATGGAAGAGCTGGGTGCCTATTGAGGCAATCTGGAGCACTGTGGTGACACAGAGAGGCGAGGACGTCAAGGAGAGATTTGTCACCAGCAAAACCTCCTAGCAACGGGGATGGCAACAGGGTCCGTTTGGCCCACGAAGAGTCGGGGACCAGATGAGGATAGATCATGTTGCGTCAATATTTACCTCCTGTCCTCAAATGATGGGTAAAGCCACTATCTTATTTTGTCCTCATGATGGCTTTTCTGGGAGTGACATCAGTGTCCTTTGTTGTCCTCCTCTTCCATGTGCTCACACCTCTTGCAGAGGTGTCTGCAAGAGTTACAGTCCCTTTCAGCTGCCCAGACTTGTTCTTTTTCATCGTGCACCCTGAGGTCACCTCTTAGGCATTCCCTTGCAACTCTGCGCTTCATAAACTTAGAAAAATAATGGAGGAATTAAAGAAAAAGGCAGGGAGGGGAGAGAAAATTATCCCACGTTATTCCAGGGGCCACAGTCCCAGCACTGCCTCTGGGCATACGTTTTCTACTTGGACAGTCATCATCCAGCCAGAAACCGAGACAATTTTCCTCCTCATACCACAGCTGTTCCCCCCTTCACAATCCTTCCCGTTTTCCATAGTCGCAGTGCTTCTGCACAGAGGATTTTTGGCATTGTGAGTCCCCTCCTCCTCTGTTGGTTGGGGTACACCATAGAAGATGTATGTAATTAAATGACCGGTTACCTGGTGCTGTTCAAAGCTGTCCTCTAGTCAGAGGGAACCTACTGGGAATGTTAACATGTGTCACCTTTAGGATTTGAACTTGAAACGAGCACTGTAGCTTTGCTGGTTTATTGTATGGTGAATGAGATTACACTGTGTGTTTCTGTCTCTGACAACACATTTTGGTAGGCCAGCAATCCTAGGAACATGGGTCGTAGCAACACAATCAGTAATGGTTCATTAGATGTAGGGATTGGGGTGCAATTACGTTACTTTCTCAGTAAGGAGTGGCTGTTATCAGCTCAGGCAGGAGCTTGTGGAGCCTTGCCTGGATGTGGAAGTTGGACTGCTGGAAGCCAGGGATTGGGTTTACCATACATCAGCTTCACACCAACGCCCCAGGGTGATGTTTTTGTGTGTGCTGTGAGTAGGACCATTTACTCCTTGATTGCGTATAAAGCCATGGAGACTTTGGACAGCAAAGGCTACCTTGTGTTTGTGATGTAGTCATTGAGGGTTGAATAAAAGCATTCTGTTGCACATTATTCTATCACAGGTGCTCTGTGGCCCTACCACACGTTATCCCCAAAGGACTTGGTCATGTGGCACTTTTACAGAATACATACAGACCAAATTACTTCTTACTGAAGTAGTAGATTAGGTAAACAAACCTCCTTTTCTGATTAATGATTTAAGCTGTGCTGGTCAAATGACAATCTGAGAGGCTGCTTGCCATGGTCTTGTCTGACACCTCCAAAACTAAAAGAGTTTCTTTGGGTTCAGAAGCTGATCATATACCTGCAGTAACGCTAAGAGATGTGGTTTGGTCTTGTTTATGCTTCCCCTGCCATTTAGAGATCTCTGGTGGTTTATGAGATTTCCTGTAAGATGGGAAAAGGCAAGTGTGCTTTGGGATTCTCCAGAGTGCTGGGCCAGATGAACAGCATTTTATGTGCTGGCAAAGGCCTGAGGAACCTGTGCTGATGGCTGCACTCATCCCCGCAGAGCCCGCTCCCAGTACTGCCAGCATTTCTGGCAGCATTTGATCAATGTCTTTAATTTGAGCTCTGTGTTGCAGGAAAAGCAACAAAAGCAAGCAGCTCTTTACCTCCAGCAGAAGATAGGAGCTGCTTCTGTCTGAGCAGAGTCCACAATGAGGTGTCCACACCAGGATTTTCAAAGCAGTAGAGTTTCATTTTATGGAACCACACAAGCAACCAGACTGTATGTGTATTTCTAAGCTCTAGGAAAGGTGAACAAAGTGTGGGTGGAACAGCAGGTTATTTGTTATTTGATGTGAATAACACACTACATTAAAAATGACCTAACTGGCCTAATTATAGAGCAGATAGCTGTGTTGTAATTGAGATTTCCAAGTGAATGCTTTCCCACTGCTGGCATAAAATATTAAATTTACTCCTTTTAGATTTGTGCAATGATACAAAAAGATTTGTATGGAGTAAGGTGTTTTTATTAGCAGCAGTAAGAATGGTGAAGGTCACAGGTGACCTGGAGATGTTATCTATGGGATCCATGTTTAATGTAGACCAGTAAACTTCTAAATCTCTCCCCACTTCCCTTATGTCCCTTTACCATTATAAACGTTCAGGGAAGCTGCAGGGAAAGGAGTATTCTTAAAATTTCATTCTCTTACATAGATGCAAATCATTCCTGGGGCTCAAACCATGAAAGAGATATTTGCAGTTATCAAGATGATGGATGATAAAGGCTTCTGAGCTTTTCTGGGGAGAGCTTCTCACTGACTGTAGAATTAGAAGGTATGCAGAAGAATTAGCACTCAATAAATCCATCACAGGAGTACCAAGATCTTATCACTTTGGTTTGGAATACCCCAAAATAGCTCAACACCCCAGCAATTTTCATAATTTATATACACTTATCTGGGTAATATGACTTTCTAGAAACAAACTGGATAAACTGAGTTGTCTTAAGAGGGTCATGTCTTATTCCTATATTACTTAGCTTTCCATTCCAGTAGAAATAATCATTTCCCCCAGGGGAACCATTCATATGTTCAAAACCCAGCCCCAAATGCAAACATCAATAAAACTCAGCATTCTCTTAATTAACAACATCAGAAAACAGAACATCAGGCAGGTAGATACTATCACCACTTTAGAACAAAGTACACTTGGAACCAGGCGTAGCTATTTACCAAAAGCTTCTAGAAAGCCAGCAGTAAAACTGTTTGTTTTTCCAGCATATGTTGTGCACTCACTGCTATTGCCTTTGGTGGAGGGAGCAATATATGAGATGGTAACATACAACCTGGACCAACAGAGCTGTAAAATGATGCCACATAAACAGCAACCCAAGAAAATCTGCGTAGTTTACAGCTATAGCTTCTATCTGAGGCAGAAAATGTTGTAGGGCAGGATCTTCTTGAGGGCATGCACTGGGCAGTGCTGTACAGAAGTCTCAATGCGTCTTAGAAGGCAGCACACCAGCTTGCAAGTCAAGTGGGAACACCCCAAGATAGCTGCCATCGGGACCTCTCTGTTTTGGGATGGGAACAATGAAATCTGTGCTTTGAGATGAAGTCAGCTTTCACAGAAAGCACTGAGGAGATGCAATCTGTATCCTCCTTTCTGCAGTAACCTGCAGTGCAGAGCAGAGAGCTGGGAATAGATGAAGAGAGAGAATGTTAAAGCCCAGGATCTTTACCTTGGAAAGTGTGGCATTGGTGACCAATGCCAACAAAGGACAGGTGGAGTGAGCACTCTGCTGAAAGCAGGTGACTGGCAGGGGGGAATCAGGTGAAATGAGTTGTGTTGAGGGCAGGCTGCAGACCTGCTGTGAGGCATGGACCCCGTCCTGGTCCTGGGGAGCCACCTGCACTGGATGGGGAAGTTGTCATCGACTGGCAGCTGCTGATTTTTTGAAGCAGTGGTGACATAGTTTGTTGACAGGTGTAAAACCACAACTCCAAAGTGGCTTTGAAGAAGTGATACTGGCTGTTTCAGACCCAGGGAAAAAGGAAGAAAGCTCATTTTCCTAAAGTAACAGGCATGTCAAAACTAAGACTTTATTTATTGACATTTCTAAAACTTCATAAAACATCCTTTTACCCCAAAGTACCTGCTGCCTTGTGCTTGGCTCCAGAGGCTTGGGAAATGTGTGGGACCCAGCACAGCCACTGCCAGTGTCACGGGGTGGTGGGCATGCGATTTCAGCCCTGGTGTGTATGCTCATATATAATTCATTGGTGTGTTTTTTAAGAAAGACATTTGCTCTGTCTTGTGTCAGCTGCACACTTCTCTGTTGAACTGCTTATTCTTTCACTTAAGTTCTGCCCTTGTTCTGACAACAGATTTCCAGTAGTTTATTTTTTATTACTAACAGCCTGGTAGAAAGTTATAGACATAGATGTTATTTTCTGACTAGAGCAAAATTCCACTGTGGTGGGGTATTTTTTCAGCCTGTCCATCAAACAGATAAAACAAGCTCCTTTTTTTCTCCACTGTCAGATGTTTTTAAAGGCTCTTTCAAAGCAGGTGCATAAATTATAACGAAACTGAAGTCAGAGGAAAACTCTTTACGGCTGTACTGTACTGAGAGGGATTATGGGGAGTGGAAAATATGAGTCATGACATGGCTACTTCTTTTAGAGGGAGTTAATATGGCTCTGGGCAGAGCAGAGTCGAGTCCTCTGGAGGGGCAGCCTGTTCTTGCCTTTTTAAAACACGTTTCCCCCTCTGCAAATCTCTTCTGAATTTCCAAAAACTTAAACCCAAACAAACAAAAAATAAACTCCCCTTTCCCCCCCCCCCCCGCCCCCCCCCCCCCCCCCGAAAGCAAGTCAGCCAGATGTACTTATCCTTTGATCCTTCCCTGAAGTCCAGTTTCTTGGGTTGATTTCCAAGTATTTCAGTCCTAAAAATGTGTAAGTGTTTATTTTGGCAGTTCAGCCACTGTGCCCAGGGATTTGGCCTGGCTGCCCTTTATCTCTGCAGACACACTTGCACATGGAGCCTGAATTAAATGCCTCGGGCTAAAACTTTGCCTCTGATTCTCTTCTGTGCTGAGTGCCCCACTGGAGCTGGTGGAGATGCCAGTGGCTGGCCTGTAAGATCTGCACACCCCTCACTGGACCTTCTGCTTCATAATCTTCCCTTGCACTGCACTGCACAAATACCAAGCTTTATAAATGTTAACTGAGAGGCTAAAGAAGCTGCAAGGCTGGAATAATACTCTCATAATGCTGTAGTGTTGTGTCTGGGCTCGTGGGACAAGGGAACTGCATGGGATGTCTGACATGTGGTGCACAGACACACGTACCCTGAACCCTGCGGCTCTGACTGTGAGAGAGGAAACATTTGCTGTGGAATCAGCCCCTTTCTGTTCTGCTCCCCTCCAGTCTTGTTCTTCAGTATTTGTCAGTCGATGGGCTGTTTTCCCACTGGGAACTTGTGGGATCCTGGCATGCAAAGCCTTGGATTTCATAGCTCCTTGGCAGTGGGAAAGGGCAAATGTGACGGTGTTCACTCAGAACTGAGGGCAGAAAGGTTTCCTTCCTGATCAGCTCAGGTTGAGTTTAAACTGGTTCCTCAGTGGAGACCAGGTTTGGTTCCCTTTATGCAGAACAAGTGGACTGTTGCTGTTTAACCCAGCAGCTAAAGCAAGCACACAGCTGTCTGTTCCTCCCACCACCCCCAGTGGGATGGGGGAGAGAATAATAAATACAGACTAAAGGTCTGAGATAGACAGCATAATAGGACAGAAAAGGAATATAATAATAAAGATAACGATAAAAAATATTTAAGACACGTGACAAACAGCACAATTTCTCAATTTCTCACCACTTGATGGTGATGCTTAGCTAGTTCCTGAGCCACCCTGCCTCCCAGCCAACCCCCCAGTTCTATACACTGTGACATCATATGGTATGGGATATCCCTTTGGCTAGTCTGGGTCAGCTGTCCCAGCTGTGTCCTCTGCCAGTTTCTTAGTTGCCAACCCCCAAATTCTTAGTTAGGATGAGAATCTGAAAAGTCCCTGACTGCTTGGCAACAACTAAAATATCAGTGTGTTATCAACGTTGTTCTCATCCAAAATCCAAACCACATCACTGCATTGGCTGTTAACTTTCAGGAAGGAAATTAACTGTAGCCCTGCTGAAGCCAGGACAGACCCAAAGATCAGTTTCTGCTAAAAAAACAACTGAAACAGACATTTTGCCAAAAGGGTTCACTTTTGTCTGAATAATTTTTGTATGTTTCAGTTACAAATTCACATAAATATGGACAGAACATCCTTGTTCAGCAGTGCCTTTGTAGACGTGGAGTTTAGGTTTCAGAAGAACTGTCTCTAGCTTTCCACAGCACCTCAGGGTTCCTTATGTGCATTTGGGATTTCATCAGGCTTTTCCTTTAAGGCATAGATAGTGTATTCTTGACACAGGAACATGCAGCATCAGAAAGATGTCAGCAAACTTACTGAGTCCCACAAGTCTCTTGAAAGTTGGAAGGAGAACCTTAACCCTCCATCCTTCTGCAACAGTATTAGAGTTGGGGTCAACCTTGTATTATCCTCATTAAAAATTCAGGTTCTGCATACCAAGTACATTAGGCATTACATGGTAAATGAACCTCAGATGAGGGGGTCTTGTGGCACTACAAGCTTGCTGGCACCAGTCTGGACCTTTCATCCCTCCCAAGAGAGCTCTTTGAAGAGGCAGAGAATGAAAAATCCCCAGACTGTCTGTACTTCTGAACGTTTCTACAGGAGCAAGGTTAACAAGGGCTTAGTCTCAACTATCATAAAGGCAGGTTTACATGGAAATGAGGAAACAGGTTTGTATTTTGTCCCGAGGCAAACAGAGGAGATGGATTAAACTGAGGAATGCCTTGTTCTTCAGTTTATTCTCAAAATGTAACACACATCCTCAGGGATATAATTTTTACGTTAAGTTTACGACGCTATCTTTGTTAGATTCATTCCTGAATGATTCACTTGTCACAATAAGAACCTTGGCTGAGAAACAAACTGCAGCAGGTCCTCTGCTGCTCTTTGCTCTGCTGCTCGTTGGCATGCTGGCACTGGGCTGCCCAGCAGAATCTTCTGTCACAACAGTTGCAAGATCCAGCATAACCTGGGCAAACACTCCTGGGCAGTGTGGTGAGTGGGTGCCCCTACCAGGGACTCTGAAGGCAATCCACCTTGGATTGCTGGTTGAGCACGTTTGGGTTCCAGCTCTGCAATGAGGAGTGAAGCCGTTCAGCCTAACGCTGCCTTCCATCCCCTCTGCCACCTGGTTGACTGCATCACCACTGATGGCAGCAAAGGGTATTTGCCCTTAGAGGAGAAATGCTCTCTGTGCAGCCACAGCTGCTTTTGCTTAACACAAGTAGAAGATTTAAGAGACTGTTACCCAAAACTTGGGCATTAATTTATGTAATAGCCTGTAATTGCAGTTATGGTATCTCCCTTGTATTTGTACTGGCAGTAACTCTCTGTCCCCTCTCATGTTTATTTTCCCTTTACCCCGTCTCAATCCTCCCACACCTGCATCTCCTTTATTTCAGGCAATGCCTAGGTCACTTTCCCATACCCAAAGCAACCCCCTGGGTTTGTGCCAGGCAGGGCAGCTTGGTTTCTGCTCACATGTTGGATGGAACCTCTCATTTGACCACACTAACCCCTGTCTGGTCCCACTTTTGTTCAGTACCACCCTGACAGAACTGTTAAAATGGTCTTGCAAAAATTCTGCTGTGTTTGCTCCAGTAGGTGCTCCTAGAACCCCTATCTCCTTTCCTACTGATACAGAAGTTTCCTGTTTCTTTGTTGCTATATAAAATGCAAGTAATGCAAATTACAGACGTTCTCTCCTCTCTTCCAGTTGTGAGTCCTGGTAAGAGGGAGTCCTGCTGGCTTGTGCTGAGCTGCTTGGGGGTTTTGAGATACCCTTTTTGGGACATAGACACGGCTGGGTTGTGTTCAAGGTTGGGGTGGATCGGTATAAAGTGACAAATATCTGAACAGAATCCTTTGCACTGGTCAGGCTGCAAGATGAGTTGCAGTTGCTGTGACTTGAGCTTTCTGCCCTGCTTTTACCTTCTCCCCATCTTTTTGCTCCTTCCTCCTCAAAGTCTGAGATGCGCATCACCAGCAGTGGTGACCCCCAATGCTGCCCAGCCCCGGGGTGCTAGAGGGGACCCCTGGGGTCAATGAGCCCCAGAGCTGCCTGGCACCCTCCAGGAATAATAAAGCCAGAGTGTGGTTCACAGAGGGGTTGTTTTCCCTGTGAAGGACCCCCATTAGGGATGCATCTTCATTTGGTGTTACAAGAGCAAAGAACCTGGTGAGATTTCAGTATTGCTGACTTAAAGCAATAAGGATGCAGATTTTAAGGAATGTAGAGACTCTCTTTCCGGAGACCAAGAGGTATTTCTGACACTGGCTAGGAGCAGATGTCCTGCACCATCCCAAATCCTCACTACATAAACACAGAAGCAGGAGGGAGTGTGGCAGGGTCTGTGAAGAGGTAAGATCCTTACTTTTCAGATGCTCACTCTACGAGAGATGCCCTCAGACAGTGCTTTTCACTCTGTTTCCTGTGAATTAATTTTCCCAGCTCTAAATGAGCTCAGGTACCTGTCAAGGTTGTGATGGCAGGAAGCAGGCTTCAGTGGACAGTGCTTTGGGAAGAACTGTGTAGCTGTGCTGGCTGCTGCTGTGCATATAGGACAGACACAGCCTTGGGGCTGATATTACCAGGACAGACAGACCCAGCCTGGCCAGAGGTGATGATATGGGTGAATGCAGCTGGGGGAGAGATTTGCAGAAAGCAGAACAATGTAGACACTGATAGGGAACCAGGGGGGCTGATTCTTAAAATTTGAGGGGACCTAGCCCAAAGAACCTGGGCAAAGCTTAGCCCAGCCTCTCACCTCTACTTAAGCTTTAATATAAAAAGGCAGTACAAACCTGCCTTGGGATGATGCAGCAGGAAAAAACTGGTGGGAAATGGTACTTCTGGAGCAGGGAGAGGCTCACATAGACAGATGTGGTGCCTGCTTGGACTGTCACCCTGTCCCAAGGGTGCTCCAGCCACCTTGGCACACCACGGGCTCTTACAGCGTCTTCTCTCTGTGCAGCACAAACGCCCCAGGGATTGGTCCTCAGCACGATAAGGTACTGGAGGGTGTCCAGAGGAGGGTGATGGGGCTGGTGAAGGGTCTTGTGCACAAGTCCTGTGAGGGGCAGCTGAGGGAGCTGAGCCTTTTTATCATGAGAAAAGGAGGCTGAGGGGAGACCTTACTACTCTGTACAACTGCCTGCAAAGAGGTTGCAGAGATGCTGGGGCTGGTCTCTTCTCTGGGGTGACAAGCAATAGGATGAGAGGGAATGGCTTAAAATTGCACCAGGGGAGATTCAGGTTAGACATCAGGAAGAATTTCTTTACTGAAGGGGTTGTCAGGCATTGGAATAGGCTGCCCAGGGAGGTGGTGGAGTCACCATCTCTGGAGGTATTTAAAGGGCATGTAGATGAAGTCCTTAAGGAGGTGATGTAGAGTTGGACTAGCCAGGCTGTGGTTGGACTTGATGATCTAAAGGGTCTTTTCCAACCCAGGTGATTCTCTGAGAACCTCTAAACCACCTGGAAGGTCATGAGGATGGCTACATGTGAGCAGAGCCGTAGTCTCTCTGGGTTTAATTTTCTCTTTCTGCAAACTTTTGCCTTACAAATATTTTATGGTTTTCAACAGCCCCGCTAATGGGTCTTACTGACAAATTCACAAACATTGGTGTGATACAGTTAATATTTCCATTGCCTTAGGGATAGCCTTAGGGAGAAGGATTACAGGCACTGCTGCAGTGGCTTGTTAGGCCCGCAGTGGTATGAACAGAGGCTGGGCCAAGCCATTGTTACACTCTGTATCCCACATACCCATCTCAGCAGTACCAGAATTAAGGGGAGCAGGCAAGGGGAACCTACTTGTAGGGTCTGTCTTGTCCACCAGCTCTGCTGCTCCCCAGGGGTCTCTGCATAGTTGGACATGTGATGGAAGAGCCTTAGTTCCCTCAGTGCATCCTCTGCCCAATTTGCTGCCTGCATAGGCATGGCACGTTATTTTTGAGCTGATGTCACCCTATTCAGTACCCATGGGAGAGAGCTGTGGTGGCCATGCAGGAGAAGTTCAGTTGCTATGCCAAGCTGGTAAACTGGTATAAACCATGCAAACTCCCCTCCCAGCAGGGCCACACAAGCCACCTGATGCACCTGGGCATCACGGTCTTCATATGCTTGTATTATTGCTATTAACAGCAATTTATAACACACTAGCCATAACTAAATCTAAACCTGTAGGCTACTGTGAAAGAAAGAGACTACTCTGTCACTCTAATTCTGGGCTGCGAAGTGTTGGAGATGTTAATGTTTAATCCCTCTTTCCTTTTTGCTTTTTACCTGTTGTGCAGATTCTGAGCTGGTGATAGTGATTCCATCCCTGTTGTGCACAGTGGATTGATGTTGATTGATGACAGCTCAGGATCTGGCACTGCATGACGACACATGGGTAGCTGGAAGAAAAGTATCGTTTTCAATGAGAGAGTCAAATAGCTCAAGGTTATGATGAACGTAATTTGCTGCCAATACTTAGATCAGCTGTACTGAACTCACACATTGGAGCAATTGCAATGATTTCCTTCATGCTGACTAATACAATCATTGTGGCTGGTTTACTCACTAGCTTTGTTCAGAGAATAAGTTGCCAAATTCAAAGTCAGACTTCATGAATCATATTCATAAAGTACTATATCATGGTTGTGCTTGGGAGGTCTAGTCCTGGACAAGGAGCCCGCTGTTCCAGGTGCTATGCAGGCACCCCTGGCCCAAAGGCTTTAATATTGCTTTTAAGAGAAAAGAGAAGGGAAGGCAGGGACTGGCTCAAAAGACTGAGAACACAGTTTGTCTTTTGCTAAGGCTGGATGGAAGATGCCTGGGAGGAAATGAGTTTACTAGAGAAGGGAGTGGACCACACCACGCTGCTGCAGAGAAAAGATTACCGACCTTAGCTGGTGCTAACAGCAGCTATTAGTATGGGATGGGCACAGGGGTTAGTTTTGTACTAGCTTACAGTGAAACTTTCATAGCAGAACTTCTTTTCCAGAAAAAGACAAATGCATGCTCCCAGCATTGGCAAACCTGGGCATTACCCCCCAGACTAATTAAAGACTTGTTATTTATTCAGAGCTTCACTGGAAATCCTTGGTGGATGCTTGGCTCAGAGGCCTGACTTGATTCAAAAGAAAGGACAAAGCCATCCAGTGGCATGTAAATAACCACACTTGTCTTTGCATTAGTGAGGAGCTGAAGGGAATGGGAACTGAGCAGCTTCCCCACACGGACAGCCGGTCGGTCGTGGGATGGATCCACACCTGCAGAGTGGGAACAGCTCGTTCTTGCAGGGAATCACCGCACTTCCCTCTGCTCCCACTGCTGACACTGTTTTGTACACATGTCATTTCAGTGGCATCTCCTTGGAGTCCTCTGTGCTCACAGGAAACTCCTTTTTTCCCCCCTTAGTAATAGTGAAAACTCCTTATGTTTTAAACAGTTGACTGGCCAGATCACCACTGACCTGGCAGCTGTGTTACAGCAACGTGCTTCGAGGCTGCCCAGCACTGCAACACCAGATAACTGACCTTTTCACATGAAAATGGATGTAGAAAAGTAACAAGTTGCCACATCTGTAAAGCCACTGCAGCAGTGCCATGGCAGAGATGAACTTGGCCTCAGGTGGTTATTTCTGCAGCTCTCCCAGCCTTGTGAAAAAACATCAGCTGGATAATTGACAAGTTTGGGTGTTTGCTGCTGCCTTGTTTGCTTTTGCCTTCTATGCCTGATCGTGGCTTTGAAATGCTAATTGCAAACTTTATGTGGTCTGTCAAAGGGAGTTTGAGTTATTTTGATGTATTTTTGATGCGCTCTGGAGCTTCACAATCAAACTTTGAGGTTTACTTAGGAGGGTGGAAGGTAGGAACCTCTCCCCATTAAAGATGACAGCCAGAATCAGAGCAGGAAAGGGGCTGAGAGAATTTGCAGCAAGGGCTGAAAGCTGAAGCGTATGCACATGGAGCTTCAGAGCTCACCAGGAGGTTCAGGCATCGATGTGGGGAGGCTGGTGAACCCTCTTCTCTGCTGGTGTTTGCCTGGGGGTACCTGGAGTTGGGGTCCTGTGGGGAGGAAACAGGCTTTTATACCTTCTCCTGCTGCATTAGGGCATTGACCCTTTTGCTTTCATGCTCCCTTGCATGATGATCTATTTAAACCTTGGGCTGTGGTGGACAGAGCTGGCCCCATGCACAGTGGGGAGCAGAGAGACAGCCCTCAGGCTCTGGGAAATATTTTAGGTACTGGTGTAAGACAAATGAGAAGTGCAGCTCCTTTCAGTGGGCTACAGAAACTGGGTTGTATTGAAAAGAAATGTTATATAAGGGGCTAAAATTAGCAGAATGGAAAAAGAAGTCTGCTAAATACTCCCGTCTTTCTGTTGACACATGCAGACTTCCACCAGAAGGGGAGGGCTCCTTAATTATACTTTTCTGACGTATTCTGGAAATTAGGGATTGAGAGTCTGTGAGCTTCAGTTGCTCACCATGGTGGGTGGATTGCAGGTAGATCTGGGCAGTTCTGGCCTGTGGCCCTCTCACCACTTAGGGTCTTGACTTGCCACACCGCAGCACACCGGGGTGGGGAATGATCCTGTCTTGTCCTTCGTGAGAAGGAAACGGAGTATTGGCAGTGAACAGGAAAAGGGAGCTGGTATTGGTGGAGATAGATATTTGGAGGTAGCAGGGTGGGAGCCATTAACTGCACCCCCAGACAGGTTAATCATGGGTAAGCATCCTTGCAGGAGGAAGTGGTGGTGAGTTTCCCCCAACTAGGCACCTAAGCACACCCCCTCCTCCCCCCCTTTTTTTTAAAGACCCCTCTGTTGAATTTGAGCCTGTTGTGCAGTACAGCTGAGGTCTGTTTCCCCCTCATTTTGCCTCCCCCTCTGCCAACAGACTGCTGTATGTGCTTTTCATGATTTATCCCCTAAGCTGTAACCTTAGAGACCTTCCTTGCCTTGTAAATACCATTTGTCTTTTGCTCTTTATCCAGAGAAATGGTATGGGGATACGAGATGGGCCCAGGTGGGTGCTGGGGAGCTGTTGCTATTTGCACTGCAGCCCTCTGGGGCTGGGGAGCTGTGAGCTGTCTACACAGCTATTGCTCTGCCCCTGCCAAAGAGTCTTGAAGACATGGCGTGAATTTGGTCATTGTGCTGTGAACAGAGCTTCAGCATCTCTGGGGGAAAGAGGGGATTAGAGCAGTGAAAGGGCAGGGGGAGAGCACCTCCTCTCCCAAGGGATGCTCCTCTCCGCCTGGCAGTGTGTGTAGCGACATCACTCCCGGTTCGTGCGTGCCTTCCCCGCGCTGCCATGCTGTGGGAAGCACACGCTCACCCCAGTACTGTCATCCCTGACAGAGAACTTCCATTTTGCTGACACCCACACACTCAGCATCACAGGAAATTGGAGACTTTATATAGAGGTGGAAACCACACTCCCAAGCCGCCCCAACGTGGAGGGGTTGCCTCGCACATGTGCTCACAGCGCCTTCTGAAGGAGGAGGAGGAACGCCAGGCTCCTTGCTCCAGCTCTGAGAGCCTTGCTAAACGGTCCCCTATGCAGGGCTGCTTTCCTCAGCCTAAAAGGAGAGCAGGACCTGCGTTACAGGAGCTTCCCCACATGGCAGAGGGGCCTTTTGCCTGCAGTTTGCTCCTGCTGGCAGCTCATCAGCTATTCCAGTGCTGTCCTTTCCCATGGCCCCTGGGAGCACTGCTGTTAACCACTGCAGCTGCTGGAAAAAAATTCTGCAAAGCCATTTTCTGGCTGGAAACTGTATTTCAGCAAAATGAAGCTTTGTTTTTTCTTTCCCTGGGAGTGGGTTGGTTTGGGTGTCATGTTGTTGTTGTTGTCAGTGTGACATGTCCCCTGCCATGTGCATTTTTTTTGGCCAAAAGAATGAAAATATTTGGAAATGCTTTTGCCTGGGAGTTGTAGTCTGGTGCCTCACATCCCTGTTCTTCCTCTGTTCTGAGCTCCTAGGACAGAATATAGTTTGTGATATGTACCACATAGGTTTGTGAGGGGAGGATACCATGCAGTAAGTGGTTTGTTCAGAACCTGTGGTCTGGAAATGAAGGTTAAATTAAGAAGTATTCCCCCCAAACTCTGGAGTAGCTGGGGTTAGATGCTACAGCCTGAAGGAATAACAATCCAAGAACTAAAGCTGTAAGTTGTTATAACTGGAACAAAAAATTGTTCCTTTCTTGAGAGAGTCTATAGTAGAACTTTGCTTGGTGCTTGTCAGACCCGACTTGGATGTAGTATCACAAGTGTGTGTATTTACCAGTAGCCATTGCCTTCTATTCCTCCTTCATCCCTTGCTTTGCTGAGATGCTGCTAAGAGCAAAATGGGAGATTCGCTGCTGAGAATGAGCTGAGCTATTTTTAGCAGAGGCTCATAAATCACTTTAGATATTAAGTTTTTGTTTTGAACATTAAATTCAGACAATGGAAAATGGGGCTCCCAGATCAAATAAGCATTCTCTTTCAATTGATGGAAAAATACACATGAGCTGCTTAAGTATCTGTAGAGCATAATTTATTAATCACATGAGGATGAAAAACGCAAGCCCACTGTGGTCTCAAGAGAAGTATGAGTCTCGGGAGTGCACAAAAGGCTGGGAGAGGTCAGGACTGTCAGAGATGGAAAACAAAGCAGTTGTGGTTTCCATGCTAGGATGTGGCATGTACAAGTTTTTAATGTCTCCGGTCAGCCCTGAATAGGACAGAGCAGGGATGCAAACCACATCCCTGTCCTCTGCAAGATTTCCAAATTCCCATTCATGCACCAAAAGGGACAGTTGTAGCTGAGACTCATTTTTACTGTCATTGAGCCTGTGCTGGCAGCCACAGAGGCAGCGCTGGTCTGAAGATGCTGGAGGTGGCAGGACAGAATCCTGGCATAGACGTGCACTGTACGGCTGGTACCAGGCATGTTTGAGGTCCCTAGTCTCCTCCAGGAGAGCTCACACAGGGATGAACTGTGCTCTTGGGGCTGTGGGTGGAATGCAGTGTGCATGGAGCATGTGATAGGATAAGTAAGATGCTCTGGCTGACAGTGGGTGGTCTCACTGTCCAGTGCCCTTGATATACCTCCTCTTGGTCACATATGTGACAACAAAGGTCCCTCTTCACTAGACCTTGACACCCTGGGACTCCAGGCTACAAAGCACCATGAATTCAGAAGAAAATGTTTGCACATTGTCTTTGGTGTGGTTCTACAATCCCTAAACTTCAATTAATTTAAATGTGGGTTGTCTTGGTCATCTAAACTTCTTACAAAGGAGCTTGTTTTGAGGTGATTCTTTGTATAGGAAAAAAATAGTGCATATATATGAATATAGTGCATCTATGTTTATGCTGCATGCCTCTCTAATATCTGTATTCATAGGCATCAAATACTTGATGACTAACCCCTAGTATTTGGGCTTTCTTCACCCACTAGATCTACCTGGTAGTTACATACTGTTCCTCCACTGCATGCATAGAGCTGTTCAGAGCTGTAAATGGAGATTTTTATATATGTGGGTATTTGAACAAACATAGGTAAAAGCCAGGTACAAAATTGCTCATGTTTTGGCAAGAGAATACAGCAGTATTTCCAGTTTGGAATCATTCAGCTTCCTCCTGAAAACATACACAACACCTCGGAGAGACTGTATCGCTCCATAATTTTTAATTATCGCTCCCAATCAGTAATGGCTGTGAACCTGCCATGGGATGGTTCTTTGTTGCCTTTGCCTGATGTGTTTGGAGTAACAGCCTCCAGTAACTGGGAGAACTGCTCACGTCCTTCCCAATGAAGATCAACACAGGTTGTGCAGTGGATCCTATACACTCAAAAAAATGGGCCAAACAGTCTCAAGCCCAGGCTGTATTTCCAGAGGTGTGTCCCTGGGCTTAGCAGGCTGCTGTGGGACTGGGAGGGAGCACACACAGCCTGTGGATGGAGGAATCTGAGGGGCGTTGGGAATCCTGCCTGCTAGTTTTCAGGACTTTTTCTTTCTGCATCATGAAAAGGCCAAGCTGAAAAGTTACTTTATCTGCAAAACACTCTTAAGAAGTGACTAAGTGAAGGGTCAGTTGAGCACATGGCCACAAGCATCTAAACACCTGAAGAAAAGGGCTTTTGAAAAAGGTATGTTAACCCTTACAAACCTGACTTCTCCATTTCCCATGGCACTGATTTCAAACAATTTCTGTTGTACTGGACCACGTGAAAATAATCACACCATCCCTGAGAAAACAAAAGCAAAATTAAACTCCAAGTATTGTACTTTCCCTCTTCAGCAAAATCTCTGCAGAGAGAGCTTTCTTTTGACTTTGGAGAGAATCAATTTAGAAAATAGCTGGGACACCATTTCCAGGAAGCATAAATCCCAGAGTTTTGACAGTTTTTTTTTTTCAATTACAGTGTGAGACTTACCTTGGGTTGTGCTTACCATCCAAGATCTGAATTTCAAAGCTCTCTCTGGGCACCTTCTTATTCCAATGCTGCAGGCAGGGTCTCTTCAACAAAAAGGCTCAAACTTTCTTTCTGCCACATGACTTTGCCCTCCTGCTGTGGGGATGCCAGCTTTGCAGATGTGTGGCTTTTACAGCTCTTCAGAAACCTCTTGCAGCAAACGGGATCAGGAACCCTGTCTGCAGCTGTCAGCAGATGTGGCCCAGCAGAGCAGTGCTTGGTGGCAGAAAGCCAGCCAGAGCAGGCAGGGATGGGGCTGTCTGTGAGGTCTTGATGGGGGCTGGATGAAAAGTTTGCATCTTCCCAAAGGGCATCAGTGTTTGTCGTGGTTTTGCCCCAGCTGAGAGCCATGCAGCCTCTTGTTCTTTAAAAGGAATGGGGGGGGGGGGGGGGGCAGGGGGGAGGAGGTTTAGGGAGGGGGGAGAGGGAAGGAAAAGGAGAAAAAATCCAAAAAACCAGGAACCACAACCTCACAGGTTGGGATAAGGATAGTTTACTGGACTAGCAGAAGGATAGATATAACAATAATAACAGGACTTTATAGCAAAATAGATGAAACTGGTGATACACAAAGCAGTTTCTCACTGAACCACACAGCTCAGGCTGTACCTCTCAGAGCTGTCCTGAAAACCAGACCGTCCCAGGATGTGTGGTTTTGGGAGCTGCCTGCTCCTCCTCCCACCAGCCCCCCCCTTTTATGCTGAGCATGATATATTTGGCATGGAATACCCCTTTTGGCCAGTTTGGGTCACCTGTCCTGGCTGTGTCCCTTCCCTTCTCCTTAGTGGGGAAATATGAACAACTGAGAAGTCCTTGCTTGCTTGGCAACAACTAGAAAGATGAGGGTGCTATCAGCACTGCTCTCATCCCAACTCCCAAACACGCCATCCATCTGCTGTTAGAAAAGAAATGAACTCCATCCTAGCTGAAACCAGGACAATGATGAAAGATAAGTTGAGCAGCTTGTGCATGGAGTCCACCTGGGGCAGTCATGATCCAAATGAGCATGCAAATGGGTGCCACCTTTTTGTTTCAGTCCTGGTCTTACTGAAATAGGAGGAGGTTGGGGTGGTTGGTTGGGTTTCACTTAGATGCTACTAAAATGCCTGAGACCCAACCAGCCAAACATACCAATGACATGTCCCCTCAGAGACCCCATGTTCAAGTGCAGGGGCTGGAGAAGAACAGACTGCACAGGGACATGGTGACCTTCCCCAGGCTTGGGTGAAACGTGGGCTCACGAGAATGACACATCCCTGGCTGCTCAGAAATTCCTTTGAGCACTGTACTGTGTTCCTGTCTCACCCCTGATAGTGATGGCAGTGCCCAGCCAGCCCTCACTGGCAGGAACCTGGGAAATATGCTGTGGTATTTAGGAAAATCCAGCGTTTAATTCTCACTACTCCAAAGGTACAGATTGATTTTTAAATTTTTTTTTCCCCTGAAAAAAGTAGAAGATACTATGAAATCCTCTGGCAGCCTCTGAGGTTTGTTCTTGCAGGGAGGGAGGGCTGACCTTTCTGTGCTGTCCAAATCTGTCCTCTTTCACAGAAAGCTTCTGCTTTTCTTCAGACTCTAGCATCTTCTCCAGCCCTCTTTTGCCCTCCCTCTATCTGCAGAAGCCACATGCACATACTGTCCTGCTTCATCTTCTGAGCAACTTCAGATGCAGAATTTTAAAAGGGGGAAAAAAATTCTCTATCTGGACATCTCAGTGACCTTGTGTTAGTTTCTTTAAACAATTGTCTTTTAAGGTATTACCAACAGTGAAAACTTGTTTTTCTTTCTGCCAGTGCAATTCTTATTACAGCTGGGTTTTCTTCCAGAAGTTGACAAGCAGAAAAACAGCTCCCTCCCCCCCTCCCTCTTTCCCCCACATAAGTTAAAGCAATTGCAGGATGGCTGAACTCCCCCTGCACCCGCTTCCAGGGCACAGAGGCAACCCCAGAGTGTTGTTGGAAATGCTGGTTTTCAAGAAAAACACCGAGGTCATCAGAAGAGCTGGGAAGGATGCGTGTGTGTGCAAGGCATGTGCTGCCCACCTGCATGTTCCCTGCTCTGCTGCGCTGGCTGGGCATGTGAACTGGGTTGTTTTCTTTACAAAGTCTGTGATTTCCATCCCAACTGAAGCAAATCATTCTGGAAGGTTTTGTCGTGCTCTCATTTTTCAAATGGGAAAATGTCATTCAAAGGGAAGAAGTGACTCACCCCAGGCTACGCTAGCGGAAGCTGTGGGGTCACTAGGAGCTGACCCGTTGGTTTTCTGCCTTTAAAATATGCTCCTTTCCTTGTGTACATATCTGCTCACTCTGCTGCAGTTTGGGGGAAGGACCTCCAGGCTGCTGTTCAATGAATTTTCATCAGTCTGGGCAAGAGGAGAATAAAGGCTGGAGATAAAGTCAGGGGAAGAAATGAGAGGGGCATCCTGGGGGAGGGGTATCGCAGCAAAGTTTAAAAGGAGCAGTTAAGGGGATTAAAATCTTGGCTGACACATGCCTGAAGCTATAAGAAAGGAAACTTCACTGCTCTTTCTTTTCAGGGATCCAGAAATTAATTCTGCATAAACAAGTATGATTTAATCAGAGAAATGCCTCAGTCCATTGTCAGTTTTTCCTGTTAATTGGGCCATCTAGTGGGGCCCCAAACTTTGATACAGGCCAAGCAGGGATAAGTGGGTCTATAAGAATCTAGAGCCAGTTTCAAAGGAGCAAGCTGTGAGCTGGTGTCACTGAGGAATCTGATGGAGCAAAGAACCAAGGCGTGCATGCAGTCTAGGGGACCTCAGGCCAAAGACTTACAGTGAAGGCTTAAAACAATAGGTGGATATCTTGCAAAAGGAATTAAAGTAGATCTAAGGCAGCTAGAGATTTTGCAAAAAGGAATTAAAATAAGATTAGAGCAAATTCTAATAATGAGCTGTAGGCTTTAAAAAAAAAAAAAAGAGGGTTAAAGGAGCATCTGAAAGTTTCCCAGAGAGGCTGAAATATGTCTTGTAGGCAGAGAATGAAGCTTGTGCTGGAGAGGGGAGCATGAAGCTTCCTGGCAGGGAGCTGAGCACAACATGTGCAGTTGTGCTAGCTGTCACCTGGGGCTGGAAAGTCAAGGGACCTTTGGCTATGGTAGAACTTGCTAACTAAGAGGTGCTACAGCATGAAGTGAAGGACCTGAGAAAGCGCCTACAAAAGAGACATAAAACAGGCAAACAGAAATCAGTCCTTGGCTGAGACTGAGCCCAGGCCAGGAATCTGGGAATTTGTTGCAATATTCTTTACCACCAACCCACAGAAGCCTTGAGGAGTGGTCAAACTATCCCTATTCAAGCAGTCCTTGAGATAAAAAAATTCTCAAGGGGACTTGCTCCCTTTAAGATCCCTGTCAGGAAGGTGAACAGCAAAACTGATTCCAGACACAAACAGTGATGACCCAGCTTTGCTGGTGCTGAAGAGCTGGAATGACATCTGATTTAACATGAAGGTTTGAAGTTTAGAAAGAAGTTGGAAAAGCAAGCCCTTCTGAATTCCTGATATTTCCAGGTGCCCACAGGAGCTTCTCAAATTACTTGGCACTCGATCAGCCTGGAGAGTGTTTGCTGGGTTTGGGATGCAAGTTGTGAGGCCAGAGGGACTCAGGAGCGTGTGGAGATTTGCAACAGTACAGGACCCTCTCTTGGGGCAGGCGGAGGACCTGAGCTAGCCTTCAATGCTTCAGCAGCCATAGAGGTGAGGAGGAAGGTGGTGCTGCCTGTTCTCTGCTTTGCTTTAGTCCTGCATAAAAAGAAAAACCAAAAAGCTTCCGGGAGAGGATGGACGTCTAAGGAAATGCACGAGACTGCTAAGAGCTTTTGGTTTGAGTGCTGCCTGCAGGAGGTGGGAGGGAAGATGCTGCTAATTGCTTTTCTCAAGTGCAGGATGGGAAATGTTTTATTGTAGCTGGTTTCTAGGACATTCAAACTTGGTCCATGCCATAATAGTTAGGTGAAATGCCAGTGGGCACTGGGGCAAACCGGATCACTGAGCCTTGGTTATTGTGTATATTGAATGTATTGTACTGTATTTGATAAAGAAATCAGCAATTTACTGGGTTTTTGCTGGTAATTAGATGCCAATCTTACACAAGTCCTCCTTTCTGTAGAGTGGTGTTCTCTTGCAACAAAGGACCATCTCTGAAAGCACAATAACTTTGTAGCAACAGTAACTGGTAGGAGCTTGGCACCTATAGCTTGTAAATCTATTGAATGCTAGATAATTTGAAGTGATTAAAGACAGATTAGCAAAGCACAACAATTGAACAAGGGTGTACTCCTAGCTGGTGCATTACTGCTGCAGGACCTGTTCTTTTGATGGGCAGGGTTGAGCTGGTGTTTGAACACCAGACTTGAGCCCTCTTGGCATAATGGGATGAAGGTAGATGGAGAAGACTGAGGGGTTCTATGGCCCCATGGTTAAATGCTATAATCCAGGCTGATCATAAATCCTTAACGAAATGAAATCTAGCCTTCTCCTCTCCCAGCCATCTCAGCTTTGGTTAAAATCATTTCTAGGTGGCCTGTGACATTCTCCCTCCTCTCTTCAAGGAAGTGGGCAAGTCAAATTACCCAAATGCCTAGTAGTGGAAACATAAATTAAGCTATGCAGCAAATGACTCGCATTGTGTTCTTGTAGCCACTACTCCTTCCCCATCTCTGTCCCTGTCTTCACTGTCTGGGGATGTTTTGGACATGGCATGCTGTCTTCCCTGGGAGTCCTACTGCTATGGAGGCCTTGGTCTCGGGGACTGGGTAGTGTTGATTAATCCTGTAAGATGTCTGCTAACTCTTGTTGCATGCATTGCAATTGGTTGCTTACCAGTGTGTCAAAAATTTCCCTTGATGGCTGTTTGAGTTAACTATTTGCTGTTCTTCCTTCCTGCCCCTAACAAATAAGCTGGCAGATGCAGCTTACATGTCAGGGTGGCTGGCGTCCTGAGCAGGACTCCTTGAGCAGCCTCTTCCAGGACTCAAGGGCAGGTTTTAGTGTTTGCATTTCTGACTCCCACTTGCATACCTCAAAGGAGCATTTTTGTGTGCCTGGAGCAGGTGATGGGGAGCCAAGATGGCACCTCTGCCATTAGCAGCCTCCTGTCAATCTAAGCCACTTACCTTGGACCACATTCTGAAAGGCTTCTGGTATCAAAAGATGTGCACTTGATAACGGCTTTGCTTAGGACCTGGGGTGGATTAACCATCTGCTGATTTTTTTTTTAAAACATTATGGGCTAGTAGATTTCAAGCTGCTTCAGTAATGCCTGTACTTTCAGCAAGTCGGTAGTTTCTGTTGCACTCGTGTTTTGGGATGCTCACTAAATCCTTTCAATCCTGCACTGTCACCAGCATCAGAGAAGCTTCAGGCTTTGAGGGCTCCTGCCTCACAGTGCCTGGGTGCAGCTCAGCACTTTCTGAGCACAGTCATGCTGCCGTTTGCCTGAGGCTCATTCAGCCAAGTGACTTGTGGCTTATTGATGGTGCTTTGCAATGCCCTAAGGAAAGAGAGGTGTGGGTGGGAAATTATTTGAATCGGGTCTGCCTGTGAGAAACTGAAGTATTTCTTTTTTCCTTGAAAGTCTTACAGCACCAGGAAGTACCTTTGTGGCAGCAAATGTCATTGAAAGAAACCCTGGACCAGACTGAAATAGAGTGGCATATATCTAGAATTCTTTGAGTTTCTGGTTTATGAACCTCTTGTGCCCAGCCTTATTTGCAGCGGATTTGCTCCACAACAGGTTTCTAAACCTGGAAGTGCACAGAAATCCTGCAAGGGATAGCAGGGGTAATTCCAGAGCTGTGCCTCTCACTGAGGGAATGCTCTTCAACTGCATGTTAGGCAGCTGCTGCTAGAAAAGGGCATTTGCAAGGTTTCCATGGCAGCTGATTCCTACTGCTGGAGCTGCAAACTGTGACTGGGGACACTTTAAAAGCACAAGAAGGAAAATCCAGACACCCTGCTCATTTGGAGCCTGCAAAGCCTGCATAACAGTTAGTGGGCCCTGCTTCCTTTGTGGTTGTCAGCCAGCCAGCTTCAGCTTCTGCAGCCGCAGCTGGGAAGGGCAGGGGTGGAGGCTGGGAGATGGAGGGCTGTTGCTCCCTTTGGAGAGAGGCTGGGCTGGACCCCATGGTGGTTACCCCAGTCTGCATGGAGGTGGAAGGGAGCTGTAAGCATCACTCCCATCCAGTGACTCTGAATTATTCACTCTTTATTGCATGGGCGACACGTCACATGTGCTTTGCAGGGAAGGTAGAGCAGTATGCCAGTGCCACTGGCATCCAGAGCCAGCAGAGATTACAATGAAAAAAGGATGAGCCAAGCATGAAACGGTTTTGGGGGGGTTACTGCAGCCTTTTTATCCCATTATTCGTTTAACTGGGCCCTCCAGCAAATCCATCTGGATTTTTCCCTCTCTGCAGCTTGATGGGCCCTTGATGACTGGTTCAGGGGAAGCAGGCAGAGGAGACCTGCAGCTTGCCACACGCTGCTGGACTGGAGGTAGAACCCCTCTCTTGAGTCCCTTTGCAGAGAATGGATTACATTTTTATTACTGGAGCAACTTCTCAGGAGCTCCTACCTGTTAATTGGTGCCACTGGACAAATCTAAATGCATCCTGCTTTTCCAGGACACTCCTGTTCCCTTGCAGCGAGCTGCAGCACTGAGCACTCATGCAGGCCTGTGGTAATGGTGCTGGTGGCTGGAGTGGGTTGTGTTTACAAGCTAGTGTAAGTAGCAGCAAGGGAATGTGTTTAGTAGCATTGCATAAGCATACTATTTGCAGACAGGCAACTTATTGTGCTGATGTCAAAGAGCAAAGCTCAGCTGGAGTCAACGCAAATCTCCACCTACTAAGGATCAGCCTGTGGTGCCAAAATTCTGGAGTGTTTTGTTTTCAGGGCACCAGGAGACTATTTCAGCTTTTTTTTTCTCCTTTTTTTTTTTTTTCTCTTGCAGTTGGAGAGCTGAAGTAAATACTGGCATAAAGCAACTGTCTGAGGGCTGACTCTGCTGTACAGGCTTTTTGCCAGCTAATGAAATCTTGGGGTGTTTCAAGGGTCAGATTATTTCTTAATATGAGATATAGTTGCAGGCCAATTTTAAAGACCCTATTCATAGGTCAGGTTGAGACCTTTCTGATGCAAGACCAAGTCTAACACCACTGCACGTTCCTGTAGGCTCTCTAATGGTGAGGAACCCCAGCAGTGGGGAGAGGACCTCTTGCTAAAGCTGCCTTCTGCAAGGCTGCCAGATCCCCCCTGCCCTCCTGGCTGGGAAGGCAGAATGCCTTGCATGTTACAAACACTTTTTTGAACCCTGCTTATCCATCAGTGCTTTTGCCCAGCCTGTCGTTTTGCCTGTACATAGTTTTGCTTTGCAACCACAGTGAAGTAGATGTGGAGAATGGAGCTGTCCTGTCTCACCACAGGGATCTGTTTAATTGGGGAGGAAATTGCAGTGAGCTTTAAGCTTTTCTGTCTTTTTCATCTACCATAGGAGGTGCTTATTTGGATGGATGGCTAGTCATAGCTTGGGTGTGGAGCTGTTCCCAGTGGATTTGAAATGGGGGTGGGGGGACAGGGGGAGGGAAGTGCAGGGAGCTGTGAGACCTAGTGACATGACTGCAAGAGTCAAGAGAAGCAACTGAGCAGGGAGCAGAGAAGGAGGATCTGACCAAATTTCAGCACAGTCCCTAACTCAGCAGGGAACCCAGCACCGGTCCATTTTCTTACCTGGTGATAACTCTTCACATCACCTCCTTCCTTCCTTGTGACAGAGCCTTGCTGCACCAAGTGGAGCAGTGGACAAATAGCAGACATCCCCACCTGACAGCACATCTCCTGCTTGCTTTTCCTTACTCGTGTGATTCCTCTGTTCAGCCTGGATGTGACAGGTCCTCAGTTAAGAATCGGCGCTATGTCAGACGCTGTCATCTTCATCTATGCAAGCAGCTGCTCTCACACTAAGCCAGTCTAGCTGGCAAGAGCAGAGATGTCACCATGGATGTGGATACCAGGCACACAATGGCAGTTTTTCAGAGCATGGATTAGTTTGGGGTCCCTGTTGTTGGACAAGGTTCTGTACTCCCTGAAGACTTTGGTCAAAGAAAAGTCAGCCTGACAGAGACATGCTGAAGGAAGGCAGTCAGATGTGTCACAGTAAGCTGTTGCCCAAACACTGTTACTAGTTATGAAATTCAGTGCCTTGTTACCATCTTGTGCTGGTGCTGGGTCAGGATGTTCTGGAGTGAGAACCCTGGGAGATGGGGTCTTCATCATGTGTTAGCATTGGGCATGGATAGGTGTGAGGGGCCAGGAGGACTAAACTCAGAGGTCTGGAGCTGTTCTGGAGATGGTGACAGCAGCCTTGGAAGGGGAGAAAGCATCTCACAGCACTTTTGAATATCAATCTGAGACCCAGTCCTGTCATAATATGTATGAGAAATGGTTATTTACCTAGTAAATTGGTCTCTGCCCCTTGTCAGGCAGCAGCAGTAGAGAAGCCAAGGACCAAGTGGATGGCAGCATCCAGGCACATAGCACATGCTGGATTTGGGCAAGAGGAATTCACTCTTTAAGGACACCTTTCCAGCACTCAGCCCCTCTGAGCAGCTGTGGTGAGATGTGGCAGTTTAGGCAGAGCATGGGAGACAGGCAAGCCAGGCAGTGGCTCCTGACCTGCCCTGGGGGATGCTACAGTGCTCTGGACCACCCACTCCGTGTCTTCACCTGGGGCTCTGTAAGGAACTAGGGGGTCAGATTGTACGTTTTACACTGAATATTGTCTCTCAGGTGAAAGCTGAGCAGGAAATGGTCCTTGCTGCCCAGCACTGTGCTCTTGGATGCTCAGGTACCCACCGCAAGGAGCAGCTGTGGTACTGCCTGCCTGCACATGGTGAGCCTCTGCAGGGCTGAGCCTCCACCCACCTGCCCTCTGAGACAGCCACCAGGTCTCTCAGGGTCCAGCAGCATCCACTGAAAACTTCCCCTGTGTGATCTACAGTGATGTCATGCCTTTCCTCCAAAGTGCAGGGGGGCATGTGGGAAGAGGGCACCGTTACCCCAAAACCTGGGCTGGGAGCACTTCAGGACAGGGACTCTTTGCAGTTTGGTCCTCTGCTATGGTCCCCCTGTTGCTCCTTGCAATAATTAGTATTAAAAACATGTCCTGTTTCTCAGCTGCCACCAGATCTCTGGTCTCCTCTCTTTTCCTTTGTGCTTGAAGGAGTGGATAGCTGACAGCTCAGGAGAAGCCCCCAAGCATTTGGTGGCAAGGGCAGCAGGGTGCTCTGTGTGCCCCACAGCCCGGGGATGCCTGTCAGCCCCAGCTTGCTCACGCCCCAGGGCTGCCGAGCACCGTGCTGCTGGCAGGAGCCAGCAGTCTGTCCTCTTGACCAAATTCGAAAAAGGAATTATTTATGTCTCCTGCATATTTCTGGGCTTGACTGCCAAAAATGGCAAGCAGCACTGGGACACACTGATAGTGTGGTGGCTGGAGGAGCAGCCCCTAGAGGGGACAGATGAACAGACAACTACCAGCCATTCCCTTCATCCAGTCTGTGCCAATAGTGGGAGGGGACAGGGAAGGGGCTGGGGTGGGGGGGGGGGGGGAGTTGTGGGGAACAAACTGCTCAGAAAAGACTGCAGTCTTTTTTTTCTCTGTAATACTTGTAGAAAAAAATCTTTTTTAAAGATCTCTCTAATGGATAAAAATAGCTAATATGTTCTAAGAGAGACAGAGGTATTGCCTGCCCAGAGAATTGTCCTGCTTTGTGTCCTGCAATGTTTGATTGCAGCAGCTCTGTCAGATGTCTGCTGAGGGGAGGAACAGTAGGCTTTTGAAACGAGGGTTTCAAAACACCAAAGTGTGATTAGTGATGCAAGTCCTTTTAGAAAAGAGCAGAGAAAAATCCAGAGGAAAAACTGGATGTTTGCTTGAAAATGGTGACCAGCTGCATGTTTACAAGCAAGCAGGAGGCTGCAGGGCAGCAAAACGGGAGCATGGACTGTGATCCCACTGGCTGGGAGCAGCCCTGGGCTTAGGACGTGTTCAGATCTTGTTCAGTGTTTTGTCAGGAAGGGACTGTGCCTGAGGAAAAATGGTTTTACTGTTGAAACCACATAACATAGCTAAAAACTTCGGATTTGTTCAGAAATCTGCCAGCAGAAACACAACATTTTGATCCTGTTCAAGTTAAGATGCTTTATGGGCCATGTTAATTTTGTCAGAATTCCTCACTAGAACAGCATAAAGGAACTGCTGGTCTTGTTTTGTTTAATCTTGTTATGTTAAATACAGATGTTACATTGATAGAATCAGAATCATAGAATGTGTTAGACTGGCAGGGAACTTCAAAGGCTGTCTAGTCCAACCCCCTGCAGTAAGCAGGGACACCTTTAACCAGATCATGTTGCTCAGAGCCTCATCAAGCCTGATTTTGAATGTCTTTGGGGATGGGGCCTCCACTGCCTCTCAGGGGAACCTATGCCAGTTTCTCACTACCCTCGGAGTGAAGAACTTCTTCCTAATGTCTAGTATCAACCTATCCTGCTATAGTATAAAACCATCACCCCTCATCCTTACACCCCTCATCATGCCCTTACGAACACTCATTCCTCAGCTTTCCTGTAGGTCCTTTCAGTGACTGGAAGGGGCTCTGAGCTCTCCCTGGAGCCTTCTCCAGGCTGAACAAGCCCAACTCTCTCAGCCTGTCTTCATAGGAGATGTAATCCAGCCCTCTGATCATCCTCATAGCCGCTTAACTATAATTTCCTTATTATAGTTAATATTCATATCTTATATATCAGTCTTGTTAAAGCACAGTGTTTCAGTGAGTCAACATTTTCTTGATTCCATAGGAATTTTTGAGAATCGTGGCTTTTTTGTCTTCCAAGAAAGAAGGATTTTACTAACTAAACCTATAATAATGGGGATTTCCTGTGGCTGGCAATTCTGATTTCTGCCTACATGGCTCCGCTGGTCCGCAGCTGTCATCGTGCCCCTGTTGCTTTGCTGGCACTGGTTTTGTGCCTGTGGTACTGTGCCAGTGCTGCTGGTGCTGCTAATTGGGACAGAGCGGGTTGGGCAAGGAGATGATGTGCTCTACCACACTCAGAAACACACCCTTCTGTGTGGACAGAGGCATTACTACTGTTTGTGGCTTAGCGGATTGGCGTCTAATCATACCAAGCTGGGTGCCAGTGTGCTGTGCAGGGGCAGTTATTGACAGTTGTAGGTACATGTGTGGTTCAGTCCCTCACATATATACATCCATCCTCCAGCTAGGGACTACCTGTTGATGAAGTGATGCCATTAGATGCCCATGAAACCTCAATTGAAGTACCACATGACAAATGCAGGGATGAGTGCTTCCCTCCCCAGACCATGGCTGTGTTTGTGATTGTGAGGGGGGAGCAACTGCCTTGGCAAGACCACCTAGGGAATCTGGCAACACAGGAAGGGCCTGGCGTGCCCTAGGCAGTGGGTTGTCCCCTGTGCTTCCTCAGGGACAGCAGAGGGTCATTTTTAAATGTAGGATAGTCTTCCATCTGAGAGCTCAGCTTTGTTGGATTTGTTTTAGTGAGACATCAGTTAAACTTACGTTTTGCTCTTTCTCCTTCACGTAAGGATCCTCTCTGCTGTGTTTTCAGCAGTGTGAAGGTGTAGCGTGCTTATTCCCTTGACCGCTTCAACACAGTGAAACAAACTGCTTTGGTATTGCTCTAACAAACCTGTCTGTATTTCTGTTCTGTGGTAAACTTCAAAAATGCCATTTCCTCCTTCCAGTTTGGATCAGAAGTTCTGTTTTTCCCAATCAGCTTTGTTGCTCTGACTGCCATCTAGTTCCCAGGAGCCCATCAGCATGGCATCTGGGCCTGAGAGACAGAGGCCTATCCTAGATAGCAGCACACAACTGTAACTTTCCTTGGCTGGCACAAATGACCAAAGGTACTTGCAGTGCTCCAGCACTATTTGCAGGATCCAAATCTGAATATCAATAAACCTCTTCCCATCTGCAGGCAGGCGTGCAGCTGCTTTTCTAGGCCCGAGCCTTCCACCTGCAAGATCTGAACAGTGGGTCTGGCCTCAAATCAGCCTCCACGTTCTTTGTGCTTTTTTGATGTGGAACAGAGAGGTTGTCATCTTGAGAAGCAAAGGGAACATCCTGTGAGCAGCCTTGTGGCATGGCAAAATTCTGGACTGCTCTGAGCAGAGAGAAGAAAATGAAATCTTCATTGCATTTCCACCATCCTCTCTGGGAAAATCAGGGTTTCTCGTAGCAGAAGGCAGCACTGTCCCTTCTTCTGGGGACACAACGTGACACCTGCCATTCAGTCCAGGTCTGGGCCTGGTGTTCCCTTAGGCCTTCTTGCTGCTGGAGATGGGAGTATCCCTGGGGATATGATTGCTCAGAGGAAAGTGAAAGATCTCCAGTCCATAAAAACACATATGTACACCTCTGCCCTTGCACATGTGAGCACATCTGCATACACATGCACGTGTGAGTGTACATATGCAGGCATTTGTATACAAACCTGATCCTTCACTTAGCCAGAAACTGAAGCTGAGCAGCCCCAAAGAAGAACAGAGGGACCCCTTGGCAGTGTGAAGGAAAGCATCACCAGAAGTCACTGCATGTCCCCAGCATGTGCTAGGCATGACCAGTCAGAGCACGCTATTCACTAGCCTTTTGCTGGAATACTAGGGAGTAAGGACTTGCTGAGCTGGGACACAGCTGGTTTTCAGGCTGTTTCAACATCAGCTGCAGCACATATGCTATCAAATCAGCCTCAAGGGCTAGTGAGCAAGAAAGAATTCAATTTTTTGTGTTTTTGTGGTCTGAAATCCAAGGAAAACATTTCCTTGGTCACTCCTTGCTGTCAGAGACCAGCTTGATTAGATATGCCTGTACATGTCTTCTGCCTCTGTGGTGCCCAGGTACCTGGGTAAAACAAACCAGGGGGTTTAGCATCCTTCTAGGAGATTCCTGAACTTGGCCGTGTCCTGGAGCGTTTACTTTCCCATGCTGCTCTTTTGGTTTGGCTGGTCCCTTCTTATTCCCCACCAGACCAGTAGAGACCAATATGGGGAAATGCTGAGCACCACCATGCTCTTGGTGCTGCTTATGGCCAAGTGGGTATTCAGTCCAAGATCTCTGCTCAGGCAGCAGTTGCTCCACGCATGCTTTGTGCTGCCACTGTCTGGAGGCCCATCCAGCAGCTCCTAGCAGCTCTAGCCTTCCCCAACACACAGCCTCAGGAACTCAGCAAACAAGAAGCGGATGTAAATAGGAAAGGCAGACAGGAATCCCATCAAAATATAACAGTGACAGACAAGCCTGTAGCAGCAATGAGGCTTTATTTACATGTTAATCAAATCAATTTTGCTTTGTCAGCCATGTTATCTGGATTGAAAGAGGCTATAAATACACAGGAGCAGAAAGAGGCTCCAGAGAGGAACACATCTAATTCTGGTGCATCATTGCCATTAAATGAAGGATACAAACTCTGTACAATACCTGATGAAGAGTTTTGCCCCTGCAGTGCACAAATGGCTATGCTTCCAAACCTCAGTCCAGACAATTTCCTTTCCCCAGCTGTTTGATGCACTCTTGTGACAACCTGCCTCATATTGTGTCTGATACAACAGCTTGCATTGTGTTGCTGCTTCTTGTTGGGTGAGTTTATCGCTTGCTGTAATGTGGTGTGACTCCACACAGCAGCCCTAGTGCATGGGATGAAGTAGGTGGGTACTTTACAGCTAAGGAATAATCTATCAAGCTATAGCAAAATAAACACATAGCACTGTAGCGGCTGGGTACAGACAGGCTAAAGACTTCAGTGCAAGTTGACTGGTCCTGTTTGTGCTCCCATAAGGTTGCTTCAGCTTTGTTTAAAAGAAGAAAAGACTGTGTCAGGTCCTCATGAATGCAGAAAAAAAAAAAGTCTAAAGATAGAAAACCTAAAGGTTAAAAAAGCAGAAGGCAGATAAAAAGCCTGAAACAACCGTATATGTGCCAGTCTCACGGTCTGAATGTTTGATGTTAGTAGTATCTCCCTCCAGCTCTGGTTCACCCAGATCTTGGCGTGTGTGCAGCTGTCTGCAACGCCTGTGCTGTTCTCTCATCCACTGACCTCCACGGCATGTACGGAGGGAGCTGGCACTGCTCATCCCAGCTGGGATAAACTGAGGCACTGGCTGGGGAGACCTACTCACCGCTCCTAAGAAAACACCTCTGAAGTCTGGAGATGAGTAGCTCCCAGGCCAGCTTGCTGCCCTGGGCACTCTCTTGCACACCGTATGTAAGCCTTCCCTGGGGACTCTGGAGACTGACATGGGTCACAGGCAGCAAGTTGTGTGTTTGCTTCACCCACACTTTCCTGCCTTGTTCAGCAAATAGCTTTCTTCATGTTTCCTACCAAGGGGCTAGGCCCTCTTTTGAAGTTTCATCTGCATGATTCATAGGACTTGCAGACCCATGAAATTGCCCTTTGCCTTATATGCCTATGGACTGGAGAGCTAGAAACCATGTACTGATATTTTACTGTATCAAAGCCATAGGTAGGACGACAACCAAAATCTTCCATGCAAATTTTACTCACTTTGGTACTTTTCATGCTTATGCTGCCCTGTGCTGGCTGCCTGGGGAGGTTAACTCTGGCCTGGCCAGAACCAGGGTATGGGTTCAGCTTCCTGTGGCTCTTGTAGACATCCTCTGAGCACTTCCTTCTTCTCCAGCTCATCTGCAGAGACTTTTTCTCTACTTGCTCTAAATAAAAACAGGTCAGTTGTAAGTAATTTATTATGCAATGATTTTATTATATTTTGCCAGACACAAAAATCATATAGTTGTAGTAAATTCCAATTTTGAACAGGTAATTGTTGCACTGTTGCTGTTACAGTTCTTCATACAAGATGTTTTTTCTATCTATTTACCCTTTTAGCCTCTAGATTTAAAAAACCCCCAAATTAACGTAACTTGGAAAGTCCTATAGGCTCCATTAGGAATAAGAGTCTGAGTGGAAGTGCCTGCTCTTTTATCTGATGGTGTTTCTGCTGTATCCCTTTGTACAAATCTGAAGCACTGTGACTCCTGGGCTCCATTCTCTGTTCTGAGCACACGTCATGCACACTGTGAATAGGATCAGAGTTTCATTTCTGGACTGATTAATGAGCATGAGCAGATGAGAGACTCAAATTCAGCCCCAGGAACCAAAATGTGTCCGTCTTTTCTTTCCTCATCTTTTTCTTCACTTGAATGAACCACCTCTGCACCTAAAAACATATTTGCAAAATCTGTTTTCAGCCTCACAAGTCAACGTGATACACATCAGCTTAATTTTGTCAGCTGAAGAGATGTTGATTGGTTAAAAATTACAGACCAAACCTTAGTGGAAGTAAACTTAGAGAGATTTATAGCCATTCATTTATACCATCTACAGAGCTGATACTATTTTTACCACTAAATATTAAGAAGTTCTTTAATGTATAGACTATGCTAATGTTCCTACGCAATTACTGGGAATGCACAGGCTGTTTTGTTCTGCAACTGCTGTAATTAAATGTGCATGAATTAGGTACATTTTTTTGTGAAACAGGAGTGTCAGAAACTAAAACTTTCCACCTTTTTGTTAGTAAAAGCTCAGGAGGCTGGACAACTGATGGGAGACACATCCATTTTTATTGGGGTCTAAGGGGGAAAAAATGGCAGGTTTTGGTTCTGCAAAATTCTGTAATCCTTCAGTGCTGATGATCAACATTATCACTTAGAAATATGGTGAGGATCCCTTTATGGCTGTTCGCCTGTCATCCCATGGCCATTACATACAGGAGAGATTGGTTTCCACCTTGCCTCACGAGACTTTTATGGGAAGCAGTGTGGAGACAGAGCTCTCTGTGGGGCCAAAGGATGTCCTGGGTGGGAAGAGGGGGCAAGCAGCACTTCTAGTGTGTCAGGTGCTTTCTCAGCTGGGTAAGGACAGTAAGTGTGACTACAGCTCTGCTGTCCTATGTGGCAGCCAACAGCAGTACAGAGCTGGTGTTCTGCAGAGAATGCATCCCTTCTTACACAGAAAGTGAGTTTTCTGGCCTTTCAGACATGATACATTCCAGCAGCAGATTGTCATCTCACTGTCAGACTAGAGTATCTTATTTACATCATTCAGTGAAGGTCACTGTGAAAAGAGGTTACAGTCTGTGTTAGTCCAGCAGTAAATTCTTTATTCTGCCTTAAACATTTTGTTGCCTGTGCCTCTCTCTGCAGGACTTGGGTGCCTTCTGGATAGCTGTTTGTTTGCTGGAAAACAAAATTGCTCTTTTCAAACCGAGGCAATAATGCTTCAGGGTATAAATTATAGTCAGTAAAAACATGGCTGTAAAATATGCATCATGGTCTGAGTAGCGCTGGTGTGTGCTTTGATGTTATGGATAAAATTCCTAAAATTACAGCTGGCTTTTTATCTTTTGGTCTTGTCCTGTGCATATACTCTTGTACTATCATCTGATTTTAGTTGTGTTGACAGTCCCACCAAGTTAAAATCTCTGCAGTGCTAAAAATGAGCTTTCTTGTATTTATTGTTTTAAATGTTATTTCTTTCTTAATATAAGGAATGGAGTCCTGGGGACAATACAGCAAATACATCCACTGAATAGATCGTGCAGTACAAACTAACGGTCCATCTGCTCGCTCATGTAAGAGAAGCTGGCCAGCTGTTTGGGGACACAGGCTGCCCAGCTCTAGTGGAGAGATGGGTCGGACATCATTTGGGTTTAATGGGAGGGTAATGGAGCAGGAGAAATTAAGGCTGCAGTGTCGAAGAGCCTGGCAGTTGTCATGTCAGAGGGTGCTGTGCCTCCCCTCGGGATCCCGCTGCTTTTGACTGTCCGCAGCTCCTGGTTCCCTTGTGCTCTTCTGATTCCTGGCAGCACTGGAAATTACTCCTGTCTTCCATGGCTGTTGGATTACCTGTCAGAATATATAGAGGGTTCCTGATGCATCTCATTTAGTTGAAATAATCTTTCATCTTGCTCAAAGTTGACTGTGCAGCACTGGTGGAGATTCTGTGTGAGAAACAGAAAAATTCAGATGTTGTCAGCCGAGGCATTGATCTAAGAGATTCAAGATCAAGGCTTGATTCAACACACTTCTTATGTAATTCTGTGCAAACCTTTAATTGACCTGTATGTCAAACTCAGACACTGGCACTGTTATTCCCTAACCTGAAATGGTTAACTCCAGTGGGGACTGGACTGCATCCATAAATCATGTAGGACAAAAGAATGAGCAGATAACCCTCCCATTCCAATGTGCTTGCCTTTAATTCCTGCCAGACCAGGCCAAGGTACTTAAAGAAAACCAACCTTAGAATTTGCGTATTTTAAAAAAGGAAATTAAAGCAGTAAAGCTTTTCAGACACAGCAAAGTGTCCTTGGTACAAATTGTGTTTTGGGAAGGACAACTGAGCTGTGCTCAGGAAAGCTGCTGATAGAAGTCAAATTTAGGAAACTTTGCTGCTGTGAAATATTTTTGGTCTTCTTTCCATTTAAAATCGTGTTAGGTGTGAATAGGCTCTTAGTCCCACCACACTTTTGCAGTGTGCCCTGGCAAGATCTTGTGGGTCTGTGTCTGCTCAGAAGGGAAGCTGCCCACAGAAATTCCTATTTATGTTTCCTCAAGGCAACAAGGCAAATGATAGGGGTAAATTTTTGGAGGAGTTCTTGGGCTGCAATCACTGCTACAGCACTCTAAACAAGAGACAATTCTAGAGGAACATAAATGTGACATTCACCTCCAAGAGATTTTTGGCTGCTAATCAGGTTCTTTGCCAGTCTCTGATTCATTATGATAATAATATAGTAATAATAGTAATAAACTGTGACCATCTGCAGGGGAACTTTAGCCATTTATTCACTATCTTTACTAGTTCTTCCACAAATTCATCATAATGGCAAGGAAAGTAAAAAATATTCTCAAGTCATTAATTTCACGTTGAGATCAGCTATATTTTCTTTAAGGCCAGAAGTTTTTGCCCAAAGTCATCTTATGTGTGTGCTTTTCCATGGATTTTCAAAGTTGTTAATGCCCAAGGGATAAGGCAGAGATGTGGAAAACAGCCAGCCCCCATGTGATTTGTTCTCGGATGGTGCCCACGAGCTTTCTAGTTCATTAAGGATGAAAAAAAATTCAAGTCCAGTTTCAAAAAGCTAATTCCTATGCAAATGCCTAACAGCCCATATCTATTAGAAGAAGATGAACATGAGATAGAATCATAGAATTGTCTTGGTTGGAAGGGACCCTTTAGATCATCAAGTCCAACCATCACCCTAACACGCCAACCACCAATAAACCATGTCCCTCAGCACCACATCTAACTGTCTGTTAGTCCAACTAGAAATTAAGTGTCTAAATATTTTGTTGTTTCTGGATGTATGTATTTGGCTATGGCTTCTTATGGGGCAGAGCAAAGGATGGTGAGGAAGGGAACCAAGGCCACCTTAATTTTAGGCAGAGACAGGAGCTCGTGCATAACCTTTTCTTTCTATGGAAAACTTCATAATCCTCAGAAAGACTAAAGCATGCCAGGCAGGATCTGGCTGTCTGAACTATAGTTATTTCAGCTGCTGCCTCTGAGGATTAACCCCTGTATTTCACTTCATGATGAAGCTGTTGTGAAAAGCTGGAACCTGCTGAAGTCAGGGTTTGTTTAGAGAGAAGATAGCGCTGCTGAAGGAGACCATCCTGAACGCCCCTCATTCACTGGTCTATCTCCCCTCCTCAGCCTTTTTTCCTCTGCGAGGAAGGAACGAGGTCAAAAGGAGCCTGGGTAGTTTAATTTTTTAGCAGGCCAAAAGGGCATTGCCCTTTCCAGGCAAAGGAGGTTATGAGAGTCACTTGCAGAGTTATTTTGTAAAGCTTTTGACTAGAAATAGAAAACTCCAATAGACCTGTTCTGACCCTGATCTTAGCATACACACAAAACCACTCAGGTTTCCATTTGTGTCCCAGAAGATGATGATGGGCCCTTTCTTTTATTTGTAAAAACACTTCTAACTCAGACTTTATCTAGAAACTGTGGAAAAACAAAGCCATCCCTCAGAGATCAAGAAATTTCTGTTTGAGTTTGGCTGGAGGATAGATCCATGAACTGTGTGTGTCTTCTGAGCAGACCAAACTGAGGTAAGGGAATGGAACATGTAACTCCTTGGAATTCACTAATATTTTTTCTTTGAGTCTCCTGTTGTCATCTTACTTTCAGTGCCATTGCTTAAAGAACATATAATGGACCAGCTAATGGATCAGAGAAGACATTTTCATAAAAGATAAGACTTTGGAGAGAAGTTTCAGTCACAATCCTGTTGTTGTTTGTGCAGCTTCACAGCAGGTGCCTTGCAGGGGCCCTGTGGTACCTGATTACATCATTTAGTGGCCATGATGATGGAGGGATGCAGCTCTCTGGCACAGTCTAGAGATCCCAAATCTCCCAGAACAGATGGAAAAAAAGAAAGGCATTTAATTCAAGACAGAAAAGGAAACTTAGAGTCCACAATTACTGCTCTATTTGTATTGTTTGCTTTAGACATTTAAAGCTTGTTAAACTCCCAGGCGAGGAATGTGATCGGTGACTTTGCCATCTTGTAATGTTGTAGTGGTCCCAAGAGCCACAAAAGAACTGAATTGCAAGCTGACAGTGAGATCCCACTGAGTTTCCAAGTGATTCAGTGCTCCCTTCTGCTGCCACGGCAGGGAACACGCAGAGCTTTGGGAACAGCAGACGGGTATTTTGGTGGCTGCCGGGCTGGTCTGTGTTCCCCTGCCCGTGGCCGGGGCCCAAGTGCAAAAGCTTCCTGGTCTGTAAGTCTCAGGGCTAGTAACCATGTATGGTATAGATCTGTAATTGCATATTTCTGTGGCAGCTTGTATTTATGGTTTGTGGCATCTCGTGAGCAAAACCAATTGTAGCCGGTCATGTAAGAGGCAGAGGGAAGAAGGCATTTATCTTACGACTCCTCAGGGAACCCCCTTTGTATTGAGAGAGAAGAAATATGGGGCAATGGAGAAGGAAAATCTACTGCTTTCATTTTTAGAAGAGCAGATTAGAGAGACTCTATACTTCCCTGGCTCACAAGCACGGAAGATATGAAGTGTGCTCTCCTGGGGGAATTGGTGGGTGCAGACACAAGTACTGCAATGCCCAGAGTGGAAGCTCAGCTCAGCTCTGCCAAGATGTCATGTTTAAATGGGCAGAAATGGCAAAGAGCTTCCAGTTCCAGCTCTACCAGTGCTTGTCCCTGCCATTTTCAGTCCCCATCCTGGAGAACCTTCTGTAGTGCAAACAGCTGGTAAGCAGCAGGTTTGCCAGCAGCACCACGGCTGCTGTGCGCCTCCTGGTCCTGTTGGGAAAAGCAGAGGAATCCCAAAGGGGAAGGCATCAGCCCAGGGGTCTAGAAGTGGTTTCCCACAAAACTTCTGCTGGAGAATCCTGTGGGTACTGAGCTGCATGGCCCTATTCATGGAGCAGTGTGACTGTGTGGTGGGTGACATGTTTGGCTCTCCTGGAGGTGGCTGTGACATCTTGGCTGCAGGATCTCACTTTGTGGTGGCGGTGGATCCTGGAGAGTTGTGTTCCCTGCACAGCTTTTCTGGGTTCCCAGGAAACAGAGTCCAATGCCAAAGCCTCTGGAAAGGGAGAAGGACTTCTACTGCTGAATGTGAGCTTAGGGCTAGGTCACTATGGGAGGGAAGTGCGCATGGCATTGATGGGGCTGCAGGTCCTCATGGAAATGCCAGTCTGCTTGGCCTTTAAGAAGAGAGATTGATAACCCGGAGTCTCCTGTTTTAATATCTGGGAACAATCTCATGCTGTAGAAATGCTGTTCGGGAATTTTTGGTGAAATATTTTTGTGAGAAGATGACTGTTGAGGCTGCTTACAGGAAAGTGTCTGTTTTCAGGGCTCCCTCTTTGTAACAAGTTTAAAAGAAATGTTTTAAGAGGAGCTTTGAAATGGAATTTTCAGTTGTTCTATTCAAAAGAGCTTTAATGCTGTAACTTCAGCTAGTTCATGCTAAAAATAAATATTAAGAAATAGAAAAGAAAATTACAAAGAAGCATTTCAAATTTTAGACATAGATAATTTAGATTATCCTGCTTTTTTAAAAAAGGTTCTAATTTGGACATAAATTTTAACTCTCCATCACTCTCCAGTGCAAACTTAGTCTTGGAACTGTGGGGGGACATGACACCCACCTCTTACCAGTAGCTCTCTCCTATTCACTGGTGTCTTTCATCTGCTGCAAAGAAAAAAGGGTCAGTGTTTCTGAAGTCCCTTCCTCACTGTGCTTGTTGCAATCTGTCATGTGCTCCATAACTCTTGATGCGTTGGCAGTTTGGCACTGGGATTTGTGTTTGTTTTATACTGGGAATATTGGTAATTGCTATAGCTAAGGACACGGGGTACGACCACTTTTTGTGTCTGCACATCTAATGAGTGGACTTCAGAGATGCTAAAAGACTGTCAAGGCCAAAGGCAGAACATTTTCTCCTTCTGAGTATGTCACAGCAAGTCTGAAGGTGTCCTTAGGGAAATGATTCACCCCTGCTTGCAAACACTTTGTCATTCCAAATGTCATCCCTGGAAATGCCTTCAAGCACTGATACCAAGGAGACAAAACGTGACTTAATGTCTCTAAATGATCTCATTGTAGGCATATTGTGGGGACTTGCTGAAGACTGGGCAGGTTTCCTCCTGTCCATCACTTGTGGAAACCACAAGTAGAATCTCATGCCAGCCCCAGGCTGTACCTTATCTGCATGTCTCTCTGCTCCTGGTCATTTCCTCAGGACCGTTGATGGAGAAAAGGACGTTCATATGCCTTGATTAATAATAAACTACAGCTCTTTAGACCTGTTTCCATGGGGACCGCAGCATGGTTTAGGCTTATCTTCAGCATAGTTAACGTGGATAATAAAATCAATGAAGACACTGCAGAATAGGCTTCCAACCTGTTCCTGGGGGGGCAGGGGGGGGATGTTGAGAGGGTGGTGGTGGTTTGTTGTTGTGTGCACTGTGTTGGGGCTGTCTCCCTCCCTGCTGCTGTCGCTTATGCAAAGGGCAAGTCTGGAGCTGGCGAGGGATGCCTGGCGGCATGCTCTGAGGCTGTTATTCCCCAAACCACAGGAGGGCCAGCACAGGAACCAACAGTGGAAGGGTTCTGATTTGAAGGCTGCAGTGAACAGGCAGCAATGTCAAAAGGTCACTGGGGAGACACGTTATCCCGTTGCCAGTGCTGTGCTACGATTGCTTTCCCAGCTGATCTGAACCAAGAGGCTCCAGTGACGCCGGGAGAGGGAAGATGCAGCCAGCCAGTGTGGCTGATAAAGCAAGCTTCAATTTATTATGGCTAATGGCTTTCTTTTATACTATCGTTAATACATATTATAATTGTCACTGATGCATATTATAATTATCACAACTTGGTTGGTTCTTGGTTAAAGGTTACAGCACCCATCTTGCGGTCTGGGAACGGTGCTTCTTTCTCATTCTCAGGAACAGCAGATCCTTGAAACATACAACTTGTTTCTACTTCTTGTTACTGTGTAACACAGCTATGACCTTCCTCTCTATTATTTACTCTTGCTACTAAGTTTCATAGAAGACTGATACTAAGTTACACAGGACACTGCTTGAAGAATGGCTCCATAGACCCATGGCCTTGCTTCTCAAGCCCTTCTGCAACACTCCAGGCTCTGTTTTAACACTCCTGATGCTTCTGAGGTGCATTAGCCTCGGTGTTCCAGGGCCACAGTGGTTACCCAGCTCATAAGAATAAATTAGGAAAACAGGAAGATGTTCAGAAAGTTTCACTTCAAATCTCTGCTGAGACCTTACTTGATGCCTCAACTTGTGTTCTCAGCTGAAGAGCTCTGGTATGGTTGGAAAGCCATTGAATGAGCAGAAGTACTTTTGAAGAGAGGTGAGAAGGAATGAGCACAATTAACAGCCAGTGCTACAGACGCTGTTCTGGTGTTGGATCTGTGAATTCTAGGTGTGTGGTTTTGTATGCAGAACGAGAAGTTCTGTTTGATTGCCACCTGTGTGTTAACTTCCATTCATTTCCAGGAACAATATATGGTGAAACCTGTTTTATGATCTTTTAGTACCTCTGCCAGTCAGAACATAGATGAGCTCAGAGAGTCAAGCATTAATCCCCTTGTTTCATTTCCTGCCTGTAGGGCTGAGCTGGTGCTACCAAAAAAAATTCCTCCTGGTCTGACTTCTGACTGATCTTCCTACCCCATGATCTTTTGAATGTTCAGCTGATGATGTAGCATGTGAACAGTGTTGTGTGTGTGCCTGGGGAACTACCTGCAGGTATTGTGAAGTAAGACAAACAGTTGAGAGCACAAAAAGTTTTGCATTTCAAGCATATGAATGGCAATCTGCATGATGAATGCATGTGGAAGGTGCAATAAGTAGTAGGTGTGAGAGGCTGCTTGTGTTCTGCAAGAGAGCATCACTGCAGTAGAGAAAGAGGCAGGCAGACTTAAAGGATGCCACATGTTCCTCTCCTTCTTTTGATGAATTTATTATCTCATCACACAGTGCAAAAGCAGATGGAGTTCTTGATGCTCCTAAATCAAATGTGCTCTGGATTTAGCAGCAGGGCAATGTTGTGTCCTGACCACTCTACAGTGCAAGTGACTGCCTAGCCATAGTCTGGCAGGCCTTGGAGGGTTTGCTCAGGCACCACACTCCCTTTTCATCCCCGTCCCAGCAGGGCTTTTCATGCCACTTCAGAGAGTCCACTCTTCACAGCAGTCACAATAGTCACAGCACTGATCACGTTGCCTGACTGTGGTCACTTCTCAAGTGAGAAGACAGGCAGCACAGTGTTGCTGGTGGTGACAGCCAGACTGATTGTGTCCTATCACCCAGCAGCATGTTCAGTGAATGAAAATGCCAACAAGTAGATATCAGGCCATTCAATAGGTGTCCAGTGCTTGCGAGAAACAAGTTCCCATCTCTCCTCCAGGTGGAGGCTCTCCAGGATTTCTGCATTTTCCTAAAAGTGGTCTGTTCCTTCCACTCTCGTCTGTCTTCTGAGCTCAGAGGCTGTTCTCATGCAACAAGGCTGAAGCTTAGCTCAGGTCACAGCTTCCAGTTTCTAATATTTTTTTCCAGGACTCTGTTGTCTTGTGAACAGTTGTCATGTGAGCAGGCAAAGCTTAGCAGATGAAAAAAAAACTTGTGGAAAGGAGTTTGTATTATAGAAGTCATGTTCTCCCCTCTCCATATATTATTTCCACATCTCCTTTGCTAGGTGAACAAAATATTTAGCTATTGTATACAACATATGCTTCACTGAAAATCTTTGGATAAAACCCAAATTTTCTTCTAAAGACATGAATCTCATCATCTCACCTTCTGTCTTGAGGTTGATTTGATCATGCCAGCAGCTAACAAGATAATAAAAAGCATCCTATTGCAGACAGTGTGGCTCTTCATAATCTTTTCTGACATCAACCCATTCCTCAATGTCTTAAGTAGCATTTTGCAATGTTTTCATGCCCCCAGCTTCACAGGAGCTCCCACATAAGCAGAATAAACCATAGAGAAAACAAAACAGGTTTGTTTTGAGCCAGGATGCTGCAAGGATTACATGTTGTACTGCTCCCAGCACAACTGGAGCACATATTTGATTGAGGGGCTAGGGGACTTATGGAAACAGAGACAACATCACAGCAATAAATTCCTTCTCAAATGCCCCAAGCTTACATCTCTACAACTACACTGGCTTCAGAAGAGTTATTCCTGCTACCACTGATCTATGAGAGGAGACCCAAAGCTGGAAGAAACGTGTTTCCTTTGAAAAGGGATGATAAGCAGCAAGAGTATCTGACTTTGGCAGTCAACATAATAATTTTAAGTGGTAGATTATTTACAGCATTTTGGCTCTGAAATAGTGATGAATATAATATGAACACATAGGGTAGCCTCTGCTGAAGGACTGGCAATAACTGCTGCTTGTTAGGAGAGGAGCTTACAATGTCCAACAAGTAAGCAAGGAAAATCACTGTACTGCATTGGATAAAGTGTTCTCATCCTACTACTCCAGGGATCCAAGTAGATTGTCTTTATCTGCTTCGAATTAATGGTGTAATTTGGGCTAATTATTCTGGATATTTCCCTCTTCTTTTTTTAACTTTCTCAAAGAAAGGAAAGTTATCAGTGTAAATTTTTTTATTTGAATCTTGGCTTTTTCTGATACTCATTTTCTACTCCCACATCTCCATAGTTCATGTGTCACTAAGTGAAATAATGAAGACAGCGTGGCTTGTTATCTAATGATGGTTTAAGGGCTGGCTCTAATCTCACTCTTACACCCATTTTGCTCTACCATTTTCCTGTTGACTGCAGTACAGACCAACCAATTGGTCTCATGAAGATGGTAAGAGAATCACTTCAGATCTTATCCCAAGCTGTGTGATGAAATTGCTTTCAGTTACCTCGAGTCGTTTGAAGCCCAGCCCCCAGTTGGTTCCAGTGTCTAACAGTTCCTTTCAGAAATTTGTCTGATAGATCATCACTTTTTTTGTTTTGTAAACTTGTCCAAAATGATCTCTTCAAATTGGGAATACGATCTGTCCCACAAAGTTTCTTTTTCAAACACGGTTCTGAAAAGCTTTGAGAACACGTGTTAACTATGGTGATTCAGCTCAGGTCAGACAGTTCTACAGGGCAAAGATTTAGAAAATAGTAGTCTCCATCACTGTCCCACTCCCTCCCCCTTGAACTTTTTCCAGACATCTGATGGATGGATGCTGTTGGGGGAAAGGACTGAGGACCTTAAAGTGCTGCATCCATCAGTGCTGTTAGTCCTGCACATTGCAGCCTCCAGGGAACCCCATCAGGCTCTTAGACTGTATGGCTATTGACATGTATAGATAGGAAAAAACAAGAACATGAAATTCATGTATATAAGTTACCCTGGACCTATGAATATATTAAAAATATGAGTCATGTTCTTTGAGAAAGGAGAAATCAGAAAAATCAACATTTAGACAACTTCCTTGGCAGGAGAGTGTGTCTGATGGGAGAAATCAATGTACCACGAAGGCCTTGGGTATACCAAATGCCAGCAGCCTCACAAATGCCTGCTGCAAAGTAAATTCACAAATGTGATGAAATTTCTTAAGCTGTTCATTTGAGGAGAGTGCAGTGTGTGAGGGATGCAGCTCAGACCTCCAGGTGAAACTGGAGCCAGGGCGACATGGTGAAGGATGGGATCCCCTTCAGGTACTTCCAAGGGCTGTCTCAGAGGACAGAATAATGTCCTAAGGAAGGGATTAGGTACAGATGTATTTTGTGTTTGTAAGGTCTTTCTCAGAGTGTGTTTCCTCAAATGAATCTGATAGGTACAAAAGGCTCTGCTTTCCCCAAAGCAGTAAATCTAGATAAAACTGAATTAAAGCCCAGTGAGGGGCTTGCAAACTTTTCAAAGATTTTTTCCTGTCCAGGTATAAAACCAAACCTCAGCAGAAATGCACAATTCTGCTTCATGCAGGAGGGGGCTTGGCTCCTCCAGCAATCTGCAGCAAGGAACCCAGCATCCCTGGCCTCTGTGTCATACTCAGCCACCTTCACTGAGAAAGTGAATTGCTTTCCTTCCCATGCTGTTAGAGCTGCTGTCCTTTGCTTCTGACCCTCGCTACATAAGCAGGCTCTCTGGTCACATATTTTAGGCCCTGTGGTTTTAGCCTATTTAATTGCTGTAAGGTCAGAGAGAATGAGTGTTGTGATAAACCTGGAAGCTGCTGGCCAAGCTCACAAAGCATCTGCACTCTGGGACTCTGGTGTTTCTGTGTCTGTCTGCTTCTATGTATGGAACAAGATACCTTTTCAATGCTGTAATCCATCCAGGAAGGAGGGAGAGAAGGAGCTCCCATCATGGGTGAGGAGGAAAGCAGTGGCCTCCATTACTTGGCCACACCAGGACAATGGACTGCAGACCCTGCTGTTTCCCACTGAGATACACAGGTCATCACAGGCTGGTATTGCAGAGTGCTCACCACTACTGTTGGCCTCCAACACCCAAGCATGGCCATAGCTGGACCCTGGTGTGGCTCCAGACAGACGCCTTAGTCTGTGAAAGGATCATTCTTAAAGGAATTTTCCTCTCCTGTGGGCAAACTGGCAGGAAGGGACACAGCAAATTACTTCTGGCCAAGTTGTTTCTTTAGCACCCAGATAGAGAAAGAGCCCCAGAGCAAGAGGGAGATTCTCTCTGGTTCCAAAGGTAGATTAGATGTTAGGAAATAATTTTTCACTGAAAGAGTTGTCAGGACATGGAACAGGCTGCCCAGGGAGGGGGTTGAGTCACCTTCCCTGGATGTGTTTTAAAAAAGGGTAGATGAGGTACTTAGGGATATGGTTTAGCTTAGGATGGGAACGCTTGGACTTGATGATGTTAAAGTTCTTTTCCAGCCTTGTGATTCTGCAATTGTGTAGAGAAACAGCTTCATTGAGTCACAGGTGATATCTCTGTTTTGCATTTAAATAATTGGCAGGCTCAGACACTGTTCTGTAAACAGGTGGTAAACTTGAGTTCCCTCAAGTCAAAACAAACAAACAAAAAATAATCAGGGTTTAAGATTTCTCCTCTCTAGAAATACCAAGTGGAATAAAATCACATGCTGTTTAACTTTTACAATCAGTTCCTTTCTTTTATTCCACCAGTACTGGGAAAGCCATATACTGAAGGACTTTTAGTATATTCCACTTTGGACTACATTATCTTGTTTTCTAATTTTATTAAGATAGTTCTTGGGTACTGCATGAATCAGATGGAATATGCAGTTTTTGTTTCCCAAGTCTCTTATAAAAAGTCCTGCAGGGTTTTACAAAGGATAATGTTCTTTCTCAAACCAGAGTATAGGATGATATAGATGAGGTATGATTCTCAGTTGAATCATATAAGTCGCTGCATAAATTTATCCATAAACTTTTTATTAATGCCTGCAGGTTCTTAAGATAATGCTTGTAACAGTAGAACTGATTTCTATGCACTATGTCCCTCTGAGCTTCTAAGAGACTTTTGCAGAGGAGCAGATGGGGCAAAGCGTCAAAGGAACTGACTAACATAAAATCAGAAAGCCCCAAGGCCTGCACTCTTGAATAGCTGTTTGTACCAGTAGAAAGGCCATAGAAGTGAGACATCCAGTTCCTCAGGGGAGCTTGTAAGCCTGAAACCAGAGCTGTGCAGTCTCCAGCCTCCAAGCAAGCCCATGTACAGACTTACCACGGTGTATTTCTCTGGTGTTCCCCACACGGTGTTGGTGATCCACCCTCCTCTTCTGCAGCGTCTGGGGCGTGAGGGAAGAATTCCCCTGGAGGAATGGCAGGCAGGCCTATATGATCTCCAGAATCAGTCCAGGGTAGGAAACCTGACTCATCTTGCACCAGTGTAATGATTTTCTAATGGGCTGGTGCAGAGCTGGCCCCTGGGAAGGGAGTGAAAGGCATGAGCTAGTGCGAGAGGGTTGGAGGGCTCCAGATGGGATGGTGTGGGGCGTCCTCAAAACCACCTCAAATCAGAAATCTTTCACAGAAGCATGTCAGTATTGACTAAGTGTTTCATGGGAAATGTCAAATCAGTTTTGCCTCTCTTGTTTAGTTTCAGTAACATCAAAGGTGTTTCATTTTCGAAGGTAAAAATATTTCCCTTTGATTTGATCATTTCAATTTGTGTCATTTTGGCTTCTGAGTTAGATGAAAATGCTGGCTTTACAATGTGTCTGTGTAAGAGCATAAGGTGCATATGCTGTTTAGTATTTTATAGAGGATTATGAATTTGCAGTTTTAGCATAAAACATCATAACTCATCAAATAGAAACAATTCAGTATTATCAAAGCACATTATTCATCAAATTGAAACAACTCAATATTATCAAAGCACGTTATCTCATGTACTCTTCTGTTATTCCAAAGGAAACATAAAAATGATGGCTCACCAGACTATCACAAGTTTCCACAAAACAGATTTTTTTGATTAGCTTTGCTAAAGTAAATATAAATGCAGCATCATACCTGTGGAGTTTGGAGAATTGAAAGCTCTCTGTTGTGTATGAAATCATGGAATATCAAAGTAGGAAATGTGCAGACTATGTTGCTGTTTGTTTCCCCCATCAGAAGTGCCTTTGGCAGGAGTACTGGTGGGGCTTACTGTCATATGTCTCAAGAGAAGGAGACTCCACAACCTCTCTGGGCAGCCTGTCCCAGTGCTCTGTCACCCTCACAGTGAAAAAATGTTTTCATATGTTCACATGGAACCTCCTGTTCTCCAGCTTGTACCTGTTACCCCTTGTCCTATCATTAGAAATCACTGAGAAGAGCCTGGCTCTGTCCTTCTGACTCTCACCCTTTACATATTTATAGACATTGATGAGACCACTCTTCAGTCTCCTCTAAGCTAAAGAGGCCCAGCTCCCTCAGCCTCTCCTCATAAGGAATGTGCTCCACTCCCTTCTTCATCTTGGTGGCCCTGTGCTGGACTCTTTCAAGTAGTTCCCTGTACTTCTTGAACTGAGGGGCGCAGAACTGGACGTAATATTCCAGGTGTGGTCTCACCAGGGCAGAGGGGGAGGAGAACCTCTCTCTACCTACCTACCACACCCCTTCTAGAACACCCCAGGATGCCATCAGCGTTCTTAGCCTGGAGGGCACATTGCTGGCTCCAGTGATCATCCTGCTGTCCAGCAGGACCCCCATGTCCCTGTCACCTATGCTGCTCTCCAACAGGCCAGTCCCTAACCTATACTGGTACTTGGGGTTGTTCTTCCCCTGATGCCAGACAGACACTACAGTTGCCCTTGTTGTACTTCGTTAAATTTCTCCCCGCCCAACTCTCCAGCCTGTCCAGATCTCACTGGATGGCAGCACAGCCCTCTGGTGTGTCAGCCACTCCTCCCAGTTTTGTGTCAACTTGCTGATGGTGCCCTCATCCAGGTCGCTGATAAATATATTAATCAGTAGCGACCCCTGAGGGACTCCATTAGATACAGCCCCCCAGCTAGACTCTGTACCATTGACCACAATTCTCTGACTTCTTTCCTTCAACCAGTTCACAATCCACCTCGCTACCTGATCCTCCAGACCACACTTCCTCAGTTTAGCTGCAAGGATGCTGTGGGAGATGGTGTCAGATGCTTTACTGAAATTGAAGTAAACCACATCCGCTACCCTACCATCATCTATCCACCTGGTTATGTCTTCACAGAAGACTATCAGGTTGGTCAAACAAGACTTCCCTTTGGTGAAACCATACTGACTGCTCCCAATGACCCTCGTAGCCTTGATGTGCCTAGAGGCTGCACTAAGTTGTTCTATCACCTTTCTGGGGATGGAGGTGAAGCTGACTGGTCTGTAGTTACCTGGGTCCTCCTTGTTGCTCTTTTTGAAGATTGGAGTGACACTTGCTTTCTTCCACTCTTCAGGCACCTCTCCTGTTTTCCATGGTTTACCACTTCACATGCTCCACAGTTCTCTGCTAATAACTTTCCTCAGCTGCTCCCTTCTCTGTACAGCTCTTGCTATTGCACAGGGTTGCTCAGGCACAGCCCGGCTCCTGGGACCAATGGCCTCTCCCTCAGTGATTGCTCCATCAGACTTTATATCTGCAGTGTAAAGAGGATAACAAACCCAGCACTGCTTCAAGGCAGTTCATATAACACGTTAAAAGGCTGAGCGTGCAGCGACTGTATAACTCTCTTGGCTATTAGAGTAGGAAACAAGCTAGAAAGTGCTGCAATTTCAAAAGAAAAGGGAACATTTGATTCCCTGTCTGTTTTATTGCAGCTGGGGATGGCACAGCACCTGCCCTACCAGGCTGGGTTTGCTCTCACAGCTTTCTCCTCCACTCCACCATCCTTACAGATTCAGTTGCATGTATCTTAGGGACAGAACAGTGTTTTCTCCATTGTGCAAGTACCACATTGAAGAATGTCAGCTGCTCCTGGGGGGTACTGCTGCTTTGTAGGAGTTTTCAAACTAAAATCACCATAGGTAACAAAAACAGTGGCCAGTTTTTGTCTTATGCTACCAAGGTGGGACTCCAACTGCAGTGAGTTTCCCCTGGTTTGTGCCTCTCTGTGGGAGACAGAAGATCTTTGGGGCTTCTCCCAGATAAAATAGCATTTCTAGAGATTCCTGCCACATAGAAACTCACAGCTGGATCCAGGGAGACACTTTCAAGCCTGAACATAAATGGTACTGAGGGGCTGTAGAGCTTCATCTTTCAAACAAACAAAGCATTGATAAGGAAGGCAGAGTACAAATTTACTTGTTCACATGATTAACAATTAATAACTAAACAACCAGCTGCAGCTGTAATGTAATCATGATGTGTGTTCCCACTTGGCTTCAGCTCATTGCAAACTGATGATTCGCAGGTTAATTCTCCTGTGTGCCAACCTTATCTTCTCTCTGAAGGAAATTAGTAATAAATTTTTGTCTATCTTGGGGAAGCCATCCCAGATTTTTTACAATGTACATATTCTTTCATTCTCCCCTCAAGGTCTTTTAGTCTTATCTAAACAAAACATGTTTGCAATGCAACTCCTGTTGCTTCAGAACACAAATTCCTAGAAAATAGGACAATGTTATCCTGCCACCTATCAAAATTATGCATTTCATTAATTGGTTTGCAAGGAAATAGAGGATTCTCTAGCTGCCAGACCTTGAGCGTGACATCATATGGTATGGCATATCCCTTTGGCAAGTCTGGGTCAGGTGTCTCAGCTGTGTCCTCTCCTAACTTCTTCACTCTCAGCCTACTTGCTGGTGGGGTGATGTGAGAAGCAGAAAGGCCTTGGCTCTGTGTAAGCACTGCTCAACAGTAGCTAAAACATCTTTATACTGTGAACACTTTTTAGCATGAATCCAAAATGTAGCCCCATACCAGCTACTGCAAAGAAAGTGAACTCCATCCCAGCCAAAACCAGCACATTGGTGCCTGACCAGGCTGCTCAGAATAGAGACCAAGAGGACTCTGATCTCAGCTGGGTTCAAAATGCAGATTTCAGGGTATGTAGAAGGAAGCAAGCAATCAAGATTATTTATTAATAGGACATTGATAAAGTCATTTAACCTCTGGAAGACACAGTGTCATTAGTAGAACTGCAGCAATGGTCAGTTTATCTCTGCCACAGGTGCCACTCGGTGATGCAAAATGCAAGAGAGAAAACTTATGACCTGGGTGTAGAGTATTAATAGAGTGGCCTTCCATAGGAAAAATTGCTTCTTGGAAACAGTGTTGTCAGAATGACATATTCAATTTGCTTATCCAAAGAGGATGAAATTCAGTCTCTATCATTTAGGGCTATGTATTCTGCAAATGTATTTTTAACCTCCCCACTGTGGCTCTCCTGCTAGCATGCTGCAGATTCACCAGTGGTATAAATATGGGAAGAACATAGCACTGCAAATAGCATTGCAGGTCCCAATCCTGCACCACAGTGTGCTTTGCTTAAAATCAATCAGATCTTATTTTATTGCTGATATCAGCTGTACTAGCCACCCTCATGGCAGGCTGGCACCTCAGAACATACACGTTTGTCTTTTGCTCTAAAAGAAGTTTCTCTTCATTCTGCCATATGTGGTAGAGCTTCATTGATCTTATTCCTGTTATGCACATGTGTATTGTCAGCTGTGGGGTACTACCTCTGCAGAAAAGCACTCCAGCTCTGAGGCTGCAGGTTCCTTGGCCAACACGTGGTACAGGAGGGTTCAGACATGCCAGCTTGGTGCCATATCGCTGTACTTGGACAGCAGAATATGGATGGGTTTCATATGAGATCTGTATTAAGGCAGAGGCTAAGATGCACAGTCACAGCAGGGTTTTGTAAGTTACATGCTCTTCATTGAATATGAAAGCACAAAGCTCTTACCTAGACACCTGCATGGACTGCAAGCCTTGTCACTCTGCTCTATCACTACTTGTATTTGGTAGAGGAGACCCTTGAATGGATGACTTGGACCAAAATGATCTTGTCTGAAGGCAGGGTGTTGAGAGTTGGCATATCTGGGCTCGGACCTTAGCCCTGCCACATCTGTTTAGCTACATCTAGACTATGTCATGTATAGAAAGGGGTACACATAGAAAAGACAGAAATCATGGTGCTGCCATTGTCCAAGCTGAGAGCATGGACAGAGCATGCTTATGTGTGACATGAGCTTTTGCAGCTACTCATACAATGCAGTAATGTTAAGTATTGCAGTCACCTGGCAGAATCCAGCCCTAGGTTATAAGTATTAACAACCAAACAAGGATCACCCAGGCTATCCTGGATATTTACATTGTTCTCCTCTAGTTAGACATTGATGGTCCATGCACTGTTGAAAACTAACCAGGAACTATTCAGCAGATGAACTACCCTGGGCAGGCAGGTACTTGTGGGGATGGATGGATCTGCACCTCCCACTAGATCTCAGAATACCAGTTTCTGTCCCTTCACATACTTCAGTTACAACCAGCTTTTCTGTGATACTGTGGGATAATGAATCATCTCTGTACTCATGATGCAGTGGGATTGCCCATAGAAAGAATTTTGTAACATTGAGTACCTGTACCAGTTCAGCCTTCCTGACACATTCTGTAATCTAACAGGCTCTACCACCTGCTCCAGGCAACAGGACTTGTACATAACTTGCATCCTAAGCAGTGCCAAAGCACCCTGCAAAACAAAGAAGCCCTCAAGTATTGATTTACAATTAAGGTTAATCCAGCAGAAAATTAGATTTTGCTCACTTTTGTTCCTTGAGACTGTACTGTCCAGTCCTGAGAGAGACTAAGGTAGCACTGCTCACAGTGTGGATGGGCTCATGAGCTCTGGGGCTGTGCCAAGACACAGTTCTTTTGGCTGGAAGTTAGGAGGAGGATTAATATGATAATGGATACATCCTTAAATTTACTTCCATGAGCTGGGTGGTTTTTTGGGATATATCCCAGCATTCTGGAAATTCTCCACGTGGCAGAAGGACTGGATCTCATGGGCAATGCTTGTAGCTAGCTGGCCTGTGTTCACCAAGTGGGAGAGGATGTGGCCTCCAGGACAAGAGCTGGGCTGGGCTGGTGGCATGTGGGATGTTGGAGTTTTGGGAGGTGAAACATGGAGAAATTGATAAATATCTGGTTCTAATTTTTTTAGAAGGCGGAAAAATCTTAGGTTGGCAGAAGCAAAACTGTTTTTCTTCCTACCCCTTTGTCACCCAATTTCCTCCCTCTTCTTTTCTCGTCTCTGCTATCCTTTTATAATTCCCCCCTTTGTTATCTCTTTTTATATAAGGAATATGTTCACTGAAATTAGAAAACATATCAAGAATTGCATGTGCTTTATAGGCGTTATCATAGAGACAGTATCATTATGACAGAATGCTGGAGAGATGAACACGAGTGCCATTTCAGCATCTTCCTTAGCATGAGTCAGAAAGATTGATAGTTATCCTCTTGCAATTAGAATTTTTATTAGCACTGCTGGTGGCCCTTGGCATGCTGTGAATGAATGCCATTTTCTTGGAGTCTTTTAGTCTTTCATAATGCTTTAGTGAAAATAAAGATGGGCTGGAGTCACTCCCCATGTAATTCTGAAGGGAAAGTCATGCTTTATGCTGCCTCAGGCTGGGCTTTCAAGCTCCAAACACCAGGCATAAAAGCCATTAGGTATCCACATGGAGAAAAGCTCAGCAGAGCTCACGTAACCCAGGGCTCCGCAGAGCACTGGAATGGGCTGAGGCTTGGAAGCTGGGCTGAGCACTCAGGAGGAATGGTCCAGCTCCTCTGCTCGCCCCATTGCTAAGCATTCCTGATCTGAATTCATAAAGAGGTACCTCTAGCAGGGTCTGCATCAAAACAGCCCTTTCATTCCCTAGAGGAACTTGCATTTCTCCACTTTTTCTTTCCTTGAGACAGACACAGAGCCCAGACTGACCCAATGACTGTTAAACAAGCCATGGTAGTCTTTTGCAGGATGTTATTTTTAAGCAACTTGATGAAAATCCTACGTTCATACAGAGCAATTACATTTTTTCCCCTTTCTCAAGGATTCATATTACTGAACCAGGGAAAGTCTTAACATCTGTGCTAGGGCTAGAGCCAAAGAGCAAACCAGAATATATTTATCCTGTGATGAATGGTCTTCAAAATTCTATTCCTGAGTCATGCAATAGGCTGTGTGGTACCACCTCACATTCACATGGGGAATTTCTGTGTCTTACCCTGTTGTTTCTGGGAGGCAGGGACAGCTGTTTGCCATGAACTGGAACTCACACCACCCTGGAGAACACAACAGGGTGTTCTCCAATCCTGATGAAAAATGCATCCTGGGGATCAAGCCTCTGTGGTGACACAGGTGCTTCCCGCTCTTTTCCCCAAAACCACAGGCTCTGGACCACCCACTGGAAACAGGGCTCTAAGCACATCACAAGAATTTCAGCTGGTTTATAATTACTGATAGAAATACTGCAGCTACAGTAGGATCTGCATTGTCTTCATTGATGCCCTCAGGTTGAGCTTAGGACTTGTCTGCCTGCTTGGCTGCCTGTAGCCTTACAACAGCCTGCCCTGTGGTGCCTATGCCTCTCTTAGGAGGCAGACTGCTAAATTAAGTGTTCACTTCTAAGCATCACACCCGGACTACACGCCTGTGTGTATATGCATGTGCCTCCATGGCTGGTGGCTGCTGCAGGTCCCCAGGTCCAGGCTTGGCCATGTGTGTGATGAGCAGGACTCTGCAGAGGCAGGAGCCCTCGGGTGTCTGCAGCCACCAGGCAGGGACGGACGCTGCACAAAGATGATGAATTACCTCCCTGGGTAGAGACACCTGCTGAAGGTCTTGCAATATGCCAATGAAATAAGCCTAAGCTGAGCATACAGACAAGCCACTTGTAATTCAAAACAGGCCGGCTTTTTCCTTTAAAAACCCATAATATGGAGGTTTATTTTCTGCAACTCTTCCAGGCTGGTTACCCCAACTGTTGGCAAACTGCGAGAATGGGGTTGCCATGGATACACTCTGCACTGATTCACATGAAATATATCATTGCATTATTCCCAGAGTGGTGAAAGCCTTTCACAGCTGATAATTTTAAAGAGAATGATTCATCGTTAAATATATCATGGCAGCTCTGCATTGTTTGTTCTTCCTTGGAAGCATAATCTGGAAATAGGCAGCCCTTGGGATGCTCCTGAAGTTGAGAGTGCGATCGTGAGCGAGGTGCCTGACACAGAGCACAGTGGCACATGGATTTTGTTCAGTCTGTGCTAAGAGCTGGAGAGGGTCCATCCTCTATGGCATGGCTGCCCGCTTGCTGGGCCAGGCTCTGAGGAGGAAACACCCCTCCCTGCATCACGTCTCACAAGAAGTCATGGGAATTGTCTTGATGCTGGTTGGGATGGATGCAGGGATCACAGTCCAGCCATGTGGCCGTGAAGGCCCTGGGCTGTAACAGCTGTTACAGTCTTGAGAGACTGTTCTGTACAGTTAGGGGAAAGCAAACTCCACATTAGAACTAGGTGCCTGAGAGGGGGACAAGTCTCTCCCCAGGGTTCTATGCTGCATTCAGTCCTCCTTACCACTTGGCACTGGGTAGGAAATCAGACTGCCATCTGTCAGAAAGAGAGGCAGGATAAGTCCATGGCTGTGCTTCCTCCGTCCTCCATCACCCCTCCCAGCTCTGTCCTCTATCCTTACTTATTATGCTGCTTGGCTCTGGCAGCCCTCCTCAGCACCGACACACTCAGCCCCCCTTTCTGTCCTGCCAGGCACCTGCAGGGAGCAGAAGGGAGCTCATCTCTTGCTCCTGCCACATTCCCCAAATTATCAGTGAACATGCCAGACATGATTTCGGGGCACTAGCTGTGCTTCAGGAGCTCAAGCAGCTCCCTGTTCATGGCTGCAGGGGGAGAGAAGTTTAGAAGAGGCAAATGTTTTACTCCAGGAAAAGCTAGCATGAACCTAGAGGTCACCAAAAGCCTCCTTTTATCACTGTCAGTATCAAGGAGGACAGCCCAGGCCTGGGACACATAGACAGGCACGGCATAAGTCATCTGTGGCAGAGACAGAAGTGCTGAGCCCTTGGCTGTGTATTAGCTCTGTGGGAAAGGATAATGCCAGCTCTCTCTGAGGGATAGACACGTCTCCCCAATATCCCTGGGAAGTGCCATGGAAGCCTGGTTGAGGTGCCACTGCCCTCCAGGCTGGCGGGTACGGGCACAGGGGGTGAGCACAGACAGGGGTTAGGTGGGAGAGGTGAGCCCCACAGAGGGAGGGTGAAAGAGAAAGGATGAGGGGAGTGCCCAGATACATCTATGTGTGCAGGGCTTTGACCAGGATGACCAAGGTGGGAGCAGCAGCAGTCAGCATGGGGTTGGGAGAGCAGGTATGGCAGTGGAGGTCCAGACATTGCCGAAGTGTAGGTGGGACCTGCAGCCATGTATTTAGTATTTTTCCTGGTAATTTCTGTATATCTGAGAGTAGAGGAAGAGTTCCAGTCTCTCCTTGCTGGGTGATGGGTATCTCTGAATCAGCTTTGGCATGCAGGGGGCTCAGAGTGAGAAGGGAAGTCAGCATCATCTGAAATTTAGCTGTGATCACAGGAAACTGCTGATTCCCCAGACAACCTTCTCTGCTGAGATGAAACAGTGGGTCTGCAAACACATGAAAGCATTGTGGCAGACTGGCAGTCAGGGCTTGCAGGCCAGTGCAGAGGGCCTGCATGTGAGCAGAAAATGGGAAGCAACATTTTTTCTAAGATACTTATATGATTTACCACCTTTTTTCCAGGTGCCTTACCTCACTGTTTAAAAACTACTTATGTGCTTAGGAGTGTTGGAGGCTTCATAGTTGGATTTTCAGGTGTAAAGGGGTGTAACACAACTCAGAATATTGTGTGTCCTCTGGGGTCACCCAAGATCTGTGAAGTAGCAGCCCTGGAGCTGGGGAATTAGGCATTACACTGATTGCTTTGGTTTTGGAATGGTGCAGAAAGAATTTGCCATAACACAGTAACTTTCTTTTCTGTAGGAAATGGACCCTTGTCAAACAGCTGCCTGCACTTAGAAAGTAGCCCAAAACTAACTCAAATGAACAAAACCCAGGCTGTTTGTTCTTGTCTCCAGGCCAAAATAATTCTCAGTTATTCCCAAGAAAAAACTGTTTCCTCTGTCCCTAAAAGCCAAAGACATACATTTCATGCATAATTAAACAGAGATTCTAGCATAAATCAGAGCCTAGGGTTGTATGAGGCACAAATGGGGCTTTCCAACAAGACTTTTGATTACCAGTCATTTTAAGTGCAGGGAACAGTGGCACTTCTGAGTTCTCTAAGCCCTCGATGAGGAATTTCTGCCACAACTGATGTCTCCCAGTGTATTAGGGCTTCAGTCAGTATAGCAGCTTCTCCCACATGGATGGAAACACAGGGGAGACTGGAATTGCTGTTAGGCCCTGAGCCCATGGGATGGAGACCCACACCATGCCACTGCAAGTGCTAAGCTCTGCCACTGCCCTACGACGACTGCTCTCACCTAACCTGTGACAAACCAACATGCACCATGAATGTTTTTGTAGCTCTGATACCCAGTGAGTTTTCAATCTGTTAATCCATGTTTCTCTGCTTCTTTGAGAGCAGCTACTAATGGGTGAGGGATGAGAATAACTGTTCCCATCTGTGCCCCACTAACACTGCTGCTGAACCTCCTTGAGCCGGACACGGCATGACTTCTCCCATGAGACTTTGAAAAGCCTAGCTCTGATTTTGTTGAGGTCAGTAAGAGCTATCAGGATTGCAAGTGATGGTAGGCAAAAAACTGACTCTGTTGTGCTGGGCACAAACCTCATCTCAGTGCTTCTCCTGACACCCTTGGTAGGATGCATCCAGAGCTCAGGGATAGGTTTGGTCTGGTGTGGCTGGTGCTCTACAGGGTAGCCTGCAATTTTCCCCTGGTTCTGCTCCCATACAACCAGAGGTTGTAAAGGAAACATTTTGCAAGTGGAGATGTCTTCCTGGATTTCTGTATTTCACAGGATCTCCTACAGAATAGTGTCCTCTGGCATTGCTTTCTTTAGAGAATGAAGGGATATCTTTTCATCAAAAAGACTGAATTTGCACCTTTTCTGACAAAACCTTAAGAGCTACAAGAACTTAAATACAAGAGGACCAGCAGTGGTGAACTGAGAGTTCTGGTGAGAAGTAAGGTGTTAGATGCATGCTACTACATTATGTCCTTGTCTCTGGGGTTCATTTGAACCCCTGATCCTGCTTACTCAAGGCAATATTAAGTAAATTATCCAACCTTTTCTACAAGGTTAAGAGACAGCGATAAGCACTGTCTGGGCAGACAGCCACCAGCAGTGGCAGCCTAGCATGCACATCTGCATACTGCTCGGGACCAGAGTGCAATGGCCATTGTCACTACTGCCTGGGGCCAGTTGAGCCCTCCATTCCACGCAGCTTGCCCTCTTCCCCAGCAGCCCACCTCCTGCCAATGGCTTTTCACCATATCACAGGTCACCCTCCCTTCTATCCAGGCTCATCCCAATCCTTATTAAGGGTTTGCTTCAGATAAGAGCATTGAGAAAACATGATCTCCTTTCCCCTTTCTTGCTCCCTTTCAATGACACTATCCCCTTCCTGGTGAGAACAGACTCCTTGTAAATCCAAATCTACTGCCTTTGCTGGCTCCCCTCCCCAAATCCTGGCGTGGTGCTGACCCCAAGCTACTTCTCCTTTCTCCATGCCTAATCCTTTCTGCCCTCCAGTTAAGGCACAGTCTGCTTACCCTTTTCCAGATCTCTATCACCTCAAACTCCCTTAGCATCTTAGGCTGCAGCAAGGCTCTGGGGACATCTCATGGAGCCAGATATGGTGGGCAGGGGGGGAGTGATGTGGAGGAGGTAAAGAGGAGCTGCTCTGTAAATATTTGGGTCTCTTCCAGGCCAGATATCCTTGTAGGGCTGAAGGCTGAGCAAGTACCCTGGGAGCCAGCCCGAGGAAAGGAGAGGTAGAGGAAGCTTGCCTGCTGCTGCAGGGTGAAGGCTCTAAAAGCTGTGGATCCTGTCACATCTGCTTACTGCAGAGGTGAACCTGGCTCATGTTTCTCACCCCATGTATGTCACAGAACCACAGAATGGTTTGGGTAGGAAGGGACCTTAAAGATCATGCTGTTCAAACCCCCCCAACCAGGGCAGGGTCACCCTCCGCTAGACCAGGTTGCCCCAAGCCCCATACAGTTTGGCCTTGAACCCCACTAGGGATCCAGGGGCAGCCACATCTTCTCTGGGTACCTTGTGCCAGGGCCTCCCCACCCTCACAGGAAAGAATTTCTTCTTAATATCTAATCTAAATCTACTTTCCTTCAGCTTAAGGCCATTTCCCCTCGTCCTATCACTACATGCCCTGGTAAACAGTCCCCCTCCAGCTTTCTTGCTGGCTGCTTTAGGGACTGGAAGGCTCCTGTAAGGTCACAGAATCACAAGGTTGGAAAATACCTTTGAAGATCAAGTCCAACCATTTGCATCCTAAGCTACATCATAACCCTAAGTACCTCATCTATCCTTTTTTTGAACACATCCAGGGATGGTGACTCAACCCCTCCCTGGGCAGCCTGTTCCAGGCCCCAACAACTCTTTCAGTAAAAAATTTTTTTCTACTATCCAATCTGTCCCTGCCCTGGCCCAGCTTCATGCCATTTCCCCTTGTCCCATCTCCTGTCACCTGGCTGAAGAGACCATTGCCCACCTCCCTACAACCTCCCTTCAGATAGTTGTAGGTGGTGATAAGGTCTCCTCTCAGCCTCCTCTTCTCCAGACTAAACACCCCCAGCTCCCTCAGACACCCCTCAGAGGATTTGCCCTCCAGTCCCTTCCCTGGTTGCCCTTCTCTGGACTCACTCGAGGACCTCAATGTCCTTCTTATGGTGGGGAGCCCGGAACCGAACACAGCACTTGAGGTGCAGCCTCACCAGTGCTGAGTACAGGGGCACAATCACCTCCCCAGACCTACTGGCCACACTGTTTTTGATACAAGCCAAGATGCCATTGGCCTTCTTGGCTGCCAGGGCACACTGCTGGCTCATATTCAGCCTGCAGTCACCCAACACCCCCAGGTCCTTCTCTTCCTGACAGCTCTCCAGCCATTCTCCCCCAAACCTGTAGCTCTGCATGGGGTTGTTCTGTCCCATGTGCAGCACTCTGCACTTGGCCATGTTAAACTTCATCCCGTTGGTCTCAGCCCATCGGTCCAGTCTGTTCAGATCCCTCTGAAGAACCTCCCTACCCTCAGGCAGATCAACACTTCCTCGCAGTTTATCTGCAGGTCATCTGCAAACTCACTGAGGGAACATTCAATCCCTTCATCAAGGTCATTGATAAAGATATTGAACAAAACTGGACCCAGGACTGAGCCCTGGGGGTGCCACTCGTGACCGGCCTCCAGCTGGATTTGGTTCCATTCACCACCTCCCTTTGGGCCCGGCCATCCAGCCAGTTTTTAGCCCAGCTGAGGGTCCACCTGTCCAGGCCAGTGGCAGCCAGTTTCTCAGTCAGAATGCTGTGAGAAACCGTGTCAAAGGCTTTACTGAAGTCCAGTAGACACATCCACAGCCTTCCCCTTGTCCATTCAGCGGGTCACCTTGTCACAGAAGGTGATAAGGTTAGTTTGACAGGATCTACCTTTTGTAAACCCCTGTTGGCTAGGTCTGCTCCCCTGGCCATCACACGTGCTGCATGGTAGCTCCCAAGATGACCCTCTCCATGTTGTTCCCCGGGACTGAGGTCAGGCTGACAGGCCTGTAGTTCCCTGGAAAAGGCCTGCAGTTCCCTGGAACTCAAGTGCTTGATGCTTCTGGTGCAGCCTTCATGCATCCTTCTAGAGACACAGCTTTGCCTATAGGTATCTGCTTATAAATGATTTTTAAGTGGTTACATATTAAACAGGTATCACCTGGCTTGTAAATTAGGCTGTTCACTGAGTACCTGTACTGTTCTTTGTGCCTGTGCCTGCCTGGATGTGGGTGAGCAGTGGATTTCAGGGGTCAGAATGGGGGTGTGGTAAGGAGTACAGTATTTACATTCATTATAACCAAGACAAAATCTGTTGTTCTTTTACCTCAGTTAAGGGACTTGAGGGAATGCCTCAGTTAGAACAATTGCTGAAATGGTTACAATAGCCCAGGTTCTCCTTTTGTAACCCATAACATGACATTTGCAGGTGTTCACAAAAGTCAGACCATGGGTTAGTTAACTTTGCTTGTGCCCTGAGCTGCATTATCTGCTGACATCTTCAGTGCACTGTTTTTCCCTTGGTGAATTCAGTAAATGGAATTTGGACTTGTTTGCTAACACATCTCACTGCAGACTGGAAACATTACTGGATGGTACAAGCATAACTCTGAAGTACTCTTAAACTTGCAGAATAACAACACACTTGAAGAGCAGAGGTGAAATGCAGTAGTTAGTGGCTCCATCAGTTTCAGGTAAAGGAATTATACAACTCTGGAAAACAGACAGGAGGAGAGGGCTTCCTGCCTGGACCTGCATCTGCTCCCACAGACAACTAACACCCAGTCCTGCAGAGTCTGGGTTAAAAGCAGGGTTTGCACTGTTTTTCAGGGGTCTTTTGGTTCTCTGTTTGGAGGTCAGTTTGAACTGATGTAGCTCATAAAGAAGCAGGTCTCACCGCAGTGCTGAAACTGGGCTGAAAGCTGAGTCCATGAAGATATGGCTTTGCACCCACTGCCACTCTGTGCTATGGGGCTGCCATGTAGCACACCCAGTGCAGCAGTTCCTCAGGATCCCCTGAAATGGGATTACTGAAAGCAAGGTTGATTTAGGTAGTTCCTGCTACCCACCAGGAAATCATCAGTTCCCTGATGGCACCTAAAGTCACAGGGCTGCCTGGGTAGTTTCCACTAAAGCACTTTGCCGCCAGAACCTTGTCTTTTGTTGAAATCCTTTATTTCCATGATATTTTGGCTCTGCAGTCCCACAGTGTGACTGTGTGCTAGTGCAAATCAAGTCTGGCCATGTCTGCTGGGAAACAGTCAGCCTGCAGGAGCACCAAGTTATCTATACAGTGAGACCTTTTACCTGTGGAGAGAGGATATCAGCAGAGATGTGTGTTGTGGAAGTAGACAGTAAGGGACATAATACATTTGATGAAGTTGAAATGGTACAACTTTGGTTCAGTTTTGGAATGACTTTTCTTTCCAAGGTGCATGTTATTTTCTATCATGCAGGTAACGGTGTTTCTCAAGGTTATGATTAGAACTAAACTTTTCAGTACTCTGAAAATATTTTTATCAATCTAAAACATATTTTCAGAAATGGTGTTACGTGGTAAATGTCAAAATGTCCATATTTCCTATGAGAAACAAAAAAAATCTGCCTCTTGACAAGCTTTAGTCTTAGCGTGGAGTTGCTTGGTTAATGGCAAAGACCTGAAGCTGTATACTGAAAACCTTCAGCTCACTTCATTGCACACCACAAAATTATGTGTAATTCCATAGAGCTGTTGTATCGAGTGACCCATAGTCATATTGTCTAAGCTGATTATCCCAACAGAAATAAGTTGTATATAGTAATCTTCTTATACTTACTGAGAAACTTAAATGAGGCCAGTACTGTGGTGGGGTCACTTATCTCTGGCTATAATAATGTTACTCTAAAAAGAAATATTAATGTTGGAAAAAGAATATTGGAGATTCCACGTTTAGGTCAGTGTAATTATTTCTGTCTTAAATAGGTGAATAGAAGCTTTCCTTAGTGGTTCACGAGTATTCACCCTCTCAAAGGAAAAAGGAATGAGTAGGACATCCCCATGGGATGTGTAAATCTGAGTGCCTTGTACAGGCAGGGTGATACTGTGCAGTCTGTCTTCTCTAAACAAGCCTTGCAGAACCCATAATTTGCTGTAGCACTAAAAGATCATGCTGTCTGACAGAGGTGTGCGTGGAGTATGTCTCAGTGTTGTTGGAGTAATCATAAACGCTGATTTTCAGTAAAATTAAACATTAAGATACAAGCTGGGAATCATAGATTTATACAATATATGCATCTTTCTCCTTTCAGAAAGTGGTCAACAAAGTTGTGAGATGCCTCAGGATGCCCCTGTTCCCTCTATGAGCACCTTACAGAGGGTCCTTCTTGCACATATTTCCCCATGCTACTCTGGCACTGAGCCCATGGGCTGAGCAGGGAGCCTGGGCAGGGGAAGGTGGGAGGTTCATCCATGTCACAGCTCTCAAGGCACACAGTGACAGCAATTCTGAGTGCAGATGTTTTTCAGCCAAGGGGTGAAGTTCTTTCAGTGCTTTGGTATTTAGAGGCAGTTCAAAAATTGAAAAGAGACAAGGAAGTGTTAATGGTTTAAAAGAAACCTTGTGTTTGAAAGCTCAGTGTTAAAGCATTTTTCTGTAAGGAGAAAAAATGTTTTAAGAAAAAAGCCTCTTTTTTTTCCCTGGGGAAAATAACTCTCAGATACACTAGTAACCCCCAAAGTGGGTTCTACAGAGGGTCTGAGGAACATTTTTTATGTTGTCCCTTGGAGAGCAGAAGTGGTGGTCAGTGAGGGAAATTTTCTCTTACAATACTCTGTGTGGAAAAATTTGAGTCATTAGTTCATATAAGGGGGTCACTTTCAGGGCTCAGCTTACATGTGGGCTTCCCTCCAGCAAACTCTTTTTTGAGACACAGCGGTGCCCACGAAGTGAGTGCAGGAAAGGGCTGGGGTAGATCTGAGGCAGGAATGACCTCTGGGCCTCCCTCCTCCATCTGGCCCCAGCAGAGATTTGCACTGGCACCAGTGACTGTGCAGTGCAAAACATTTTTAAAAAATAAATTTGGAAGCAGGCACTGGCCCAGATCAGCGGTGCTGGACGTGATGGTCGTGGAAACAGTCAAAGAGAGTAGCAGGGGCATGGGGAAGGCATGTCACAGAGATCCTGTTAATAGAGAAACCATTTCCCAGAAGCACAAACCTGAGATTGAGCAATAAATTCTTGGGATAAAACCAAAGCCATTAATCCTAGTTGTACTGAATATTTGCATCTTCTATTAAAAAAATGCCTTGGAGGAAAAAGTCCTTGAAATGATGTTTAAAAGATGATGGGGAGCCTCTGGTGTGCTTTTCAACCTTGCTTGCTTGCTTGCATATTATGTATGAGAGAGATTTCTCACAGGCTTTGCTTGATACGGGGCCTATTGCTGCCAGCGTGGAATAGCATCTCAGCTCTCCTGAAGTAATCCCCTGGGACATTAAGCTTATTAGGCACATGTCTGGAGACAAGGGCTGTGTAAGGGAATGCAGGAGGTGTTTGGGTGCTGAATTGTCACCTGAGCTGGCAGAGGTCTTCTGCTTGCTGGAAAGGCCTGATCAAAAACTGCTGCTCATTAGACTTCAAAAAACACAGGATGACCAAGGCAAAGAAAGCATTCAGGCCTCAGAATTCAGCAAGGCCGTGAACCAGGCAGGTTGGTTATTTCTGAACACTTCTGGTCTGACTGGACTTCTGGAGGTTTAGGGTTTGATAAAGCCTGCACATGTACAGGCAAAACCTAGTCACAGCATCCATCTTATAATTGCTTTATCTCTTAAAGAGGAGTATTCTGCAGAAGGCCAGTTCTCCTACCACAAATGTCAGCAACCTCATGCCTTCTTGCATCACTCCCTCTGCCTCCTTCCACAGGATCTTGAAAAGCAAGAGGCAGCTAACTGCAAACGAAAGGGAGAAATTTAGAGGCCTTATCTGGTTTTGATTACTCTAAGAGATGATGATGAGTTAGACCACTGGGATAATCCATTGTGTAGTCCATCTCTGCTGTCATGTAGCAAATCTGTCCCCCTGCTATGTCCCTGCTTACAGTTTGGCTCTCCCTGTTGTGGTTGAGTCACTGTTCACTGTTCATTCATGAAAGTAAAAAATGGCACTTGGGAAAAGTGCCAGATCTTTTAGGAATATTAGTTCCTCTATTACTGACCGGTTTTACAGTAGATTCAGGGACAGGTCAGACATATGACATGCCCTGCAGTGAGCTGCAGACAATGCCTCACCTCGATTACTGGGTGCAGTTTTGGGCCCCACAGTACAAGAGGGACATAAAACTATTGTAGAGTGTCCAGAGGAGGGCAAAGAGGATGGGGAAGGGTCAGGAGGGAAAGTTTTATGAGGAGAGGCTGAAGTCCCTTGGTCTGTTCAACCTGGAGGAGGCTGAGGGGAGACCTCCTTGCGGTCTGTGGCTTCCTGATGTGGAAAGTGAAGGGGCAGGTGCCAATCTCCTCTCTTTGGTGACCAGTGATAGAACCCAAAGGAACAGCATGAAGCAGTGATGGGAGGTTTAGGTTAGAGTTAGGAAGAGGCTCTTTACAGAGGGGGATTGGGCACTGGCACAGGCTCCCCATGGAAGTGGTCACCAGCACCAAACTTGACTGACGTCAAGAAGCATTTGGATGATGCACTCAGTTCCATGCTCTGACTTGGCTGGCCCTGTGTGGAGCCAGGAGTTGGACTTCATGATCCTTATGGGTCCCTTCCAACTTGGGAGATTCTATGATGTTCTGTGATATTCTATGATTCAGTCAAAGAGCTGTGGTGGGTGACACTGTGCTGCCTCTGCTCTGTCACTGGTGTGTGCGTCCTGTGTACTCTACAGTGCAAAGTGATAGTGATGAAATATCTATTGTGCTCAGAAATCTGTTTAAAAATAAAAACACATATATCCAGCCCTGTGCCCTTTGGCAGATGACTTGAACTTGCCTTCACCTAGTTAACCTGGGAGATTCGTTTTGTCAGCAGGGTGTCAGTTCTCATTTACCTAAAAGCTCTGGATACTCTTAGTGCTTGCAGATACTGCTGCTGTCATGGCAACGAGGTTATTTATGCATGATAGATATCTACTCTTTTTTTTTTTTTTTTTTTTTCAATGTTGCTAAGTGGTGGTAGGGTCAGAGGGGCCATAGATGGAGTGGGAAGCTCCCAGATTCATATACCTGATAATAAGCTCTCAATACCTCCTTCCTGTTCTCTGGCACCTGGCTGACCTAGTTCAAGTCCCTGCAACTGCCCTCAGTCCAGCCCTTCATCTGGCAGGAATAAGTGACAGCAGAAGGTCGTGTGAAGATATAACTGGAAGATGCAAATACCCTTTTTAACACAGCCTGAGACATGCAGATCTCTACACAGAGCAACCCTATCACAAGTCAAAGTGCCATTTGTTAAGCTGCATTCATTCACTGACCCCTTAACTTGATTTGTAATGTATGTTTTATCAATACCACTGTTCAGTTTTTTAATAGCCAGGCCACCAAGGAAACATCAACATCCTTATTGTCAGGCCCAGGCTGGTGAACAAGGTTCTATGGCTACAATTTCAGTTTAGTTAAGTTCTCCTTTAAATTCTTTCTGGGTTTCATCTGTCCATTTTCCATGGCAACCAGCAAGGACCAGAAAGATCAGAAAGGGAAAGAGAGGGAGTAATTTCATTTAAATTAGATGAAACTCTGTTAGCCACTGAAGCACTTTGCCTATGATGGGTTTTTTATGAAAAGGGCCACTTGCTTGAGGAGAGAGGTAGCGTGTGTCCTGGCAAGCCTCTCTCTGCAGAGCTTTGTTGTTTTAATTTGCTGAGGAGCTTCTTCTCAGGACCTAAATAAAATCTATTTACATATAATATTGAGTCCAAAGAGTGGAAAAACCCTCCACAGAAAGAGTCAGTGGCTGCCCAGAGTTTGATCCAATCTCCTAACAAATAAAAAGCTTCTCTTCACAGCTCACACGCCACAGATACTTGCCTCCAATGCATTTGCTTTGCCTGGGTTCAAACATCCTAGAGGTTGTAATGCTAAGAGTGACACCAGGCAGTTGGGATGGCATTTGTGCCACTGCCCACCCAGGAGTCTCTGTGAGCATGGCACCACACACATTTTCTGGGAACTGTGAAGCTGGGCATATCTCATCACTGAGACCCTGCTGGGTGCTGGGTGCCTTTACTGGCACAGCAGCTGTTTGGAGTCCGTGCCCAGCACCAGGTCCTTGATGTGGTTGAGCACCATGACCCATGGCTGCTGCTGCTGCTCCTAGGGTTTGCACAGCCCCTGTCCCTGCTTGGGGCTGGGAGTCACACGAGCTCAATTCACTGCCACTTAAAACTGGCATTCAGAGTGGCTCAGCATCTGTCACATTAAGGTGGCGGGGCACAGGGAATTTCCCTGTCCTGGGCATCCTGACGAGAGGGGCAGAGGCAGGGAGTGAGGGGAGAGCCCTTTCAAATCAAGTGAATTCTCCTCCATCAGCGTAGGAGGCTGTACCCGCAGCGCAGATTCCCTCCCCGAGCCCCACCGAGCAGGAGAAGTTAAAATAGCTGCCTCCGCCTGCAGTTGCTGAGCAGGCGGGAGCAAGGAGCACTGTCCCGGGAAAAGGAGGGCATGTGAAGCAGGAACAATACTTTCTTCTTATGTAACTCTTGCCTAAAATACTTCAAAGTGGGCTCCTAGATAAATAATTGAAGATAATACAGAATTAGCTGTCATTTTGTATGTCAGAAAGTAAAATTCTCCATCACATCGGTGCTGGTTAGGTATCAAAATCACTGTTTGTGCACTGAAATGAGGCCACATGGCTTTGTAAGCTTACCAAGAGAACACAAAGTGTGCTCACATGCTTTGCAGCTTCTTAATGTTTAGGGCAAAAATTATTTACTGACAAAAATTCGCTAGTAATTCTCAATAATGAATAATTGAGACATTTCTAATTCACCCGCGGGCAGTTTGCAAGATTGGGGATGGGAGAAAAAGGGAAGCAACGTTTGTCAGATAAATTATTTGTGAATTAATCACTCTGATGCTCTCTGAAGTCAACTGGGTACTGGCATAAATAAGACTATTCACAGAGAGGACCAAGTCTTAAATGGTACTCTGAGAATGGTAAATTCGTTAGCTGAAAGCACTGATTATGAATCAAAGGGACAGGGAGGGAAGAAAATCAAGTAATAATTAGTCACTTAAATTGTATCAAGTAGTAAGAAACTGATTTTAAACAAGTCCAAATAAAGGGGAAGTGATTCATTCTGATTAGGTCAGTCTCTCTTGCCCTTTTAAAGATTTATGAAGTAATGTCAGTAAATCATGATTCTTAGGACTCAACCTATAAAAACTGCATAGAAGCACAATATAATACAACATCAGACAAGTGGCTTAGACATAGTGGAACAGAAATAAAATGCTTATTTATTAAGGAGGTATATTATGAGTCTCATGTCACCCAAATATTGAACAATTGCCTCTTGCCTAAACTTTCCTCTTCACTCCTGTTTCACCAGTTGTCTCTCTGGCTGCTCTTCTAATACTGAAGTTGAACTTAGTTTGATCACTGGTAAACTTAATTACACTGCTGAAAGGCTTCTTGTAAAACTAAATAATCTGAATTAATTACGGTGCTGATGAACTATGTGGCATACACTTATTTCCTCTCTGTCCCAGTGCAGCAGGTGATTTGGATTTCCTAGAATACAGTGTTCAACTGCTGTCAAAACAATGCTGCAGGGTCAAGGCAGGTCCGTGGTTTAGGAGTCTCCTCCAAGGCAGGGGATAGAGGAAGCAAACAGTATAAGCTACAAAATGGTAAATTCAGAGGCACTGGTTCTGGTGCCAGGGTTGTGGTGGTGAAGTTATTGTTACTGTTGTTATTATCATTATTGCTATTAAAAAGGCATCAGTAATGAACTCTGTGCTCTCTCTTAACAGACACTTTCATCCAGATTATATCATGGTAGGCTCCTAGATGGTACAGAAATAGGACAGTGGTAGACTTAGGGAAGGACAGACTGTATTTAAACTAGAATGTACTAAATCTCTTCCAGGTTCGAGCCAGGATAGCAGAGCTAACAGTGCCAGTGAGACCAGCTATTATTGAGGGTTTCCCAGCATTTTGCATTAAGGAAGAAATACTCTGATGTGTGTCTGAGTACTGGGTGCAGCTAAACTCATTTCAGCAGAGCACTTGAACAGATGCTTAAGCTTGGGTCCACACAAGTCCCACTGAAATCTGTGAGACTTGAGCGATTTGTCAGAGGCTGATGGGACTGTTCAACACAGAGGATGTGTGCGGGGGTTTCCTTCAGCTGGCACCCTCACTGCTGGAAGCTATACAGTAGAACTGGGAATGGTTTTCTGGCAGTCAGCAGTGTTGTGCAGCTAGCAAACAGGGGAGCAGCCCTTCTGCAGAGAAGGGTCAGTCGTGCATGCAGTTGTGTCTCTTAGGCACCATGCTAAGATATGCCAGTATGTTTTTCCTCCAGCCATCACATACCACTGGAGAGGACTGGCAGGCTGAAATGGCACTTGCCTTTCTGGTGCAGAAGGTTCTGCTTCAACAAACTTCTCCAGTCACCCAGTCCTGCCCTACTCTATTCTGGTTCCAATAAATCCCTTTTGGTACCACTAAATACCCCTTGTCACAGCCTGTTCTCCAGCCCTTAACTCCATAGGCTCTTTTCTGTTCCAAATGTAATTACTCTTCATCTTTTTTTCCCCCCTTCTTTCCCTGCTGTCTGGAACCATAGCTCATCGTAGAATCATAAGATGTATTGGGTTGGAAGGGACCTTTAAAGGCCATCTAATCCAACCCCCCATCATCCTACACTTCTCATTATCTTAATTAAACCAGGGCAAACCAAGGCTTTGTTTTATAACCTGACATTACCCTGTACAATTTTTTAGCTCAAAAGATGTGAATTAGTGCTGAGAGATCTCCTCAGAGGAAATCAGCACCTCAGCTCCCTTAGTGCCACAACAGTGGTTGTCTGAGGAAGGCTGAGTAAAAAACTGACCTGAGTGCTCTGGTGTGTTCCATCACACTAGTTAAAACCATTCTTTTCCATTGCAGCCCAGTTCTTTCCCATTCTGGTGCTCCTGTACGGCAGCTTTGAGTAATTGTATTGCAAACTACTAGATCTCGTAATTCTCTAGTCTGTTCTACTCTGCTCTCACTCACCACTTTCTATTTTGGCTGACAGTTGTTTTGTTGGTTTTAACTGCATTTAGTTGACATGGTAGTATTGGACAGATGTTTGGACTCCCTGATCTTAGCAGTCTTTTCCAACCTCAAAGAATCTGTGATTCTGTGATTTCTACATCCCAAGCTGCTATCAGTGCCAAGGCACTGCAGCACCCAGGAGTTAGGTGAGAAAGCTAAGTGATGGTAGATGGAACTGGCTGCTGAGCCTGTTCATGGTGGCTTTTACTCCAGACCTTGTAAGAGCAGTGTGTGCAGGTGATGCATGGGGAGGTGCAAGCTGCTGAGCTGCAGCACAGGGACGCTTCTTGATCCTGCTACAGGTCCCAAACAATGTCCCTTGAACTGGTTAATCCTCCTGGCTACCTTCTGAGAAAAATAGTATTCTAGGTGATTTGGCATCTGAGTGTCATTACAGGGAACAGGACTAGCATGTTCCTGGTCCACATAGTCTCATGTTTTCAGTACAGATTTGCTGATGACCTCATAATGTTATTATCTGGATAAAAGTGGTTTAGCTTTTCTGTACTGGAGCTTGATGTTTTCTCACACCAGTCCTTTCCAGAGTCTTTGTTCTGTGAGGATCACAAGGTAAAAAAAAAGTGGGAGAAATTAATTTAAACCAACATATTTTTTTCATGCTCTTTAGGGGCCATGACCCTCTTGTTCTCTTACACCAATAGGAGTAAGAGCACTTGCATCCCTTTACTCAGGTGTCTCATCTTGTCATGGTGGAAGTTTTTGGGTAATGATTCCTATTTTACAACTGGGAATGAAATGAAGCAGATGTAGATGTGCATGCAGCAAGGAGAGGGTGCTGGGAGCCCGGTACCATCCCTACCACCCCCAGGGATGGGCATCCATATCGACGCACCCAACCCATGTAAATATGGGTCAGTCATTACATCTCAGTTCTGCCTGTGTAAATGTTTATGATAACAGTGCTATTCAGTTCTTTCAGGAGAATTATCTGCTGTTTAATTAAGCAATGTTTATACAATATCTTGGAAAGGAGCTGTTGTAAACATATGGTGTGCAGCTCGGAGCACATCAGTGTGGAGGCTGCCTTTTACTTTGTATGGCAGTAACTGATCTTGTGCCGTGCTCTGCCTGTGCACGTCTTGAGACGAGCTATGGAAGAAGGGAGGTATTACTATTGGCAGATCTGCTTTTCAGAAAAATCAGGGGATTCACCTAGCCCCTAAGAGCCCCTGGGAGCCCCTGGGAGCCAACCCAGGAAGGCAGCTTGTGTCTCCTGCCATTCAAACCCTGGGTGATTTCTCTATGAAATTAACAGTGACATTTTGTGGTATTAGGATGGCCAAGGGGACTGCCTAGGCATTGAGATAAAGGAGGCTCCAGAACAGATTACTCAGAGACCTAACAGATTTTGTCTCTTCATGTTGGTCATATTTATGCTCCAGTTTCAGGTCTTACTTGGAGTTATCTGGCTCACCCAGCAGCACAACTCTGGCTTTGGGTGATGCAGCATCTGTAGACCAAAAGTGTAATGTACCAGGGAACTCCAGCCTGGGAGAGGCATTGGGAATGGTACACGAGGTCTTGGAGAAACATTAAAGTGGTATTAGACATGAGTCACCAAACACCTTTCTCTAATGAGCTTCGAAAGTGGAGCACCATCTGGCCTCACCTCACCTTCAGCACCTTGATCATACTAACAGCTTGCAACTGCGTGTTCAGGCTGGGTGTCTTGTGTAACAGGCTTAAACCTCCTCTGGTGTGGGGACTCTCGGGGTCTCCTGCTTTGGTGAGAGCAACTGCAAGAGCAGGACCATCAGTAGCTGCTGGGAGAAATCTGGTGGCTCAGTGGCAGTGAGGAGAAGGCTTATGGACAGGCTGCTGTTGAAATGCTTGTATCTGCCTCTCAGCAAAGACTGTGGGAAGCAGGAGGGGAGTAAATGCTGAACAGGGAGACTTATCTTGCTGTGAAATGACTAGTTCAACATTTCATGGAAAGGAGATGTTGGTTCCAGGACCAAACATCCGACTGCTCTGATTTTATAGGGAAACAAGAGATCAGGATGGGATTAGACATGTTTCTTTTCAAAACACTGCCAGAAAATTTTCCATCGTTAATGTGAATTGAACAAATATTTTTAAAACACCAACACCCCCTGCCCTCCCTTCTGCCTGGCCACTGAGAGATATTTGACAGTATTAGCAAGGCTGATGGCTGCTAAATGGCCTTCTTTCCAATAGTAATGAGCTGCATTTAATAATGAATTAAACATCATTAACCGGGCAAGGTTTTGGTGAATGCTTCTTTAATGGCATTGTGCAGCAATTATCACTGGAGTGAATAGCTCAGCTCTGTCCAGCCTCCCCATTTGTCATTATTTGGAGGAGCAGTGAAATCACTCTGGTCCAGGAGGGCTAATAACATTAAGTGACACTGAGTAAAGTCTAACAAGTGTTTCTGTTCATCATGCAGACCACAATAACAAAGCAACTCAATCCTCCTCCACCTTTCTTCTGTATCTGGATGACCCAGCTAGCCTGGTTATGTTTCTGCAGTCAATGAGAACCGCTCTCAGTATCAACTAATTCACAGGCACATGATGTTTCTTTATTAAAAATTGATACACACAATTAAACTATGATAAAAGATGATAATGGGAGTAATGAAGCTATTTGGTATTTGCAGTCTTTATTATACAGTACCAGTCCATAGTAATGAGACCTTCTAGACTTATTTATCATGTCTAGTGGTAGGGTCACATTCATGAAAGCATTCTTGGTACTTTAAAAAAAAAATCCTTCCTCTTAAAGTAATGAACTCAGGGAAAAACAAACAAACAAAAAGAAACCCAACCCAAAACAACCCCCACCCCCAAAAAAACCCACACCACAAAAAACCCCTCAAAAAGCTATTTTACCAGTTTTTCTTTGGTGTTTCCTTACTGCCATAGCTGAACAATATATTATTTACCAAATCCTGTCATTGCCAAAATATTCCTTTGCAGGAGGAGAGGGCACAGCTTACAGCCATGGGGAATAATTCTGTCTGCAGCAATGGAAGTAGGATTCAGGGATGGCTAAACATTTTATTTTGGCCACTGTGAAAGGAAGTGCTTCACTGTAATATTTCCCACAAGATATGGTTCCCCTCTCTTTTGTGAGATAGCACTAAGATAACTTTTCTGGTTAAAAAATAAATTAAAAAGCATCTTAATTTTGGTATCCCAGAGCAAAGCAAGCTTTTTTCTTTTGAGCAGAAAAAATATTTTGGGTTCAGTCGACATGTTTTCATTTTTTTCCAGATTGGTCTCTCAGCCCAGCAATCCAGCACTGGGCAGTGCTACTCGTGGCATCCCCACCAGATGTGCCAGAGTGAGCGCTTCTCTGCCCTCCCTAAGGCTTGCTGGGGTGGCAAAACACAGGTAGCAGACAAAAGAGACAGCCCCTGCTCTGACCTAAAAAAGTATAAATAGCTCTTTTTAAAAAGCTAAATTATGGAATGTTGGAAAGCATGGGCTGGAATGTAACAGTGCTCCTGGGTTGGGTGATCATCTGTGGTTTCATTCTCCCTGCAGCAGGGAAGCTTTCCACCCCTACTTACCCAGCTGCTCAGGAAAGGAGAAATGCATTTTGCTTGCTTCAGACATTGACTTGTGCTGATCATAACTGCAGAGTTTGGGCATCTGTTGTAGCACAGTGGAGGCTACAGCCATGGTGTCAGGACTGGTCACTGACACTGCTACCAGCCTTGTCCTGGTTTTGCCTGGGATAGAGTTAACTTTCTTCCTAGCAGCTGGTATAGTGCTGTGTTTTGGATTTAGGATGAGAATCATGTTGAGAACACACTGGTATTTTGATTGTTGGGAAATGTTTACATCAAGTCAGAAACTTTTCAGCTTCTGAAGGTAGGGCAGTAGATGTGCTCTACCTTGACCTCAGGAAAGCATTTGACACCGTCTCCCACAGCATCCTTGTGGCTAAACTGAGGAAGTGTGGTCTGGAAGGTCGAGTAGTGAGGTGGGTTGACCGCAGCTAGGGAACTACCTGGGCATTGCTCAGCAGGGGTGAGCAATTGTGCTGTGCATCATTTTGTAGATTCTATAATGATTGTGGTTGTTATTGCTGTGGTTATAATCATTGTCATGATCATCATCCTTCTCTGTCTTCTTATTAAACCATCTTTATCTCAACCCAGCAGTTTTACCTTTTTTTTTTCTTTTTTCTTTTTTTTTTTCTGATTCTTCCTCCCATCCCACTGTGGTGCACAGAGAATGAGCTAAGACCTGTGGGGTTGTTTTGGATATCTGCCAAATCACAACAACCCATCAGCACCATTTCTCTAATTCCTGAGCTGATGGGTCTTCCTAAACCTTGTGATGGACACAGCAGGAGCAGAACAAGCAGCTCACTGCATTTCAACTCTGGGGCTGTTTCTCATACCAGCAGTGCCAGGCTCAGCTTCACTGGATGTCTTTTCTCTTTGGAAGGGTGAAATACTAGGAGGAAACTCGTGTGGAGGACACACACAAGGGCTTTTCTTCTCAGAAGCTCTGCAGTGTCATTGCCGTGGGACAAAAATAATCACGGAGTGATAACATGTACCTTAAACAACAGCAGCTTCTTGGGTTTTGTACCTTTTGTGTATCATTTAACAGGGATCACACTGCAACCAACAGCTCCGATCACAAAGTAGCTATAGCAACCATACTGCTTCATAAACAGATGTCAGCACCAGAACGCTTCCAGACATGAGTTTCAGACATCCCAGACAACTGCAGCTCCATGTTGGACAAAGCTGTGAGCAAACAATGCATGTAAAACATCATGAGAGGGTCAGGTTATTGCATGAATCATTCACCAGACTTTGGCTGGCCTCCAGAGCATAAAGTGGTGTGTTGCTGATGACATTTAAGGGACTTGTTGGAAGCTGTACGCTGTGGTGGGACAGGTGGTGTTCCCTAGGGTACTGGGACAGCTCTGCTCCCAGGCTGTGCTGAGCGCTCAGTTTAGTGCAAACATTGGCAGGACTGGTTGAACTGTTGCACCAGAGTGTTTCTAGTTGCAGTGCAGATAAAACCCAGGAAGAATGTCTTCATCTCTCCCCAGTGTGCCCATTGGCACATTCAGCAGCAGCACGGTCTCCACAGCACAGGGAACCTCCCTGGGTAGAGGGTCACAGGCATGTTACTCACTGCCTTGGCTCCACCAGCCTGAAGATGCTTTTGCCAAGGCTGGAATTGCTGGGCCACGTGGGGCTCTGTGAAAACACCCATTTACTCCCTGCTGGTATTAGGCGTGAGCACAGGCTGATCAGCTCATTCTTCTTCCTGTTCAATGATCAAAATATTTACAGCTCAGTGAGGGGGGCTGGCAGCAGCCCCACAACTTTGCTCTTGATAGTAAATGTCACATCTAATACTGATGATGTGGGCTACTCAAGTCACACTTGGATGAGTTATTATCCATTGGGAATGACATCTTTAATAGAAAACTCCTGAAATGTGAGCTGTCTTATCTTCTTTTTTATAAAAGATGTAGAAATCTAAGCAATTCACTGAACACATAGGGATGCTCTTCATTGTTATACAGCCAGGAAGACCCATCTGCTGCCCAGGTTGCCTTATTATTCATCTTAGCAGTATATAAAACTATGCCCCACAGGGGAACAGAGCAGCTACTGTGTCCAACAAACAGAGCACATAGCAACTCTGCACTATGTCACATAAGACCAAGAGCTGTTGGTGCTCTGGGACCCTACCAACTCTGCTTCCTTCCATGTGATTCCCACTTCTCTGTCTCTCTGCTACAATAGCATTAGAACTCTTGGATTTTCTTCTGATTGTGCAATGAAATTAAGTGACTTTGCAGAGATTCAGGCCAGCATTAATGTGCTATCAACGAGTAAGTAGATGTGTTGCTCAGACTGGGGAGGAGTCTAGTATGGTGGGAATGGTGGCTTCAGTAGAAAAGGGATTGAAAATGTGGTCAGATCCAAACTGCCATATATGATGGGTTTTTCCATGACCCTCAGCCAGCTAGCAAGTTTCCAAGGTGAATAAATCTACTGTGCATTATAGAGAGATGGGAAAAAAAACCCTAAAGGACTAATTTAGCATTACTCTTCCTACTTATCTTCTAAGCTAGCAGTATGGATTTCAAGATGAAGGCTGGAAATGCAGGTAGTCATAGAGGAAGTTGCAGCTTCTTAGCCACAGTGCAAGAGGTAGGTAGTTCTCTCCCTGTGCTTGTAAAGCTGTTGGAACTCACTTTGTTCCATTCCACATTGCTCCCCTGACAAACACAAACACAAACCTACAGCAGAGGTGACCAAAGCTGGTCCAGAGTCACACTCCCTACAACCCAGAGACCCCTGGCAGCTCCTCCTGCTCCCAGTGCAGGCAGCTCCTCTGGTCAGCTTTGCACCATTGATGCAGCTGTGGTTAACACCTACCTCAGGTAAAAGAAGTAGTAATTATTTCCACTTATTACCTTTTACCTCCATAGTGTCTCGTAGCATGTCACAGACTTGCTGTGTGCCAAAGTCTGCCCTGACTCATACCTTCACCTAAGCCAAGAAAAGCCAGCCTTTTCCAGCAGTAGCTATTAACCTTCTTTTAAAGATGAGGAAAATGTGCACAAAGAAAATAAATTATTTACCCAAGGTCATAGAACAAATCCAAAACTCCATAATTAGGAAAAGGACCCAGATTGCCTACTTTCCCCTTCCTGTGCAAGTGTTATTTTTCCTCCTCGCTGTGACTTACTCTCCCTTGGGCACCCCATCCTCCAAGCCGCCCCCACCATCAATCTGTTTCTCATTTGGTACCCACCCTACTTCTTCATTTCTGACTCAGCAGTATCACTGTACATGCCTGTGATGGCTTAACCCCAGCCAGGAACTGATCACCTCACCAGCACTTGCTCACCCATTTTTCCTCCCTCCAAGGGGATGGGGAGGAGAATGGAAAAAACCCCCTCATGCATTGAGGTAAAGACAGATGAATAGGATCACAAAGCAAGAGAACGATGATAATAATAACAATAATAATAAAACAAGTGATGCACAAATGCAATTGCTCATGCATGCAGAATAAAACCCAACCCAACACCCAGTTGGTTTCTGAGCAGTGAATCTGCCTTCCAGCAGGTTTCCCCAGTTGCATGTGGAGTATGATGTTGTATGGCAGAGAATATCCCTGTCTGGGTCAGCTGCCCTGGCTGTGTTCTCTCCAGCTTCTTGTGGACCTGGCAGAGCGAAGGAAGCTCCAAAGTCCTTGTCTTAGTGTGGACACTACAACTCCCCACCAACAGCTAAACATCAGTGTGTTATCAACATTACACTTGTTATTCTCATCCTAAATCTAAACCACAGCACTGTACCATCTGCTAGTGAGAAAATTAACTGTATCTCCTACCAAAGTAGTCAGTCAGTGTATCTGGTAAAGTAAGGTTTTAATTTGACTCTTCAGGAGTCTCAGTGCAAATTACATGGTTGTGTTGAGGAACCGATTTATACTAATTTGCTTTGTCAAGAGCTACTTGAGAGACTGCAGCTTTTTTTTTTTTTTAACCTTTAATAATGACAGGGTGTTAAAAGCTTGTTCTGCAAAGTAGTGGAACTGATTGTTTCATCAACCTAAAGTGTGGCTGAGATAAGTTGAGTCTATGGACACACTCAAGCCTTTCAATCTCACACACTTCCAGTCTCCTGGTCAATGTGGAGATAACTCTGAATACCCTGATGGCTTTGCAAACAGCCCTTTTGCCTGTACAAGATTGAAAGTGTCAAGAGCAGGTACTGCATCAACATGATCATCAGTATTTTAGTTATTTTTAACTCCTTGGTGCATGATGAGGCTTGTCACAGGACAAAATGTATGGTGTATTGGCAGTTTGCAGGTAAGTGCATTACGTTCCTTTGAAACATTGTCAATCAAGGAAGAAAATACATTAACAAACCCCAAAAATTCTCTAGCATTTTTCCACAGAAGCAAATCAGAAGTTAATTTAATGTGCAAGAAAGGGAACACCCAGGTTACAACCTGTATATCTTGGAAGTTTTATGACAAAGCCATGTCTATTCCCCACCGGATAAAGGAGCAGCCAACAAGCTTATTAGTTAATTTCCTGCAGAGGAAAACAAATATGGATAAAAATATCAGAAAGAGTAGCTGTAAGGGGCAATCAGCATGTATGCTGTGAGTTCTTCTGGAAAGTCACTGTCCAGGTTCAGCCTGAGTGCAAAGGGCTGTATTTTCAGCATTACAGTCAATGCCTTGTTCACAGTAATTCAAAAGCTTCTAGTGACAGGCTTTAAAATTACTAAAATAATAATTTAAAAACCCCAACCTGTTCTTTCTCCCTATCTTTGCATATAGTATTCAATGAGAGGAGCTTCTTGACCTGCAGACATCTCATACTTCAAGGCACTGCAAAGTGGGGGTGATTTTCCTTTAGGAAACATGACTGAGTGTACAGGTCGTGCCAGAACTGCCTGGGAGGGTGTGAAACTGCCTGGCTGCTATTCCTTGGACTTCTGAAAACCATCTCAAGATATGTTGGGAATCACAGTGACATCCTGAGTGCTGCCAAAAAATCACAAGGGACAGCTGGTAAAAATGCTCAGACCTCTCAGTGCCCTTAATATGCTGTAAACAAATCTGCTTCATTTAAACCACACACAAGGTGCTTGGGAGACTCTTCTAGATTTATGGGCTTTACCCATTGTTATTGCTATTCCCAAACATAAGAAATGCAAAGCACTTCAGGAACAAAAGACACTGTGAAGGAAATATTTTAAGTCTTCTACTGCAAAATGACCTAGAGCTTTTCCATAATTCTGTAAAGAAAATTGTGGCACAAAGTGTTGTGGGTTTTTTTCTCTGTTTGTGGCCCATCAGCATGCTGCCAGTGTTGCCACACTCTGAGGCTGTTGCTCTAGTAAAGGAATGACATTTTCACATCTATTGGCCAGGGTCTTTACTAAGGTTTCAGGTGCCTACCTTCTGCCATCCACTCCATTTAAATAATGACCAAAACCCACCTCAACTATTAACAGCTTGTTGGGAATATTTAATTGTCTGGAAACAGAACTGAAAGACTTTGCAGCAAGTCCCTCACTCCCAGGGAAGCCCCCATGGCCAAGATTGATGCCATTATTTACAGGATTAAAAACTCAGTGTGTCCCAGTGCAGAGGTGGCTGAATTCCAGTGGGGAGAAAGTGGTTCAAAATGAAGGACACATGGCCTTGACAGCAGGATGGAAACTGTCTGGCATAAAGTTGCTGTGAAATCATCATGAGTTATTGTTCTGGGATCCTGACATCTTGCAGCAAAGCAGCGCTAAATTAGTTTCAAGTGATGGGTTTTGCAAGTTCATAAACAGCTATTGCAGAGGTGCCAGGGACACAGGGGTGCCAGGGACACATAGGGAAGGTCCAGCCCTTGGCTGGTGGCTTTGCAGCTCAGTGAGTAAATGTGCACGTGTGCGGGTGTGTTAGGGGAGTGCTTTACTGCAGGTGGCTAGCATTCACTTCTGTACCTGTGAAAGACCCTTACACCTGCTCTCCTGCTCATTATCCTCATGCAAATTTGATTTTGTGTTCAGAACATTAAGGTTAGCAGCAGGAACCTCTTCTATCTGCTTGTCCCTCTCATCCTCACTTAATTGTGAGTCTCCATTCTCTAGTCCCTTAATTGGTCACTTCACCCCACAACAGTTACACAGGCTTTTTCTGAAGAGCCACCCATGTGCCAGGACTAAAACTCAGCAGCACCATCAGATCATTTCCCTCACTGCAAGGCTTGCTCTCCAGCCCAGCTGAGCAGGGATTGGAGTTTGGACTGGCTCCTGTAGTCCCAAATACATGCTCCAGCTCCCAGGGCATGGTAGCACCCTGTCTTTCTACCTTTTTTCCCATGGGAAATGACTGCCCTTGTGTAGGTGTCCATCCTGTCTGCCCTTTACTGTGATTTCTTCTCCTCCTTTAGGGTGATCTCTGATCAGGTCTGTGATCCCATTTCTCAGAAGTTCAACTGTATATAATACAGGCGATATACAGCCTGGTGCTGAGGTTTCTGCAAGGGCAGCCAGGGAGGGCCCTGCTGAGCTTAGGGTCCCTGAAGGGGATTTGGGAGCTGTTGACTTCAGCAAAACGTAGGCACCAAGGCCAGCCCCACTACCGTTGCAGAGCTGGCCTTCCCACTTCACTGCACCTCTTTAATTCAAGTGGTGACTCACAACCTGGAACTATTAGGTAGATGGCATGTACAGTGAGTGGTGTTTTGCTGTGCTCATTTTGCTTATTATATTATATTTTGATTTATAAGTATATATACAGTACATTCCACTCTTGGGCTTCAGACATGGCATCCTTGCCAAAATTAAAAAGTACATTTAGCAAAAGTAAAGCCAGCAGATGCTCAGAGCTCTTGGTCAAAAATAACCAGCCAGAGTGTCTCTTTTTTCCACCAGTTCTTCATATATTTTCTCCCTACACTTCCCTTCTATGGACCTCAGGACAAGGAGACCAGTCCCCAGAGCAACCTCTTGCCCCCACAACAGCAATGCAGAGAGAAACAAAGCAAAACAGCTCCTACTCATTCCTCAAATGAAGAGCAGCATTTGCTGTTATTCCCAAGTCTTCCAAAATAATTTACTTTGCATTCCTGGGTGTTTTTAATGATGGGAGAAGTGTCTCTGTAATCATTAGGTGGGATTTTCAAGTGCCTTTGAGAGGGGTTGTGGTGAAACATCACCTCTGAGTCTCCAGAAGCCCTTCTTGTTCAAGGAAAATTCAGTTTGCTGGTAACAGGATCAGGGGGCCTAGGGTGGGATTTCTGGAAAGATGAAGAGGAGCAAGTTGTATACAGGGTGTCTGATGTATTTGTATAAACAAGTTATACTAACTCCAGAATCACTGCTCTCTCCTTTCTTGGGGCAGTGCCTGGGGTTGGTACTACCATAAGAGATGAAGGCAGTAACTCAAAAGCTGTCTCCATAGCCATCTGTGAAAGACTCAGCTCAAAGGGCTTTGCTGGTAAGGGCTGTTCAGCCAACACCAACAAATCATCCCCCTAAAAAGGCCTCTGTGAGATTTTTTAGACAAAGTGAGGTAATACTTATGGATTTGCCTCTACAAAGTGTGACTGACAGCTGGCAGGACAGCATCCAAAGAGCCAGTCAGGGGGTTGTTAAACCTCCTAGCAACTGCCCCATCACAATTTCATAACTATGTCAGGGTTCCTTTGGGGAGCAAAACTGATGCAGGCCTGGTAGGGAATAGTCTAGATTGAGTGCAAGGCAAGAAGAGGCCAATGCTGTGATTACTGCTGGACATGACTGCTGGGGAACACATGTGGTGCCAGCCTTAAGGGAAAAAAAGCCTTGCCTTTCACTGTTTCTGAAGTAAAAAGGAGACACAGGCTGGCCAGGACAGTGAGCTTTTGTGGGAATGCTACAGCAGGGATGAATGTGGAGCTCTAGCATGAACCCTGCTGGTCTGTGGCAGTGTGGTGTCACACACCTGAGCATAAGGCTGACAAGTTTGATGGGAGAGCTGCTAACCTGAGTGGAACTTGAAAATCTAATTGAAATTCCTGCATCTTCCTGAAAGCTGCTTGTGAAAATGTAACTTTTCATTAGCAAATAAAGGAAGAAGAGCTGATGCCCACTGGGTGTCATGCCAGGAGCCACATCTCTCTAAGTGCATTCACAATTGTGTCACAGTTGTCCCTTTGGGAAGGCTACCAAACCACCCAAAGGCAGAAGAGGTCCATGCAGAGAATGGACCAGATCTCCTTATGGCACAGGTGGTAGAGTGGAGAGGTAGAGGCAATAGGTTTTTTGTCTGAAATATTTCTTAGTACTTGGAAGATTTTCCCTCCCCAAATTGTGCAGCCATTTTCCCCTCATAATCATACATTTTGTATATGAATATTCAAGACGTTTTATTTCCGTAACTTCAGATATTTCAGGTACTTAATTTAGCTAAAATTAATGAAACTAGGGAAAGAAGGCATTTTGATCTGAAAAGAGAGCTTTTCATTAAATGTTGTTGAAAGGGATAGTTCTGAACATTCAAAAATATGCATGTGTTTTATTTAAAACAGGCCACAGCAACCAGCTCGTGTTCTGAGAATGTTTCTGTTTTGATAAACAAGCATATCATGACAAAAGTTTCTGTAATATTTACAACCTGGTCAAGCTCAGAGCAATCACACTGATTGATCAAGCCAAAGAAACTGAATTTTATATGTTGGATAAGGACAGTAGGAATTGGACTCCTAAAAATTAGACTGGAGCTAAAGGTTGAACTGAAAAATATGCCATTGTGTGAATCTGGGTGAAAAATCACACAGGTTTAAGAGCATAATGTATTCTCAAGGCTAATCATGCTTAATTGTATGCAAATAGCTGTTCCCCTCTACCATGTGTTTTGCTGCTCAGATCCTTGAGGGACAAACTGCTGTTGCTGTGCACCTTGGGCTCTTCAGGATTTAGGCTTGGGACCTGTCTGAGCAGGGATGAGATGGTGGAGCAGGAACCATCTGGATGGGGCTGGGTGGTTGCCTAAGTGAAACGCCAGGTGTACTGTGCTGTCCTTGTAGACACGGCTCCTAAAACCCAAATCACATGTTGGGGCAAGTAGGGAGGAGGATGTGTCTGCTGCTCTGCTCATCCTCAACATAATGAGACCAGTATAACCCCCAGGGACCGGCAGCACCTCGCCAGGTTAAATGTACTCAGAGAAAACCACTGTGTTTTGCTGGATTTTTTGTCATCTGGGAATATTGCCAAGCTGGCAAAGAGTGATTAAAACTGAAGGTGGAGGAGGAGGGGAACCTCAGTCCATCCTCATCCTACCAGTGGGATGCCAGTGCCAGCAATAGATATCCAGAGCTAGGGGCAGGATCACAGGTCAGCAGGAGAGCACCTGAAGTGCAGCACAAAGGAATTCTGGCCACTTTGGCCAGTAACCCACTGTCACTGGGTGCCTGATTTAAATGCCTCTGTGCAAATGCACACAGCATGGGCAACAAATGAGGAGTTAGAGATGTGCACATGCCTGCATCATGCTATGATCTGTTAGCATCACAGAGATTTGGTGGGACAGCTCTTATCACTGGCACAGGGTACCCAGAGAAGCTGTGGCTGCCCAGAGGAGCTGTGGCTGCCCCTGGATCCCTGTTGGGGTTCAAGGCCAGGCTGGATGAGCTTGGGGCAACCTGGTCTAGCGGAGGGTGTGTGTCTAGGGTCAGTCTGGACATGGGCCCAGCCATGTGCTCAGTTCTAGAGAGGGTTTTCCTTTTCTGGGACAGATTTAGACTTCTGTTTAATAAGCACAATTACAGCTCCAATTCTTGTGCGTTGATAGAGCTTTCAGATGGGTACTTGTGTTTCCTGGAGGCAAAGAGAAGCTCAGTGGATAGTAGTATCAAAATCTAATGGATAACAGTCCCTCGGGGTCCAGGACCACCAGATTCCTGGGTTCCTGGTTCCTGGGATTCATGGGTTTCCTGCTCACTTTAAAAAAAAAAAAAGGTTGTGATATAATGACTTGAGACATATCCATATAACAACTGAGACAGGAATACAAGAGGATTATAGTAATTCCTCTGGCTCATGTAGGAGGATGTAATTTCTGCTTTGGGTAGTTCACTGATAACTAGACTCTTCAGCAGGGAAGCAACTGCATTCCTGCTTCAGGTCGTTGGAACAAACAGTGATCTATCAGAGATCCATGTTGTGAAATGATAAAGACCATCCAGCTGTGATAGGGAAATCCAAGGAGGTATTTGTTACAAAGGCACCCTGAGCTTACAAGGTTTTTTCCATCCCTTACTGGAATCCAAGGCAAAGGTAGCTCCACTGGGCACCAGCAGAGCTTGACCCAAGCCAGAATGGCTTTTGCAGTGTCCTGCAGACACACTCAAAATCTGCTCTGCTGTTTTATGCTGTTTTAAAATGAGTTTTAGGCACCCCAGAAATTAACTGTGTTGTTGACCAGTAAAGTGAGTCTGGGAAACTGCTTTCTAGTTTTCTTTGTTCAGGGTAGTTGGCTCTTGGTCATGGGAGGTCTTGGGAAGGGGACAGGATGCATCAGGGACATGGCATCTTCTCGAGGAGGTAGTGGGAGAGGAGTGAAACCACCAGGAGATGCAGTAGCCGACATTTCTGGTTTCTCTTGTAGTAGGATCTAAGGTGGAAATAAAGCCTTGGCTCTTAAATCCATTGACAAAGTGATTGAGTGTCTGTATGGCAAAGAGCTTCTGACTGCAGACATTAATGGAGAGAGGTGTCTGACCCATGCTTCATGGCATCTTCAGGATGATAAAATGTTATTCTCCCCAAATGCTGTCTGCTCAGGTTCATTCCAGTTTGACTGCACTCACACCAAACTGGTGAGCATCCAAAAACAGACCTCACAGCCACATCCCTCCATTCCAAACAGCAATAGTATTCTCAGCAACACAGTCACCACTGAAAGAGACACAGGGACCTATTGAAAGATGCTCTCTTCATATGGCTGAAGCTTCCATGATTGCTGAGATGGAAAGTTAGTTAATTCTGTAATTATAGTGAAAGTGACCTGATGCATCAAATCCATCCCCAGCCCTGGCACAGCCCTACTGAAGCACAGTGAGGTGCCAGGAGAGGAATCAAGACAACAAGGCAGGACATGGGTGGTGATGGGTGCCTTGGGGTCTGCAGGACAGTTGTCCCCTTTCTCACTGCAGCAGCAACTGTGAATATCAGGGTCTAGGTAGCTTAACCAGCAACCAGAGCCATGGACCAGCCATCAAGAACAGTTTCAGCCTGAACCTTGATGAAAACCTGCCAAGTCCACATCTTGAAGTAACACAGATCTCCACCCAGGATGCATGTTTCCTTTTTAACAATAACTGTTGCTCAGCCATAAGGACACACACATTTCAACCGGGATGTTGCTGACAGGGCTTGCCTGGAGCAGGGATCTTTGGAAAACCAGGATCCTTCCATCCTCTGTTATTTCCATAACACTTCCTCTGGTTTTGGGCAATACAGAAAACTGGTGGATGTTGTTAGGCTGTGTTGCTGACCATGTGAATTGGGACGAGCTGCCCCTTTCGACCCACAGTGACCAGACCATTCTCTGGATATTTGCCCCCCCTTGCCCTGAGCTTGCCACAGGCTCTGCCTAGCCTCTTGGTCTTGAGGAGCCAGCCTTCCTTCATCTGGCTATTTTACTGCTGATGTCAATATGAATAAACCATATTCTCTTTAAGCTACCTACAACTTTTGACAGCTACAGTGATGTAAACAAAGCAGCTAACGCAGATGCTAATATTAATTTGCATAACCCAGTTGTGCTTCATTAATAGTATCTGGGTTACCAGCTGGGCAAGACAAGAACAGAAAATATTTAGCCTGTCTCAGTCTGTTGCACCACAAAAGCCAGCATTTGAAGATACTGATTTTTAGTGCTAAATCTCAGAGGTGTTCTCCATTAGGCCACATGAATCCATGGCTGGTGCTGGTTAGCAGTTAAGTCGTGGTGGTCGTGCACATGTGATACCAGCACCTCTTGCTATGCTGCAGATGTGCTGCAACATCAATCTTGTCTTGTCCAGAACTGGGCATTGTGCAGACAGACTGCTGCAGCAGCCAGAGAAGTGCTGCTTGGAGGATTGAGCCCTGTGAGCTGTGTTGTGGTTTTTAAAGCAATATTTATTATATTAGTTATTAATATTAAGATTTCAAGATGATTACCCATATAGCCCTTTCTGGCTGCAGCTTGAACACTCTTGCTCAATCCTTTGGTTTCTGCCCAGGAGTTTCACTGACATTCAGCTTTTTCTGGACCAATTTGAAGATTCTCAGGTGTGAATAGTGTGAAAAAATGTTAGGGGATAAAAATTAATGTTGTCGTGCAACTGTATGCTGCTGAAGCACAATGGGTAGGCCATTCAAATCTGCCTTGACACCCATGGCACAGCCTGACACAGCTCTCAGGTCCGTGTGGGTGCTCTGAAGGTTCATGAGGATGTTCAATGGTCTGTAGAAGCACAGGGGCTGCTGGTTTTCACTATCTGTAGGTGTAATATTGCTTCTTTAAAGACTTGCAGAGCCCTCCCAGAAATGCCAGATTTAGGACCTGGCTGATCAGTACCATTTTTATTCATCCTTGCAGCCGTGCAATCAAAATATAGAAGTTCATGAGTAACCAGTTGTTAGTGTCAGCACAGGTATTTGGAAGAGCAGAGTTATTGCCATATAGACTTGGTGGTGGATTTGGGCTCTCACTCATAAAGAATTAGTAGGACAACTCTTCCTACAAAGAACTGGACTTGAATGTACTGAGAACAAACTGAATGAAGGCAGGGGAGCAGCCTTCAATGTGTGCATGGTAGAGGTGTGCTGTTTGTGTTTTCTGTGAGAAGATGACCGTGCAGCTGCAGAGAGGCAGAATTGTGCTGCTCACAGCAGGCTTGGAGGGTTATTAAGCTTCTACTGCAAAAAGTTCATTTCACTCTTCGGTGGAGGACAGTTTAGGATAAGCCTAATAGGATTACTGCTGCTATATACAGCTGTGTAAGCCAGGAAGTCCTCATAATGGGCCTTTACCCAGTAGGAAAATCTTTTCAGAGGATGCTTTTTTTAACTGCACAGTTACGCACGCGGTGAGTATTTGGGGAAGGTATCCTTCCTTACGTAGGTTCTCTAGAACCAGCCCAGGTAACCACTTTGGAACACACACATTCTGCCTGCCAGGCTCATGGAGCTTTGCCACTAATGGTGTGAATCATGCATCTGCTGTCCTGTGGAACAGTCTTTCCTTGCAAGCACTTCCCCTGATACTAATCCTGGCACTAAAGTCCAGGTGCTTCCAGCCAGGTCAGCCCTGGTGAACCTCGCCTGCCCTTGCTCACATGGCACAGCTGAGCACAGCTCCCTGGTGGCTGCAGGAGATGGATGTCTGCCTTCCTGTGTGAATTATGAGATTCAGCAAGTCACAAGGCAAGAGCAGGCTTGTTTTCATGCGTGAGTGGCTAATTCATCAGCATGTATTATTAGAAGCAGTGACAAGGCTCCTGGGCTACTTACTGCTAGTGAGAGCCAGAGCCCTGCTGGTCCTTTGGGAGTGGAGCCAGTCTGAGTCTGATGCTTTGTCACTGATGGGGAACAGCTACAAACTCTAGTAGTTATCTTTCTGTGGCACTTGAAGAAGCAATCAGTGCTGAAAACAAGATGGACTTGTAAACACACCCATCCCTGACAGCACCCATCCTTGCCCTCTCACTCAAGCCATCCCAATTGCTGTTAAAGGAACACAGCTGGGAAACCCACCTTCCCAGCTGCAGGGTCAGTGGCTCAGCAATCCTGGCAGCCAACCAAGCTGTGGCACACATGCTCAGCAGGCTCTGCACACCAAGAGCCTCCTATGGCTCTGCAGCCCCATGTCACGGTCCAGCCAGCCATCCTGCTCAGGAGCTGCTGTGCCCATGGAGCTGATGCACATGGAGGGGGCTTTTCCTCTGCACAGAAATACCCAGACAGCACCAAAGCTGAAGGAGATGTGCCACTCTTAGCTCCTGCTCTAAGCGAGAAAGCCCTTCCCACTGTCTCTAGTCACTACAGAGTTTTAATACTGTATTTTTAAATGGATTTCTTTAATGCAGGTGTGATCTGTGCTTCAGTGATTTTTTTAGAGAAGCTGTGGTGGGTTGGTAGAAATGTCCAGGATGCCTCGATTACCAGGGACATCAGCTGGCTGGGTGACACGCCGTGCAGCAGGGCAGGGAGCAAGGCTCCAGGGTGGCAGCAGGGCTGGCAAAGGGCAGCTGAGAGCAGTGCAGAAACACAGCCTGGCCCCAGCCACAGGCCAGGCACAAGTCATGAGTACTAACCTGAGAGGCACAGTGTTTAACATATGGAGAAATGCCGTCTGGTTTAGATGCAGCAGGTATTTCTTGGGCTCCCTTGACTCTGGAATCATAGATTCACAGACTGTTAGGGGTTGGAAGGGACCCTGAAAGTCCAACCTCCCTGACTGAGCAGGATCACCTAGATTAGGTCACACAAGAACATGTCCAGGCGGGTTTGAATGTCTCCAGAGAAGGAGACTCCACAGCCTCTCTGGGCAGCCTGTCCCAGGGCTCTGTCACCCTCACAGTCAAAAAGATTTTCCTTGTGTTCACATGGAACCTCCTATGCTCCAACTTGAACCCATGGAGAGCAGCATCCCCCTGTGATACTTTCACCTCACCCTGAGAAGCAGAGGTCAGCTGAGAGCAAATAATCCTGCTGGAGCTGTTCCCAATAGGGCTGATTCAGGCTGGTCTCCTTATCTTTGCCTTTTCTGCACAGCAGCAGGTAATTCACAGATAAAACAGTCAGTGCTCATACATACACAGAGAGACGCTCAGGAGCTATTCTTAATCTTTCTAAATCCCTTAATATACCTTATGTACACAGTTTGGAACTTGTAGATTTAGCATGATAGATTGATTTTGCACACTATCTCAGTGGAAAATGACATTAATAACTTTTTTGCCCTGGACAAGCTACTACAGGGTAAATCTGTCCAAGTCAGACCAAGTTCTCTGATTGTGTCTGGTATTATTGTCTGGATTAGATAAGGCCTGAGTTGTGGTACAGCCATTGGTGAATTTGACCAAATAACTGGAGCTTGAGCATATGTTATAACCACTCAGGTGGAATAATTATATTTATTTTTCCCAACTCCCCCCCAGAATGGAGAAAATGGATGAGAATTGAGTGGGTCATGCTGATTGACAGGGTAAGATGCTATGGCAGTTTGAAACAGATGACTCAGGTTTTTTGCTTCGTGGTTTTCTGCTTGCACCACCAAGAATTTCAAAGAGGTTTCTTCAATAAGAATGCAAAAATGCAGAACTTCCTTGTTAGCCAACCCATAGGGAAGCTGGGCACACATGCTCATGTCCCTAAGCTGTCCTCTCCTTTCCTGCTGTCACCTTGAGCCCTGGTGTTTTTAAGAAGTGTGTACAGTGTTTGCACGTCAAGGACACCATATGTTTGGCAGCCCCAGGAGCTGTGTCATTTGGTTAACTTGCCAAGTGGCACCTGGCCTGGCTTGGGAAGCAGATGTCTCATCCCAGCCTCAGGACTGGTGTGGAACCACCATGCCCCGAGGCATCACTGAGCACCTGCTTCTTCATGCTACCTGAACTCAACCATGGGGTGAAGCAGGAGCTTGTCTGCACACAGATGTTACCCTGTGGCAGCCAGAAGTGTGAATTAGGGGGCACTTTCTGCTTGTACAGAAGACACTGAGGGGGAGTGGGCTGAGTTTGTTTTGGGAGCTTCCTTACAAGTACTGGGCAGCATGAGCAATACAGACCAAACCTGCTGCTTCAGTGGCAGCACCTGCACTCTCCTGCTAACAAATTGGCTCGGGTCCCCTTGCAGGGACAGCAATGCTGGCATATCCAACAGAGCCCAGGGAAATGTCTTGCATGAGTGCTCATGAAACAGCCTCAACCACAGTTCAGAGGCTGGGTGTGCTTGGGGTACAGGTGTCCAGCATCTCCAGTCGCGATGCTGTGACTGTGCTACCAAGCATAGAGCCATTTATACTTCTTGCCTTTGCCTTCAGAGGGAAAAATGTTTCCACTGGGTAAATCAGGCTATGGCCAACCCAGGCAATTGTTTTGGCAATCTTTTTATGTCCCTTTCAGTATACATGTCAGCTCTGCCATGTCCTGTCTGTTAGAAAATGCCTGGGTTTACACGTTACCTCATTAGTCTCACTGTCTATCCGGAATTTTTTCCATCCTACAGGCTCCTCACTCTTTACATCACTGTGATTAAATCATTTGCCTAGGCCATTAGCAACAAGGCTTAGTGTTTTTATACTCATGGCTCTGTAGGAGATGATGTGGGAGAGGGCTGAGGAGGGGGAATATGTTGACTTTTAAGTTGCAAGCTGGGAATGTCAGAATAGAGACACACAAGGAATGTATATTTTATGGTGCCGCTGTTTCAAAGCAACACAGCAGAGCTGTGGCTTTGTGTCAAGAAACACTGTGCAGAGCAGTTTCTGTGTTTATTTTTTGGAACAGCCTGAACTAGGAAAAGAAAAAGCCCAGAAACCTCCACCAGCAAGTAGATGCTTTTGTCTATTCTGAAGCCACTTCCTTTGAAGACATGGTTCAGGGCTTGCAACCTGTGCTGGCAGCACAGCCTCAAAGAAGGGCCTGCACAAGACATGCAGGGTTAACTGGGGGCCTTAAAGCACGGGTTTTCTGAGGCTTGATTGTCTTGCTGCCATATCACCCACTGGAGCAGCCATAATTAAGGCTCTATCAACTTCCAGCAGCTGCCTTTACATACTGTGATTTTTGTGGGGGTATAATTTAACCCAAAGTTCTTGCTTGGCAGCACATGATTTTACAGGGTTTCTTAAAAATATGTTTAAACCATTTTAAAATTACAGTCTGTCCCCCCTTTCCCTCCCCAATACTTTCTTAGACTGGGGTCACCCTTTTAAATACAGGCATCAAAACTTGGCTGGTATATTATCTGGGTACCTGTTGGATGTGTGGTTTTCAGGGGGCAATTAAGGAGCTCTTGGTGGCAAGAGCCTGCAACAGCACCAACCTTTACTGTACCAGCAGGTAACTAATAAACCCTTAAAGGAAAACGATCGGGAGGGATGAGATCTGCCTTGCTCCCTGGCAGGATATTACCAGGTGGTCTTAAGAACAGCTTGTTGAAGCCAGGCTGGTTCATAGCCTGGGCTTGTGATAGTCACATCTGCTGTGGGGATCTATTTTCCACTAAGCACATATGTGCACACAGAGCAGTGGTGCCCTGTGTGTGGAGCAGGGGAAGGGCTCACTAGCACTGTGCACATGCACAGAGTGACCCTTATGGAGGATTTTAACTTTGGGTGTTTAACAAGGGTTGGGTTGTTGGTTTTTTTTTTTTTTCAGAAACTCCAGGTTTCATGCTGCAGACCCTCAAGAAAGCAAGGATGGGGTAGACCAGGGTCAGCTGGGATGTGCACCTCAGCACCCACTTGTGTGCATCCTTTTCCCCTGGCCACAGCATCATATCCAGGATTTGGCCACAGGACTGGAGCTCAGCTCGAGTGCTTAATGTGGGGACACACTCTGAAAGTCCATAAATGCCCAGTGCTGTGGGAGGGAAATCCCTGTGACACTGCACCTGACTAGCAGGAGAAAAGGGCTCGTGCATTGAGCCACTGTGCCACCTGGAGTCCATCCACTCAGTGCTCAGACTGCCTCTGCCAAAAAAAGAACACTAATAGACTTATTTTCTTCAGAATAATAAAACAGGGAAACAGCAACAAAGCCAAGAACATTGAGATGGTGACAGCGAGAGTCTGGCTTAAATTCCCCAAAATAACATCAGCTAGAGCCTGATTTCAATGCAGCAGACACCACGTTGCAAATGCAAAGAGTTGGTGATTGTTATTTTTTTCTTCAATAGAATTTTCTTATAACAATAATACTTGACATTTCTGAGTTCCTTCCAAATCTCCATTTCTTCCACGTCTTCTGTCATCTTTACAGAGAGGGGGATTGGCTGTAATTGATTTCTGCAAACGGGAACATTGGAGGGGATACAATGTTCAACCTGTATTCTTTTTTCAGCATCTAAACCTGTAGGGAGAGGTCTTGGAAGAGAGGGGTGAGCCCTTCAAAAGGCACTCCAGACCCCTCCCCACAGGCTGCCACTTGCTGTCACATTGACACAGTGACCTTGCAGCAATGCTCTGTTGCTGTTTGTATTGATCATATTTTAGTAAGTTACAATAGTTGTTTTATTTGAAAGGTAAACTGTCAGCATTTCAGTGCTCCCCCGTGGAGCAATGAAATAATCCAGGAGTTTGGATTTGCTGGCTGATTTCCTTCCTTTGGATCTTCATTATCTCTGCTTTTGGCAACTGGAGGTTTTGTTACCTTAATGGTTTAACTGGATTTTGAAGCAAAATCTAGATGTGTAATAGGGGCTGAATTTGGTTAAGACATCTTTAAATAGGAGCTGCCCCTTCCCCTCCTGCCCCTCTGACAAAGTATGTGTGATTTTTTAATTTGGTTTCCAATAGCATCATCTCCTGTCCGTAGCTTTAATACAGCCTGAATAACTCTTCACATTTCCAAGAGCAGGGTTTCAGCCAGAATGCCCCCTTTTTCTCTGTTTTTCCATCCAACTTGCCCAAAGCCTAAATTTAAATGTGAAGTTTTCAGGTCTCCCAGGGCAGCAGGACACGGCTGAGCAAGCAGCAGCTGCCCTGCCGCCTGAATGTGAGTCAGCAGGGTGCCCAGGTGGCCAGGAAGGCCAATGGCATCCTGGCTTGTATCAAAAATAGTGTGGCCAGTAGGTCTGGGGAGGTGATTTTGCCCCTGTACTTGGCATTGGTGAGGCTCCATCTTAAGTACTGTGTCCAGTTCTGGGCTCCCCACCATAAAAAGGACATTGAGGTCCTGGAGCGAGTCCAGAGAAGGGCAACCAGGCTGGGGAAGGGGCTGGAGGGCAAATCATATGAGGAACGGCTGAGGGAGCTGAGGGTGTTTAGTCTGGAGAAGAGGAGGCTGAGGGGAGACCTTATCACCACCTACAACTACCTGAAGGGAGGTTGTAGGGAGGTGGGCGATGGTCTCTTCAGCCAGGTGACAGGAGATGGGACAAGGGGAAATGGCCTCAAGCTGGGCCAGGGCAGGGTCAGATCAGATGTTAGGGAATTTTTTTTTTACTGAAAGAGTTGTCAGGGCCTGGAACAGGCTGCCCAGGGAGGGGTTGAGTCACCATCCCTGGATGTGTTCAAAAAAAGGTAGACGAGGTACTTAGGGATATGGTTTAGCTTAGGAATGGTTGCGCTTGATGATTGTAAAGGTCTTTTCCAACCTTGTGATTCTGTGGTTCTGCCAGGGTTGGAAGTGTAGGACTCAGGGTTGGCATCCTTTTTGATAAGAGAAAGGCTTCACCACCCCCCACCCCCTCACTCACACTCCCCTCTCCCCCCCTGTATTTTGGCAAATAGCAGGGAAACCAAAACCCTCTGTGAAACAGTGCCCTACTGAAGTGAGGGATTTCTGCTGCTGACCTGAGCTGGGACAGGAACAGGATCCTGTAACTGTGTCCCTCTTCCAGACTGTGTGTCTGTGCACAGAGATAAATAGGTGAGAAATGAGGAGTCACCACGTGAGCACTGCAAAACACAGAGAAGCTGTCTGTGTTATAGAAGGGTGTGAAACAAAGCTACTTTCCCCTTTTCTTTCAGTTTCTCTTATATTTGAATTTTAAATATTTTTATGAAGACTTCTCCTTTGACTTCTTTAGCTGTGAACTGTTATTATCTTTTCCCTTAAATTGAATGTTCAGTAAGTGAAGAGTTTCAAAACCTCCACAGCTTCATAAATGAGAATGATTCTGAAGAAGTCAGCCCTTTCTCAAAACGCCAGCTTACACCAGTTATCCTTGGCTGTGTCCCACAGATGAACATCCTCTCTCCTTGCTTTAGTTCCTGCTCAGTTTTTTCCCTCAGTTGGCACCTGTACTCTGGTCAGCTGGAGAGGCTGATGTCAAACAGTTCAGCTGTCCCCAGAGCATGTATCTCACCTACGACTTCCCCAGGGCCACAGATACAATCAGCACAAGCCTGGCTTGGTCTGTGGCTCCTGTCAAAAGCTTCTAGCTGGGAGCCTGTGATGGCACATTCACAGTGGCCCAGGATGAGACTGTCCAGCACAGAGCATTATTTTATTCCTTTTGCAAAGGTACAGAGCCTTAGAGGACATAACCCACCGACAGCCCCAAGCCACACATCTTCAGTCAAGCTTAGCTGCATTGCTAGCTGCTCCATGTCCAGTTTGTTCATCCCAGAAATAAGGAGACCCCATGCCTGGCTCCCTGCCTGCCCTGGGAAAGTGTCTGCTCTTTGCCCTGCTGATCTTCTGTTTTAAGTAATCATTTTCTAAACAAGTCCACTGATTACTCAATAATTAGATAAGATGTTTCTGCCCTGAAGATAGTAGAAATCTCATGTCAAAAGTTTGAATCTCATGGGACCTTGTTAGCACAACTCTGCAGAGAACAAGCTAATTACCTGGAATATTGCAGGGAGCAATATAAAAGGTGCTAAATCAAGAAAGTGGCATTTTTACCACAGCATCTTCCTCTCTGTGGTTACCAAGCTGGGCAGGGTAAAGTTGAATTGCAAGGTACACAAGCTCAGGATTTACCCCTTGTGAATTTTTTCCCTTGTGCTTTCAGTGCCCACTCCCTGGAAGTCACAGTTTGAGAATTTCCAACCCAGGTAGAAACCCTTCAGGAACAGGCTGTAGTTTTCATGCAAATCATACAGCTGCATCATGCAGCCCATGAAGCCCCATGAATTTCCACAGCAACAGGTGGGACCCAGGCACAATTGCTGTTGGTTTACAGAACTAAACCATGTTTTTGACATGTGCAGGGATGCCAGAGTGCTGCCACAGCCTCCCAGTTCTGCAGTGACCAGAAACACGCCCAGGCACCAGGATTCCTTAAATCTGGTTTTTGTTCCAGCTTCTTTCTACCTACCACTGAAATAATAAAATAGTCTCTTGCCATTGGATTTTTATTTTTTTTTTAAAGTATCTGTCTGAAATGATCAAAGGGCTTCTCCTGTGATGGGGTGAGCAAAGGAAGCTCTCAAGGTGAAGTCCAAAACGACCTAATGACTCTGGGACTCAGATCTGACCTCCAATAGCAGCAATGAGCCAGGAGAAGATGAGCAGTTTGGGACACAGAAACTGAAGCTTTTGAAGCTAATAATACCCTCTGGCAGCAAGCAATCAAATGACTGAGAAAGGAGAGGGGAAAAAAAGCCCATTCAGCCAGGTTGCAGGAAGGGCAGTGCCATAAAGCAGAGCGAGCTCATAAATGAGAGGCACCCTTTTCCCTTCCTCTCCCTTTCCCACAGGAGAGGGGCCATGGGAACAGACACGTTTTTTGCCCTCTGAAGGGGATGCAGGAGAGAACAGATTGACCCAATCTGGGGCAGGTTAATTGGGGGACACATCACTACCCTTAGGATGCTCTTCTCCCTCGAGGAAATAAAGGAAAACAATAAGTCCCCATTAGCACCTCTGATGAGCCTGGCTGTTCAGAACTGCCTTGGGAACTGGCAGCTGGTTTCATGTAAAGCACAGAGTGCCCTCAGCTGCTGGAGGCTCTACCCACATCTGTCTGTGCCAGACTGCAGCCATGGAAAGGTTATTCCTAGATCCCTTGGTAATTCCTATAAGTTTATTTCCCTGGCATGCTGTGCATTTGGGTTTTTTCCTTTTTCCCCCTGGTATTTTGCCTTCTTTAAATGACTCCCAGTTTAGGCTGGGTTTGTTTAGCCCACTCTGCAGTGGGTTTCTCTCTGTGTCAGGCTTCCCCTGTGTCTTGTTTCCAAATGTGCTGAGCAGCTTCGCTCCAGACCAGGTCCAGCAGCTTGCATCAGGCAGCAGACAATTGTCACATGTGTTATCAATGAGCAAGGCTGGATATTGCTGGATATTTTTACTTCCAAGAGCTGGAATATCTTGGAAATCTTGTTCTGTTGGGGATTTTGTTGGCAATTTGTGCTGCAATCACCATGAGGACAAACGGCAGCACAGAAACAGGTGCCCATTTCTGCAGAGCACCAGGAGCCTGCAGGATCATCTCTTTCAGTTCAGCAATCAGCATTTTGCAGTAGCATGAGCAATTGGTGTGCTTTGTTCAGGCCCCAGTTAATATCCAGGCTGCCCCAGGAGCAAGAAGTGTACACGGGAAGGGTTAAGCGCTGCCCTCGGGAAGGTGGGTCCTACCAGTTTGTCTTGATGGAAGAGCAGAGAGCTGAAGCATCTGCCAGAGCCTGTTAGGGATAATGCAACCTGATCAGAGACAGAGCTTTATCCAGCAGCTAAAGGAACCCGAAGGGTGGCTTTTGTGTGACCTTGCACTGGATTGCAGGGTCTCTCCCCAGGGCACAGCCTCTGCAGGCCTGCTCTCTCCCAAGGAAGTTATTGCAGCTGCAAGGGACAGACGCCTCTGCTGCAGGGACCGACGGTGGCACTCATGTATTAGATGTGTCACACACAGCCTGTGTGTGTTCAGAGGAACAGGCTATTTTCTGCTGGCCAAGCAGAGCCTTAATTGAAGCATCCAAACCATGTTAGAGCTGCTTCCCTGCAGTGACTCAGGAACCACAGCAGGATGAGTCAAGCCGAGCCATGCTCTGAGAGGAAAACAGTGGGCCCAGATGAGGACTGTTCAGCTGAACTGCAATTAGGATTTCAGAACAGAAACACAAAAAAGAAGTGACCTGACCACAGGCCGTGTGGAGTGTGTGTTTGGCAAACCCCAAGGCTGTCACGCTCACAGCCTGCTCAGTGTGCAAGATAAAGCAACCACATGCCTGCAGAAAATCCTGTTTCCCAGGACATCAAAGCCACATGCTTCCCTGGAATGGCAAGTTCTTCTTTAGCAGAAACAAACCTCAGGCTCTTTAGTACGCTTCTCCCCCAATGCACCATGTTAGCCTGTGTTTGTTTAGCAAACGGTTACTAGGAGGCTTCAGTAGGATAAAAAAGGAAGTGATATTGGGTAGTATTATTCATGGATGGAGGTAGGGAGGAGAAAAACAGTGCTAATGGAGCTAACAAGGTTATGTAAGGTTAAACTTTGCTATTCCAAAATCTGCTACTATGATAATGAGACAGTCAAATCAGCTCAAATTAAGAGCTCAGGAAGGCTCAGCCTTTCAAAGAAGTACATTCATGACAAGATTAATTTCTGCTAGACGGTATATAGTGTGGTATCATCCTATATTAACATAGAAACCCCAAATGGAAAAAAAAAAAAAGGCAAACAAATATGCACTAAAACCTAGTGAAGTGCATCTTTTCCTTTCATCTTCAATGTTGGCTTTGACTATCCTGCACATGGATTAAAATACATTATCACCTGGCACTGTTAGGCTGCCATTTACAGGAAACCTTACCTCCTTCCCTCTCCTAAATAAACATTTACTAAAAGGCAGCACACCTGGATTTTTCAGACAGTTTCAGGTGACTTTTATTAAAGAGAAAAAAATAGCAAAACTGCTCTTAAAAAACCCCATACAACCAGAACACCCCAAGAAATGGTATAAAACCCAGCCCTGCTCCCTATTCCTTATCTGAATGGGCAGAGTGGTTTGTGGGTTCCCCCCTGTCCTTTGCCTTCCTGCCCCCTTTCTATTTAGCTTTGGTTTCCTGTGCTCCCCTGAGCATTGCAGCAGGCATGGTAAAGACAAGGTAAGGTCTTGTTTTAAGTGTATTTCTCAGGTACCACGGTAGTATAAATGAGTTTCTGCTCTGCTGCTTGTGGCCACCCTCTGAGGGTGATAGGGGATCTCAGAGGTCTGTGCTGAGGTGGGGATGAGAGAGAGAGGGGCTACACTGTTAGCTGTGTGTCTTGTTGCTGGCCTGCCTGTGCAGTGTCTGTTAGGAGCATGCTGGGATGCATGAACATAAGAGAGGCTGTCATAAGAGATTTTAAAGCTACCAGAAAGCCAAGGGCTATCTGGAGTAGGTATTTGTTTCTTGCAGTTTGTTGTGTCAATGTCCAGAACCCAGTCAGCATGGGAATGAGAGGGCCCAGCTTGCCAGCTGCCACTTCAGAGGGTTTGAGCTATTTTTTGAACTCAGGAGTTTGTAAAAAACCTTCCCAAAGTAACAGAAAAAACCCCCAAAGAAACAAGCATGCACCTTCTTGCTTCAGTTTCATCCTCTATATTTATAGCTAGAATGCATCAAAATAGGTTGAGCTGAGATCAAAGTCTCCTGTTGAAATGCTGATACATTGCTGCCTCTTCCACAGTGTTCTGACAGAGTCTGTATCTACTCTGACTACTTAGGGCTCACTAAGGCTTAATACTACTGTGTGTAAGTAATTACCAAGGATTAGCTTTTAACTGCTTTTGTATGTAATTTGTGTACAGTTGTTGCTATTTATTAAATATGTTATATCTAATCCAGTGTTTAATGCTTACAAAAGGAGGAACCATCTGTGCTTGAGATTAAAACACGTAGATCACTCTGTGCCAAAGCACTTACCCAGTGCTCCACACTCTGCTGTGGTTAAGAGGGAACCCTTGGGAACCCAGACTTGGGAAGGGAGGACCAATGTGTGGATGTGTCCCTGCATCAAAGCCTTTCTGTCTGATACAAGGTCTGACTTGTGCATGTGATGTAGGCGTGATGGAGAGTAGAGAAGCTGATAGGAAACCAACAGGTTTTACCAGAATAAAGGACTAAGGACTAAGAAGGCACTGAGAGGTTCTAGAGATTCTGCAGAGAGGGTTCCCACCACCCATAGGCTTCTGAGGTTTCTTTTGCAAAAAGAGGAATATTCGAATTCTTTGCATGCTGTTTGCAAGGAATAAACAATTAACAGCTGTTAATCCCTTGTATGAGCCCAAGGCTTTGTTATGACTGAAAACTATGCCACCAAAGCTCTTCTTACATCAGGCTGTAAGAAAACTCTGGGGCTGTGCAGCCCAGGCAAAGGCTGTAGCTGCAGTGCAGAAGCATTTGTCTCCCTAAAGGAGTTAATTTCCCCCAGCTTGTGGCACAGAAAAGTGCCTCAGCATAAATGCTGAGCCCTTGTTTCAAGTGTGAATGGGAAAAAAACCCAACCCAACAACCAAACCCCTTTGAAACTCACTGGAGAAGTCTCTCAGGACCTGCAGAAGGAGCCTAGGTGCAGCCATCCCAATAAGCTTAAGACAGCCCTTAGGAACAGCCTCCTAAAAAAAAGAAGAGTTAAACAGGTCACCAATTTTGCAGACAAAACATCACATGAGGTCTGTTCTAATTTCCTCTGTATATGGCAACCCAGTATGGTATCAATGACTAGGTAAATCTGCAGGAAAACTAATTATACCTTACAGTGAGAAAGCAACAGTGGAACTAGTTTAGTCTTCAAAAAAAAATTCCAAGCTATAATAGGCAGGACTAACATGCCTCAGATTTGAGAAGAATTAATATCAATTATTGGCATGCATATTCATGAGAGCAAGACAGGTTTAGCAGTCAAGTTAATAGTTTTTGCTTAATTACATTTCGTTGATTTCATGCTATCTTGGCACATTCCTGATTGAATTTAACCACTAAAAAAAAAAAACCCCAACCTCCCACAACTATTCCAGCAAACACCAACACTTCAGGCGCAGCTTGTCCTGTAAATAGTGTGTGAGGCTGAGCAGACTGCTTGGGACAGTGGGAGTTGATCACGAGCATATTCTCTCCCTGGTGCAGGGAGTAATCACAAAAGCATCTTTTTATTAAATAGAAATAACTCTTGGTTATTTCTAAACCATTGTCTACTCGAATACAGGATGGAAAGGATGGGAGGTGCACAGCTGGAGGGAGGGTTTTGCCTGAGTAGGTTGTTTGGAGCTTGACCATGATAACAGCTAAGGACTTGCTGTGGTGCAGAGGGTTGAAGAGCAGGTAGAACGTTCTATGTGTTGTGGGTGAGGGCTTCACCATTAGGATCTGTCTCTTTAGTGGCCTTTCAGGGGAAGACCAGGCTGTGCAGTGCCACACTGTGCCATTCCCTACTTCTGTGCTCCAAACCCAGTACGTTACACCTGCCAGCAAGGTGAAGATGCAGTGGGTCAGACAAGAGGGCTGGGAAGGGTGATGGTAGAAGCACTTGCAGAAAGAGAATCCAGGGCCAAGCTGGGGTGAGCAGGTGCTGGAATGGCTGGAGCTTTTCTTGGGAGCACAATGACCTGTCATGCAAGGTCTGAGCAGAGCAAGCTGCCATGGCTTGAGGGTGGCAACAAGATTTGCCTGCATAGACATACAGGGAGGACATGCAAACAGTTTGGGTCTGCCTGGTGCTGGTGGAGCTGGACATCTTGCAGTAGTGCTGCTTGCTAGGACTGTGGCCTTCCTGGGCAGAAGGCAAGGCCAGAATAAACACAGGGAACTTGAGCTTCCATGTCCCATATCTTTCTTTTCTGTTTTGATTTTCCCCTTGCTAGCAGCAGCAAAAATAGGACAGATGCCCCCCCCCCATCCTTTTTTGATCACTGTCTCTGCAGTGATGTCTAAAGGTAGTGGATGGCTTTGAAGTTTGCCTTTTCAGTATTTTCATTCATTTATGATTTTCTTCTCCAGCATACCATCTGCATTTGGCCTTTGCTGAGGCTGAAGGCTGCATCATTTATCATTGAATGGGGCTTGGTAGCTCTCTGACAGCTAAACATGTTCTTAACAGCATTAAGGAATTTACAGGCAGTGAAGCCTGAAGGCTACTTTCCTGCCCACTATACCTTAGTCAGCAGCAGTTGTAGCTGCAGCTCTCTAGGTGCCTGTAGGCAAATATTGACTTATAATCATCAGCAGTATTGTATCCCCTTTTAAACCAAACAGACTTACTCTCTCAGCAGATAAAATTATTACTGCTATAACTGAAATAAAATAGCCATTATTCCATTTGGGCTCTTCCAGGCAATGTCAAAGTTAAGATCTCTTATATTTCCAAAGCCAAATGTGATTGGCTTTATCTTGGTTTTGGTTTTATGGGTTTTAAACTACACAATAATGCCTACTAAGGAGCACAGGGGTTTGCACTCTCACAGGGTGTGGACATGGTTGCTGGGGGCACTGCAGGGATGTGAATTTGCTGCTGTGTGCAGGGTCCTAAAACCTCCAGAGGGCAGATCTCACTGTGCAAATGGGTCTCAAGGACCCCCTTGAGAAAGGGTGCAGAAGTGGCCTATAAAGTTACAGTCCAGGAAAAACTCTTTAAGTATGGGTTTATACTCCACAGAAACTAGTGGAACTTAAGGGTTTTAGAGATTCAAGGTCTGGTATTACACCTTAGCATCCTTCCATATGAAAAAGCAGATTAAAGGTTATCTGCATTTCCCTTGTGACCCCATCCCAAAGTCTGGCCTCAACTTCCAGTCCTGATCCAAGAAGCTAGTGTTACCTTTCTTTATGACTTCAGTGTTTTTTTAGCAAAAAACCACCCTGCAAGCCCAATGGTCCGAATCATGGTATCAGAAGTGACCATGTTCTGCAAACTCATCCTGTTAATGAATAAATAGGCATTTTTCTAGTGAAGATGTTTCCTAAAACAAGTTCCTGTCAATTAATGGCATCGACATGTATAGCTGCCATGAGCAGGAGACGTTATTCCCGTGCAGAACAAAGCGAGGAGGAGATGAAGGAACTCTCCCATCTGTTTCTGCATTGTGCATATTGTGCATTGGGATGTTGCTCAAAATACACTGTGCACTCTCTTTCTCAGAGCCTGGGGAGACAGAGGCTGGCATAGGCATGACAGGATGGAGTTGGACAGTCTGATTCAAAGTATATTGTTTGCTTGGGGAAGGGGGGTCTGCAGGAAAAGATCCCTTTGCAAATGAGGCATATGAATGAAACCTGGTGCTGATGCCAAGTTTATTCAGCAGGCCTTGATGGAGTGAAAAAAGTGCATTAGGCAAAACCATTATTGAAATTCTTGATTACATAACAATTTCCTCATCGTATTTCCAAGAATATTGGATCTATCTTCAAACAACCTCCTACTCTCTCCCACATACCACCCCTTCTTCTTGCTATATCAGCTTCATAACTGAGTATGAAGACAAAAAAAGTGTAGGGTGTGTTGCCGCGAGCAGATAGATCTCTGAGCCCTCTGTGGGATTTGGACAGCCAATTCTCATTAATTTTAATGACCCTGAAAGTCTCTGGTCTTATGCCTTGATCGTAGTTAGGGTCTTTAGCAGTGCAAAGAACAGATAATCAGGCAATAAGTATCACCAGACCTAAATGTTGGGTTAGTCTCTGCTGCCTGGAGCTCAGCCAGCTCTGTGCTGTCTGTGGGGTGGCGTGCACGACTTTGCTGCCCGCAAACTTCTGCTGCCACAAGCTCAAGGAATTTCTGAACAGACCAGCTTCTTTGCAGGAGCCCTCTTCCCCCGCCCAGGCATGAGCACAGACCTTGTCAACACGAAGGATGAATCCCTGGGGCCACTTGCACTCAGCAAGCAGGATCGGGCCCAATGCCACAGTACTGCAGGTGGATATCTCCTGGGAGGTGTGTGGTAGAGGTTGCCTAGTTTTTTTGGAGGATCTTGGTGGAAGTGGGAGTTAATGGCTTGAAAGCATGGCACATCCATTCCACCTCATGAAACAGCAGTTGCACTCAAACTGGCTACACTTACCCACATAATCAGCTTGCTTGTCTCACATGCTGGTTATTACACATGCAAATATGTACAGTCATGCTAATCACTAAGCAACTGCTTGAAATGAATTCCAAACCTTGCCCTGCCTGCCCTTGGGTTATTTTGCTTTCACAAGGGAACCATAGTAGCAATCCAGAGATTCACTCAATGAAAATCTTTATGAAACAGTCAATTGAGTGAAGGAGATTTTTCTGGAGTCCTGCCCATATGTACTGAGACTTGCTCTACAAGCAAGTGCTGTCATTAGGATCCCATCTAGTACCCTTTGCAAGACAACTGGAAAAGTACTTGATGGGGAAATACATAATTTATGGTGTGTCACTACAGGTGAAATGTGAGAGTAAATACACAAAGAAGGGAACCACACAGCTCCTCTCTTGTAATCTATTGGATAAAATGGTCTGAAAGTTGGGGGGGGGGGACGACCCACACACACTATTCTGTCAGCTTTCTGAGCAGTTTAAGGAGTGTCTGTGATACTCTTTCGTGGATATCTGCCCAGTAAGACCTGGTCTGTTGGGGTCCTGTTATTACCTCTTGCAGAACCCATGTGAGGACAGTGGAAAACAGCTCTCATGGATGTGGCATCAGATGTATATGGATTCCCTCACCTGTCTCTGCCTCTCATGTGGCTTGTCCTCAGGCTGTTCATTTCACCCTTTTGTGTTTCCAGATCTTTTTCCTCCAAATCTTAGGCTGCAAGCTTTTCCATTGTTTTAGCTTTGCTTTTTATAGGATCTACTGCAGACATGGGGCTTCCAACTCAGAAGCTCAGATGTACCTGCAGTGATATTAAAGGTGCCTTCTACAGCTCCCATAACAGGTCCCCATATGCCAGATAAGCCAGCAGCAAGACCTAGGACAGGTGATGGTTAGCTCCATAAGAAGGAATATGCACATTTCATTAGTAGTCTAACAGGCCCCTGATGATTAACTTTACTGTTCCCTCTACAAGTCCAATCCTGCACTCTAGGGACTTTTCTGTGCTTGAGCCTATTCAACCTCTGCTCTTTGACTACCAGTCCAAAAGTTTTCAGCAGCCCAAGTCCATGCTGCATGTTTTTTAAGGAATCATGAAAATAAAGGGTGCAGCAGAAGGCCCTCTCTTCATGCTTGCTTCCATTTTTGCAGCAGTTAGCAGCTGACTCAGCACCAGGGGTTTGGGTCTGTGCTCTGGAGTAGGGACAGCAGGCATTTTTTCCAGCTACTGCTTTGCTTAAGCAGCTGGTGCCTCATTCACTGCAGAGGGACTCTTCCTACCCAAGCCTTAATTTGTCCCATTGACGTTTCTTGTTAAAGAGAAGTGAACCTGGAAGAGTAAAGGCCAGAAATTGAATGAAAGGGCTGCCTGCCAAACAGAGCACCTCCAGAGATGTTCTTGGTGGTCTAAATGTGTTTCCTTCAGCTTTCAGTCTCTCATTACTGCCAATGGAAAATACCTAAGGTTTCAAGCTGGAGGGTCAGTATGGCTGAGATGGGAGACCTTGTTAGACAGACTGTGATTTTTATAATCTATCTGAAATCCTGGACTGTAAGTACACTGGGATAGAGCTCTGTGCCACTGAATTCAGTGCTAATGCTGGACAGCAGCAGCTGGATCCAGTTGTCTGTGGACAGCTGCTCTTGCCCTGTTGCTCACTGGACGGTGGGTGCTAGCAGAACAAGGTGTGCTTTAGAGAAGGATCCTCTAAACCACACTTTTTTTGTACTTCCCAACTGAAAAGTGCTTTGAATACCTCACAACAGTCAATTCACATTTAGCAGCTTTATTTAGCCTGACAAAATTTCCAAAGATACGTGATTGCAGCAGATCAGGAAGGGGAAAAATCTGTATCTTAGGAGCACAGATGAAATCCTGCTGCAACTTGTACAAGAAGTAATAGATGTCTGTCTGAGTTTATTGCTTAGGTCCATGGCTAAATCTGCTAAACCCAAAACAAATTTTGCCCTCAGATCTCCTCGTTTATGTTCATCTGGCATTGCCTTGATCTTCAAAGCAGGAAGGTAAATCAAAGGAAACAGAAGATTTGACCCCAATTAATGCTGCTGGATGCCATTCACTGAGTAAGGATGGACTTCTTAGTATTTGCACTGAAAGTGAAGGAGATAAAACACACTAGGTACATCTAAGCCTGGAAATAAACCCTTCTGTGTACACTGGGCAGAAATAAAACCAAGTAAAAAATTTTAAATTACCATTAAAAATGCCCAAGCATCCTCAGAAATGGTGGGTTGTAAACAAAGAAATGACAGCAAACCCAGTAAAAGAGCCCTCTAGGAAAGCAAAACAGGCATCCTGCTGATACCTGATTCCTGGTGCTGTGGTTTAATCACAGACAGTAACTAAGCACCACACATCTACTCCCTCACCCCTTTCCACTCCCCCCAGTGGGATGGGGAGGAGAATGGGAAAAAACCTGGTGGGTTGAGATAAAGACAGATTAATAGGTTAACAAAGGAAGATTATGTTCAATATTATTTATAATAAATTTTACATTATTTTTATAGTAAATCCAAAACACAACTCTGTGCCAGCTACTAGAAAGAAAATTTATTCCAGCTGAAACCAGGACAAGATCTACCCCTTAATCCATATCATCTATGTCTTGCCCAGGTCCTGTACTTCCCAATACATTCCAATTAATCACTATCACTTTTCCTCTCTTCTGATACGTATCACACAGGTATCATTCCCTCAGTCCATGGGCCATCTCTCTAAAATGTCTGTTGAGTTCCTTTAGTCCATGACTTTTGGGCTCCTGTCCATCCTAAGTCTCTCCCAGCAGGGGAGGTGTGTGCTGTTGGGTTGTTGCATGCAGCATCTGGAGCTCATAGCTGATGAATCTGGCATTGTCCATGCTCATGGCCTGTGGGTTGAAGATGTCATAGAATGTGTTAGGTTGGAAGGGACATTTAGAGACCATCTAGTCCAAGACCCCTGCAGTAAGCAGGGGCACCTTTAAGCAGATCATGTTGCTCAGAGCTTTGTCAAGACTGATTTTGAATGTCTCCAGGGATGGGGCCTCCACTGCCTCTCTGGGCAACCTGTGCCAGTGTCTCACTAACCTCAGAGTAAAGAACTTCTTCCTAATGTCTAATCTCACTCTGCCCTGCTCTAGGTTAAAACCATCACCTCTTGTCCTATTGCTACATGCCCTTACAAACAGTCTCTCCCCAGGTTTCCCGTAGGTCCCTCCAGGGACTGGAAGGCAACTATAAGATCTCCCTGGAGCCTTCTCTCCTCCAGGCTGAACAAGCCCAACTCTCTCAGCCTGTCTTCATAGGAGAGATGCTCTAGCCCACTGATCATCCTTGTGGCCCTCCTCTGGACCTGCTCCAAGAGGTCCGTGTCCTTGGGCTGAGGGCACCAGAGCTGGACACAGTATTCCAGGTGGGGTCCCACCAGAGCAGCAAGGGAGAATCACCTCTCTTGGTCTGCAGACCACACTTTTGATGCAACCCAGGATGCAATTTCCCTTCTGGGCTGCAAGTGCACGTTGTGGCTCTGGAGCTTCACCCTGTTCCACTACAGCTTGGGTCAGTTGATGGCTAATGGTGGGGCTGTGTTTCCACCCTGGGACAGTCGATTCCAAGAGTACTGGATGCTCCTGAAGAGAAAGAAAACTGTGGTGAACCTACTTCACCATCATCTCTTACTAAGGAAGCTGATTTTTTGTATTTCTTCTGTATAGAGGTTACCAGTACCATCACAGACTGGTTCTCTGGTTCAACTGCAGTGCCTGTCACTGGGGTTTGAGTAGCCTCAGTGCCTGTTGCAGGTGTTAATCTTTATTTTCTTAAATAGTTGTTTAACCCTAAACAAGACCTGATCCGCACTCAGGAGACACTGCAATAGAAACATGCTGGTTTGAACATCTCAAGGATATTCGACATTCTCAAGAGCTGTTGTAATTTGCCTGAAGGTGAAGGAAAGTGTCTTCCCCGCAGATTTGCTCTCCGAGAAAAAGAAGTGTAATTATTAACAGTTTCCGATAGATGGCTCCCTAAGTACGGAGGTGATGGCAGCGCTGAGATGAGTCTTACGACCAAGTTTATTTTATTGCAAGTCAGTATTAGAAAGTACATCCCAGTGATGACCTCGGCCCAGTTCACAGCAACCATAAACGGCACACAGGGACTAATATTGCCAGTGAGGTGTTACATAACAACTCTGGGAACAAGTATTAAAAGTTTAAGAGTGTATGGAACAGTGTTGTGACCAGCAACTGTTTACCTAATAAAATGAATCCTTAGAATAAATTTGTTCTAACGAGCTCTGGTCAGATTTGTTACTGTCTCAACTGGTTGTGCCCCACATTGTGTGCCAAAAAGGATGGCAAAATGTTAACCCAGATGGTAACTAAACACCACACACCTGCTCACTCACTCCTCTCCCCTGAATGGGATGGAGAGAATGAAGAAAAACCCTCATGGGTTGAGATAAACACAGTTTAATAGGATAAAAAAGGAGGATGATTGAAAAAAAATAAAAAAGAAGTAAAGCACCTGATGCATAAATGCAATTGCTCAGTGGTTGTGAAAAACCTCAGATGCCCAGGCTGCTCCTGAGTAGTGATCACACCTCCCAGCTAACTTTGTCAGTTTATTTACTGATTGTGGTGCTACATGGTAGGGAATATCCCCTTGGCCACTTCTGGTCAGCTGTCCTGGCTGTGCTTTCCCAGTTTCTCCTGCACCTGGCAGGGCAAAGGAAACTGAAAAGTTCTTGACAACTACTACACTGCAACAACAAAACCCATCAGTGTTTATCAACATTATTCTCACACTAAATCCAAATCACTGCTCTATACCAGCTACTAGAGAGAAAATTCATTTAATCCCAACACAAACTAGGACACTTGGTCTTCAGGAGATGGTCTTTGGTAACAACCAACCACGGAGAAGTAATTAACATCTACATCCCCCCCCCACTTCACCTTGAGACACTTGTCTTACATTATGTTCTCTTGAGTTTGAAACCATTGGTTCAAGCTCATGTCCCTGCATTCTCCTCTGCTTCTCTCCATCCCATGGCTTTTCCTACTTTTTTGCACCCCTAAGGCTTTCCTTCACCTTCCACAGCTTCTTTGGCTCATTGACCTTTGAAGTCTCTCAACAAGGCACCTCTCTCGTTGCACAAGTTGTTGTGGGGGTTGTTTGTATTTTAGCAGTGAATTTATGGAAGAGGAAGGTAGCTAGGAGGAGGCAAAAATTTCTGTAGCACTGCAAAAGCGCACAGCCCAGCTAACAACAAACATTCTTTTAGGCAACCTGCTTAAAAAGGAAAGGGAATCTTCCTAGTGTTTTCCCTGGCAACAATTTAGCAACTGAAAGTAAGGCTATTCTAAAATTCCTAGTGCTAGAGCATTGCATATGAGGCTATTTACACCATTCACTTCTTCCATTTAATCCAATTTAGACAATGAAACCAGAGTGCTTTATGGACCTAATCTTTTTTTCCCTAGTCAAATCTCATTCCTCAGATTAAACTACTCACACTTTCTGGCTCTGTGTGGAGTTGGTGGTCCAATATCTGATTGGATTTATGTGGCTTTTTAGAAAGAGAGGCTGCTCACTGCAGACCCTTCACCTCTTACTGCACATTTTAGCTCTAGAGCTGTTTTCTGGTAGTGGATGAACCTCTCCAGCAGTTCAACCTACCCTGCCTTGACTGTCTCAGTGTAGTGCAGTTTGGTTTGCCTGTATGAGTTTGCTCTTTCGCCTGGTTACTATGAGAAGTTATGGTCAACTGTATGGTCAATCGAATGGTCAATCCAGAGCTCAGAGCTCAAAATGTTTTAGAAAGCTTGGTGAAGTTTTCATATATGTCACAATGGTCAAGTTTCAAATTAGAGATGAGTAATTAAAAGAGAATGTGTTACTTGTATGTAGTAGGTCTGTACATACATCTTGTGTCATTAGCTGTGGGCACCCAAAATTACAGATGTAATTGTGCATTGAACAGAGGGCCTCATTCTAATCGAATGTTGCATTCACAACTGCATTCCTTCTTGCCTAGATTGCAGAGCCTGTTGTCCCAATGGGCTTTGTTGGGCACCTGTGTAGTAGTTAATCAAAAGCTCTTGCTGCAAACTGCTTCACAGCCCTCCTGGCATCCTAGCTTCTCAGTACACATTCCATGACTACCCAGAGATGAAGGCACAGGAGTTGAAGGAGAGGATTATATCTCCTTCATGTATCTGGCATAACTAAAGCAGTTTCCAAAAGTAAATCACCTCAGTGGGCATTGATTATCTGACTTGTGCATCTTAAGAGCAAAATTAGTCTTGAAAACGTCTAAGTGGAAATACAGCCATGTGTTAATGGCAATGATAGGGTGATCTGTTCTGAGATGAACTCACTTGTTTTCTCTTTCCTTTCCAGATTTTGGCTATCATTTCCATCATGTTTATTGTACTATCTACAATTGCCTTGTCCCTTAACACGCTTCCTGAACTACAAGGCGTGGATGAATTTGGGCAGACCACAGATAATCCCCAGCTTGCCCACGTGGAAGCTGTGTGCATTGCATGGTTTACAATGGAATACCTCTTGCGGTTCCTCTCCTCGCCTAAGAAGTGGAAGTTTTTCAAAGGCCCGTTGAATGCTATTGATTTGCTCGCTATCTTACCATACTATGTCACTATCTTCCTCACAGAATCCAATAAAAGTGTACTTCAGTTCCAAAATGTACGACGAGTGGTCCAAATATTTCGGATTATGAGGATACTCCGAATTCTAAAGCTTGCCCGGCACTCAACGGGTTTACAGTCCTTGGGGTTTACACTGAGGAGGAGTTACAATGAGCTTGGATTACTCATCTTGTTTTTGGCCATGGGCATTATGATCTTTTCCAGTTTAGTGTTTTTTGCAGAAAAGGATGAGGATGATACAAAATTCAAGAGCATCCCAGCTTCTTTCTGGTGGGCAACGATCACCATGACAACAGTAGGCTATGGAGACATCTACCCCAAAACACTTTTAGGTAAAATAGTAGGAGGACTGTGCTGCATTGCTGGAGTACTGGTGATTGCTCTTCCCATCCCAATAATTGTCAATAATTTCTCTGAGTTCTACAAAGAGCAGAAGAGGCAGGAGAAAGCCATCAAGCGCAGAGAAGCTCTTGAAAGAGCAAAAAGGAACGGCAGTATCGTCTCCATGAACATGAAGGATGCGTTTGCTCGTAGTATAGAACTGATGGACATTGTGGTAGAAAAGAATGGAGAAAGCATAGCCAAAAAGGATAAAGTTCAGGACAATCATTTATCTCCCAGCAAATGGAAGTGGACCAAGAGAACACTCTCTGAAACTAGCTCTAGTAAATCTTTTGAAACTAAGGAACAAGGATCTCCAGAAAAAGCCAGATCGTCTTCAAGTCCGCAGCACCTGAATGTCCAACAGCTAGAGGACATGTATAACAAAATGGCAAAGACTCAGTCCCAGCCAAACCTTAATACTAAAGAGTCATGTCAGGCTGGAAAGCAAAAGGAAGAGCTAGAAATGGAAACCCTTCCCGGCCCTATGGTGCCCTTACTGACAACTCGTGCTGATGGGATCATTGACATGAGGAGCATGTCCAGCATCGACAGCTTCATAAGTTGTGCAGCAGAGTTCCCTGACTCTGGCAGGTTTTCCCACAGCCCGCTCGCTACCCTTCCCTGCAAAGGTGGCATTAATGTGATTCAAGAGCAGAGCAGGCCAGAGGGGAGTGGTGCCAGGTTTGTGGAAATGAACCTAAGCTCTGAAGGCAGCCATCGTTCTGCTTTTTTCATAGAAAGTCCCAAGAGCTCCATAAAGGCCAGTAACCCTTTAAAACTGAGATCTCTGAAAGTCAACTTCATGGAAGAGGACACCAGCACATTAGTACCAGCATCAAATGTACTGAGAATATATCCAGATTCTCTCAAGAGCCGGGGAGCTGCTGCTGTTGCCACAGATACTTCTTTACTCTCTGACAGATCTCTAATGAGCCCAGAAACGTCAGTCTACACAACTGCGACTGCAAGAACACCCCCAAAGTCACCAGAGGTGCAGACAGCCATAGCTTTCAACTTCCATGATGCTGGTATACACAAATATATAGATGCTGACACTGATGATGAAGGTCAGCTGCTTTACGATTCGAGTCCGCCCGGAAATGTGAGTCCCAAGTACAATGTTACAAACAGTGGCTATCTAAAGCAAAAGGACAATGTTTATAGAGGAGAGAAGAACCATCTAGAAGCTGCTGCTTTACCCACCTCCCCTAAGCTGATAGGGCAAAACTGCATTTACTCTATGGAAGGTATCACTGGAAGAACCCAAGGCAATCAGGAGACTGTCAGACTAGAAAATCACATTTCCCCAGAAGTCCATGTATTACCAGGCAGCGGAGGACATGCTAACACACATGATCAAAGCATCTGAGATGGTCTCCAAAAGAACGTACTGAAAGTTTAAAGGAATGTCTTTACAGTCTCTCTCTCACACACACACACACAAAAGAGCTTCTGCATGGCATGAACTTGGCTGAAACAAGCCACTTGTTTCTAAGTCTGGGGGAGGTCCAGTGTGGGTTTGTGAAAATGTCCTTCTCTGAAACAACTCTAAAGACATTGCCCACATCAGTCAAAAATAAGGATTGCAAATCATGATCACACATTGATCTCCTTTCATGTTGTCCAGTGAAGCCAATGTGACCAAATATCCATCCATTCCCCTTGAACGCTAGAGCTCCTTTTGGAAATATTAACATCTGATTTGCATTAGTTCCATAAAGGATGCCAAGGCAGCCAGATTTGAACTCTGGAATAAATTGCTGGGGTTGGTATAAAGCTATCAAAACCACAATGCTCACTGCTTCAGGGCAGCTGTTCCACATCTACAGCTTTGTCTGATGGATATTATGTCTAAAGGTAACAGGGAACACTTGCATTATTGGAAAATCCAATTGAAAACCATTTAAAACAAATAACGGTCTAGAGAAATCAATTATTAAAATGCTCTTTGTGTGTTTAACAATACCATATCCTGTAGGACCTGAGGTTTTCTTCTAAAATATCAGCAGGGTGAGTTGCACCACTTGTATCTAATTCCAAACGTCCCCTAGAACATAGTGAAACTTGCACTTACCCTCTGCTAAAAATGGATACCTGTCTCAGGGCCAGCAGATGGCCCTCAGGGGACCCACAGCCCATGTTGGGAATGTGTGAAGGAGCCATGCAGAAGCAAGACTCTAAGGAGGCATCGCAGCCAGACCCCCTTCACAGTGCCGAGGAGTGTAGGGCTGGAAGGAGAGCTCAGCTCTCACTCTGCCCCTCCGTGGAAGGGAGATGCTTGCTGCCCTGCTCCACAGGTATGGCCGAGCATGACAGCGGCGCCGATACTGCGGCTGTCCCCTGCGGTACCTGCCAGGGGAACCAGGATGGCCCCCCCGGGGCCTCTCCTTCCCACCCGCACGCTGACTTGAGGCATCAGCCCAAGTCTCGCCCTCAGTGTGGGAGAGGAATCGGTTGGTCTGAAGCTTTTTGCGCCCGAGTGGCGCAACGAAAGATATGCAAGCGTTACATAAATATGCAAAAAGAGGGATTCGTTAGCAACCCACCCCTGGCCTGGCTGCGCTCGCTCTCGCGATGAGGTCGGGCAGGAGAGGCTCCTGCGAAGCTGCCGATGCAAAGCAGCTATGAGAGACAGGAGCATCAGGCCTGATGTTTTAATAACATCCAGTCATTTTTAAATGAAACAAAAAAAAAAAAACCAAAAAAAAAAAAGGAAAAAAAAATCTGACCATTTTAAATGAACAGAACTAGCAGCCACCAGCCTAGGTTTTTAAAATATTATTGTTTCAATAAAGTTATGTCAAATTGTGTAGGAAATAATTTGTCTTTGGTTTTTAATCTGGGGGGGGGGGGAGGGGGAGGGAGGGGAAGCACTTTATTTTGACTTTCTGTTGTTGTTGCAATGCTGGAGTAGGATAGCCGAGTGTAACAATCAAGCACTTTAACCAAGCACTATTTTAATTTGTGCCTCCTGTCGTGACTGTGATTTGTTACACATCTGTAGCAAGTCGCAACCTGTCCTGTGATAACTGTGATGGTAATCTTTTATGTTGTTTTCTGTTTTTACTGTAAAACTCAGTTGTATATATAACCTTGTCAATGAGCGTTACCTGACCTATTTCTGAGTACCTGCCAGGGCCGTGTAACGATCTGCGTGCAGCAGGTCCAGGGATGTGCTGAGACATGGAACGTGGGAGCAGAGGTGCACAGGTGGGAAGAAGACCCTGAGCCGCTCGAGTCCACTGCGTTCTGTTCCTTCCTACTGTAAAAAACAAAAAGCTGTTGGTTAGTCCTGACTGTAACTGTCTGTGTGTCCGAGCTGTACAGTACTTCTGTCTGTAATCCGTAATAGTGAATGCAGCATGTACGGATAAAAGCAATAAGCACATCTCTGTTTTAGGAACCGTTCTGGGTTACGCCGGGAGCTTTGTTAGGTCTCTCCTTGGCAAAGAACTGTACACGCGTTGGAGTGAACTCTGCTCTGCTCGGCCGGCCCCATCCCCAGGCAGGGGGATGCAGCCCGAGGTACTCGCTTAGAAGTCACCCTTAAGTCCCAGCAAGGCAAGTCCCTGGGGAAGTCACGAGTAAGACCTGAGCAACCACCTCAGGAATTAGCCTGCTGGCAGTGACAGAGACCTCTTGTCATGAAGAGTGGCGCAGGGGATACTCAAAAGAAGTTTAAGGCGTCTACGCGTGTGAAGGATACTCGCCAGAGTATTTACACTGGGCCAATTCTTGAGGTTTGTTAGCTTTTACTCTGCCTTCACTCAGTCAGAACCCCTGTTCCTCTGAGTGGGCTCTTTGCCTGGTGAAGGACTTTAGGATTTGGCCATAGTAAATACAAGTGTACTTAGAGGAACCACAGCATTGCTAAGATCCTAGTTAAGATTTAGTCATCACAAAAAGAGTGAAGTGACTCTCCAGAAGATAAGCTTTAAGTACCAATCTCTTCTATGGCTTTCTGAGGCCACAGTGAGGCAATGAGAAATTTTTAAGAGAACAGTCTTAACATAATCTCTGTGTTTCAGTGATCATTCATGTCTGCCATCAGCACAAATGTAAAAAGAAGAAAAAAATCAGGGAAAATTTTTTTGATAAAGCAAGTAATAGCGATTTCCAAGTTAAATATTTTTAGAGCTGATGCTTTCATGTGGAAAAAAAGTCATATTTTACATATCACAAAAGTGAACGTATTTAAATATAGCCATATAGTGTAGTATTTACCACACTCTCATCCAAATTGATGTATTTGGTTTATAGATGGCACTGACAAAAATGTATAGATCAACAATTCTATCATTTTTTAACTGTTAATCAACTGGTGCAACTCTCCTTGTAACCAAAGGCCCTCTGTCTGCCTTGTGTGATCGCTTATGACACACACCTTATATCATCTATTTAGTCCTACCTTTAAAGTAGCATTTTATCGAATCGCTTTTGAAAGCCAAATTCAAAAGTATCATTTAAAATCTTATCTTTTAAGTCTGAATAGCCAAAGTCCTATAGATTTCTTATAGAAAGCAAATAATATAAAATTAAGCATATAATATGCTTGAAGAGCATTTATTTCTTATTTGTGTATGAAGATGTAGCTCTCATTTTGTGCCCAGTTAAAAAGGAAGTATGTTTAATTTATTTTAATGAAATAAAGTCTGAATATAAAGTATGTATCTATATATGTGTGTGTGTGCATAATACACATATATATAATGTAAGCACTGGGAAATCTACTCTAACATAAAGCTATGGTAGACTAAATCTGTACTCATTACAAAAGGAAAGGCAGTGCTCTGAAAACATAGTGCTCACCAAATCCTACAGACACTAGGAAGACAATTTCATTTTATACTTTCTTTGATAGGTGTTTCCCAAAACTCGCAACAAATGGGGAAAAAAAAATGCAGTATCTCTTGCATTGAGCTAAAGCCTGCAGTTTACTCACTGGTATTTGGCATTTGGGTCCGCCAGTTTACTGTGCATCCTCTATCAAGCAAGCTGACAGAGTTATTCCCCTGCTACTGCTGCAGAAGACATTGTATATGAAAGGACTATGTATGTGTGATGTCTGCGCTTGCTTGTATCTTATGCCATCAACCTGATTTTTGATACATATATATACATATATATTTATATTAAATACATATAAAATATAGCTATATATGCCGAAGGAATGGGTGCAGTTTTCTTAGCCAGGAGGCAAAGATCTTTTGAGTTTTAGCCTTGAACAGAGGAATACAGCAGTAACATTGCAGTAGATTTCTCAGTGCCTTTTCTTAGAAACTTCACCTAAGCACACTTATGGGGGGGTGGGGGGGTGGAAGGAGGGGGAGAAGAAAGAGTCTCCTATGAAACCCACATTTTTCTGAAAGGTTTGAGAGTCAATAAAGGTAGAAAAATAAAATTTAAAAAATAGAAAAAAAAAAAAAAAAGGAAAGGAAAACCCCATGGAACGCACATTCCCCACATTCCCTTCCTGCACACACAGTGTATCCAATGCCAGGGAATATCTGTCTGTGCAAGTCATTCAGAAAGACATCCCAGGCCGTCAGTTTCTTTGGCAACTATGGCTGTGATAAACTGTAGCCTTTTCTTCCCTTCCAGCTAATAAGATACACATTTCTAAGGAAAACAGTATTCTCTTCTGTAAAATTGTAATGTATTGTTAATATTTGTACCTACTGTATATTTATGTCTTGGCAGAATTATGACTGGTACAGTTTATAGTAAATAGCAAGGGTATTTAAAACTCATCACAAAGACAAGGTTTCTGAAGCCAAGTTCTCTCTCTGTCAGTAAGCTCCACATAACATGATCTTGACTAATTTTTAACACCTGATTTTAAAGTGAAAAGTAGAATTAGTGAATACAGTAGCAAAGCAGTGGAGACCATGTGGCACCTATGCCCTCATGTGCAGCTCAGCTGGGAGCGAGCTGGTGGGCTTCCCCGGCAACTTCAAATCAGCTCCCACTTCTTGTTTGGTCAGTCACTTCTGCTTACAATAATCAGGCTGAACAAGCATTCCTAGGTTGCTTTAGAATCATCCACTTGGGGAGAATATGGCTTTAAGTAGTTCTTGAATGAAGTACAGATGTTCTAGTTACCTCTGTACCTCCTGTTTGCCGTTGTTATAAGGCTTTATAAGTATCTATCTGATGTATGGAAAGTCATGTGACTTTCATGCATTCCAGAGTAGTCTATTTTTCTGTTCAAATTTAAATATATACATATATAAAAATATAAATATATATCTGTATTTTTAGCAAATTTATAATAGGGCAATCGAGTCAGATTTCTTCTTTTTGTATTACAGAGTAATATCTTAGCTGCTTTCCTGGTGGTCATTTTCATAGCTGGGCCCCCAACATTTTTATTGTCATTTTTCTTTTGTTCTGAAAAAGCCTGCAACATCAAAGTCTGCAAAAGGTCACCAAGTTTGTCTGATGTTGTCATATTTTTGTATTTTCCCATTTGTGGTACTTAACCAGGAGCTGGCTATGGAAACTAAGAGGTTCCTTCTGAGAACACAGAGTAACCCAGACTCTGCCCTCACAGAATTTTACAGAATTTCAGGGGTTGGAAGGGACCTCCAGAGATCATCCAGTCCAACCCCCAATCATGGCAGCACAAGTGTCAGCAAATGCCACTGGCTCCAGTGCTGGCCACAGCCTGAACTTCAATGTTCCTTTAGATTTACATCGATTAAGCTCAGAGCATAAAGAGGAGATGGGATTTGAAGCTGGCTGGCCTAATACTTACGATGGAGTTGGGATAAGCATCACAATTCAGATTCTTACGTTCAAGCAGTGACCTGGTGGTGCTCAGGCAAAGTTTCCACCTTTGAGGGAGTTTTACCTGGGTCAAAATATATGGGTCAAGACTTACATGTCCCACAAGGTTTGGGAATTTCTATTTTGAGTACCAGACAAAAAAAAAATCAGGAAATGAGAAAAAATTAGGGGGCAATGAAAAACCTGACTGCACACACTCAGAAAAGGATTTAGATTTGGTTATGGTAAAAGCCCATCCATGTACTTGCTTACCTCATGATCTTCCTTGCTGCTTTACAGCCATTCCATCACATAAACTGAATAAAAAGGCCATGAGCTAAATGTGCATTCTGAAGCTACCTCATGGCCTGCTAAAGTTTAGGATTAAAAAAGAGCTTTAGACCAGCTCTGTAGCTCTAGCACAACCATTTCCTCTCGAATCCACCCAGCAGTCTGGTCAGCAACCGTTTTTTTTTCCCCCAAAGGTGGAGTTTTGGTCCCATTTCCTTTTGCTTGCTTGTGTGATGTTCTTATATGCCCACCACACTAGTCAACAAACCCAAGACAAAAATAATCTTGGAAAACATGTTTCAGAAAGTCCAGATACCAACAGAATTAATAGAATAACCAGCAGAAGCAGTTTTGCACATGATTATGTATCAGCAAGACCTGTTTACACACGAAGGTATTGAACCTGGGTAGGATTTTTTTCTTTTCTTGAAAGCAATTAATGTAATAGCCTGCCACATCTATCATCAGCGATCACATAAACCCCTTCAGAAGGCACCTTACACGTCAGTAATTTTCTTTGAGAATAATGAGCAAAACTTCAGCAAGCTTCCAGTCATACCAGTCTTAAATTGTGCCCCTGCAGGTAGCCCACAGCAGAAACAATGCAAATACCACTCAGCCCTTCAAAGAAGAGATGGGTGGGGGTTTTTTTTTCAGCATTTTGCACTCCACACTGATCAGATTTAGGGTCTTGCTCTGCAACTTTGTTTTGACCAGACAAAGGAAACCCTCAGAAAACTGGAAGTCTGCATTCAGGGTGTGTACCCCCTTTGTTGCTGGTGTTACCTGAGCCACAAATAAGTGTCCTTTGACACAAACAGTAGGGTGCCAGAAGTGTTCCTATCTGTAAATACTCCTCAGAATTTTGCTTTGCTTGATTCTGGCTTTATCACACAAGAAGTCTTCAGTCTAGAGGTTTAGAAAAGAAAGCTTTATTTTTTCTTTTGAACTAGAAATACTACTATTTGTATTGTGTAGGGCTGAACAAGACAAGACTGCAGCAACACTCCCTTCAAAAAAAATAATCCTCTAGCTGGGCTCAGTAAAAAGGCCCACCCAAACTAGAGCCTCATGGAAGCCAGGGAGCCAAATTTGCATGAAATGCAAGGGGGTTTTGCCACTGCAAGTAAAAGCCCATTGAGGCCAATGGAGTTATGCCCCATTTAGTCCAGTAAAGAATTTGGACCTGTATCTCCAGAAACTAATGGAAAACTAGAAGCTTTGTAAGACCTCAGGGATGGAGGTGTTTGTCCACGGCACCTACAAGCAAAACAGTGGAGCAAGGGAATGGGAAATGGAAACAGGTCAGTGAGAGCCTGGGAAAGGAGGGAATCCTTCAGGCTTATAGTCACATCATCCCGATCTTGTCCGAGAATCCTTCCATGTCAGCTCCCTCTTCGTGGGCTTGTTGCCACAAACGACATCCCAAAACTCACGGATGACTGTCCCTGCAGTGGGACCACAAGCTCAGCCACACAGCTCCACACTGTCAGCCCTTGGACCAGAGACTTGCTGATGCTTGGAGGATGCTACCAGCAGACGGGCTGTCAGTTGCCTTTGACTGTGTCACAACCTCTGGTCCTATTGGTAATCTACACTTCAGACCATTATAGCATTAATCAGTTCTTCTGTGCTCTCTGTATTTCAATTTGGAGCTCTGCCCCTTCTGCCTCTACTTCCTTTTATGTTTCACTGTCTCTAAGTACCATTAGCCACATGTTGACTTAAGCAGTCACTGGGATTTTGTTGATATCTGTTTTGCTGGCTTGTGGCAAAGATGGACAAGGTTCCCTCTTGCCCTCCCCTCTCCCCACCCCCTTCTTCCTGGCTTTCTGGTGGTGGGTGTAGACAATTGCTTTTGCACTGAAACACCAGTGTGTGTCATGGGGGCAGCATCTCCAAGTACTTTGAATTCTGAAGCCATGATATTGCAATCAGAAAGGCCAGCCACAGCTACCAACCAAACTCACTTTCCATGTAGATTAACATAAAAAAGTATCTCCCCACTTACTGCAGCAGAATCCTGGTTTTTAATCAGGCCAGTGAAGCAGTTTCTGAATGGGGAGAAAACAGTTAATGAGGCACTGTTGCCAGTGCAGTTTAATAACAGCTCCATACCGGGGGGGTCTGTTGGTTGCTGTGCTGCACATGGTGCCTACTCAGCATTTCACAGGGCCAGGGAACAGCCTCAGGTCTTCCTTCTCCAAAAGCACAGGATGGCTGCTGGACCTGCATAGTGTCCCATGAGCCCCAGGCAAGGGCTTCCCCGTGAAACATCTGAGGAGCAGTAGTAAGTAAGCATCCCTAGTCATTAAAAGAGAAGTTGTAGAGTTCCCTTTAAAAAAAAAAAAAAAATTAAAGTGCAATTGAAAAACAAATTAAAAGTCAAAAATGTAAGTTTCCTGTGGCTCTGCTAGTACATGTTGATCAAATTGCTTTTCTATCTGGAAATTAAACAAACTGTGGCCCAGCTTGAGAAAGGGCAGAACATATGACAGGCCTCTCCATTGCCTTGCACTTGAGTAAGTTTTTAACCTGCACAGTGGGGAAGCAATGGGGAATCCAATCCAGTCTGTTTGTAAGGAGGGGCAGCACTTCTCACCTCTGCCCTATAGCCCAGCAGATCCTGCACGTCTCAAGGGGCAATAGGTCAGCAATGTTTTCTCCCCATTTAAGCAATGCTTCAATACCCTGGCATTTTGGGGTGATTACAGCAACATTAGCCATATACTAGTGTACTTAGAGTCTTACATTTTTGGTAACCTTGATTTAGTCATTCTCTGTTGAAGTTTGACCTCTCCAGTTGTTCCCGTAAACCAATTATTAAAAAAAAAAAATAAATCAGTGTCTTTATATGCATGTAGTAGTATGGAACTGTGATCAATGTGTGACATTCAGAAACTGTACTGTCTTGTAAAATATGTCCAAATGTCTAAAGATTTTAAAGCAATGGTCCCTTACTACAGACTACAGAAATAAATAAAAAGGTATGGATAAAACCAAAGCTTTTATTTGCTCTGTTTCATGGTCATACGTACTGGCCAAAGATAAAACTACCATCAGGTGGCACTGAGTTTCTTTTGTAGCTCGTTGTGGTCGACAGCAGGTTTAGACATATGTTATTTGCTCACAGATAAGGCCGTGAGTCAGGAAAGCAGTGCTGAGCTTGACACCTCCTGGTTTAAGTCTGGCAGGTTCAGCACATAAACATGTGGGCTTCAGTCCTCACACTCCATGGACAAAACCTACCCCCATCTCCCATAGTCACGGCTGGGCTCAGCAACTGGGGCATCTCCCAGCCCCTCTGCACGGACTGGGGATGTACAGTGCATGGGAGACACTTGTCACAGTGCCTAAAAGTTGGCACCTGGACCGTGCTGTTGTGCAGATGCAGAACCAGATGCTGCTGGGAGAAGAGCTGAGGTTTGGACACAAAGCTTTGGGTGTGAAAACTAGACAAACAGGCTGCCTGTGCTGCCACTTGAGGCAAAAAACTTGGACTTTCTCCTAGAGCCACTGTGGTTGTTTTCTTAAGATGAAGCAGTGGGTTAGTTAAATGATGCAAGTCATCAGAGCAGGGGTAATTTAAATTGCTCAGGAATATCTTTTTTTTCACAGTTGATTGCATCCTTTTTTTTTTTAACTGAAATGCAATTTCCGTAAGAGTCCTCAAAGTTTTAATCTCAACTCCCTGATTTATGGAGTCTTTAATTTATGGCCATTTTAAACTACAAAAAGTACAAATAAGTACACCTTTCTACCCAGACTGACCATTTGTGCTGTTCCACAACGCCCACATCCTCACAGAATTTCTGTGCATATGACAAAGATTAATTGCCCAGTTCTACATCCTGCATAGCATTTTAAAGACATCTTTCTGCACTTGCTTGTGTCCATTTTCAGTTTAGTAAGATCTTTTTAAAGAAAAACCTAAGTGAAGAACTGAGTGTTTCATAACAAGCAGTGACAATGACATCTAATGAAACTCAGGCACTGAACTTGAAGGGAAGTTTACAAACTAAGTACTAGAAAGTGGAGAAATGCCTATAATGCATGTCTTCCACCTTCTGCTAATGATTTTTCTTGTTATTTGCCTGCCAGCCTGAGCATGCAAGCTCCTGAGTTATGTAATCAAGTATCTGTAATTATTCTGGCCAAGGAGGTTTTCTCCCTGAATTGATTTTATCAATTAAAATAATGCCTATCTCCTGAGGCACAGCGGTCCATTGTTGTGTGTCAGATCTATAGACAGGAAATACTTCCACCCTAGCTAACATACTACAGAAACTTTTCTTCACTTTGCCTAGACCCTCCACCCCACAACATCTCAGCCCTGTAGCATGTGCCTTATGCCAAGGCAAGGCACTAAGCAGCAGATGAAACTAAGCCACAGGGCAGAAGCACCATGCAGAGAGCAGAATCGCTCCCAGCCCACGTTACCAGTGGCAGCTCAGCAACCAGAGAACAGCCCCTGGCTGCTCGGCACCGGCCTCAGCAGTGCTGCAGGCACCAGTTGTCAAATGGTACCAGAGCCAGGATAGGTAGATTTATTGTTCTACCAAAACCATAAAGCACTTCCCAGACTTTACACAGATTAATGAAATGCAGCAGCTTTTTCCACATTTCTAGGGCCCTGTCCTTCATCTCCTCTGGCCCACGTCCTCAGGCACTCTCTCTTCCCTGGCTCCATCAGTACTGTCTCTTCCTCCACACTTGGATAGATTTTCCTGTGTTATGTCTTATTAAGGCTAAACCAGGCACATTTTCATTTCTCTCTTCATTACACACCATCCTCTGGTCATACAAAACCACAGCATCTTTTTTTCCCAGCATCCAGAGCAAGCCAATGTCTGCCTCACACCTAGAGGACAGCCACTAATACCAAAAGCTAATCAAACAAAACCATCTGGCTAGGGAGCACACACTCTGAGTCAGGGCAAAAGAACCCTAGCAACACCCCCAGCACTGGTGGGGCTCCTCCAGCTCTTCCCCATAGGGCAGAGGGACCCATGAGCAGCAGCAGCACAGCCGTGGTGGCACACAGAGCACAAGCAGCCTGTGCCTGGCACTCCTCTCTGCCTCTGCACCAGCTACCCCCACAGCCTGACACCAGGGTGCCACATAGTGCTTTACATCACACAATTAAACACAAAGATTAAATGTGTCTCTGAGAACAATGTGGCAAGTAAGTGCCATGCTTTCTTTGGCCATGGGCACTTTATTGTGTAACTTTTAAGTCTCTTTTTAATAAACCCTGGGTAAGGAAAAGAAGTCATATTCTGACATGTTTTGCAACCGTCCCCAAGCTCCTAAATACAAGCTCAAGGCAAATAATATGACCATAACTCTCTTTTGTTTTGTATTGTTGGGATTGTTTTCTGTGATTAGTCATTATAAGCCATGAGTCTGTTGGGAGACTGCTATTTAGTGTTATCTAATAGTATACAAAACCAAATTCAACCACTTCCTTCTGGTCTAAATGACCAGAAGAATCTGTGGTTTTCTCCATTTTTCTTTTCACACCAGCAGGACTGGTTTCCACTAACATCTTTTAGCAAACAAGTATTTTTGAGGCAGTTCAGTGTGGAGTAAGATGGCTGCGTGGACACAGCAGACCACCAGTTGCCCCACTGGGAATCCAGCAAAAAGGAACAGTTGATTTCCTATTAATATAAATGAGCTTGTTAGCTGGGTTGACTTCAGACCGAGTTCAGCAGTTCAGAGCCTCTAATCCAGGAAATATGGAACTTATATAACAAAATTAACAGAAAGCAGAGGAAGGATTTTTGCAAGTGCCTGTTTCCCAGCTGAAGGCTTTTGGTATTCTGGGGTCAGGGAGGATGAATGGAAGTTGTGATGGGATATTCTGCTGGCTGGACCATACTGAGTGCTGTAGGAAGACTTTCCAGCCATACTGGGGTACTTAAAGAGGATTGCCAGGATGCCAAGTGTCCCATACTGTGTTGTGGTTTGCTTAATATGTGGCTACATTATGAATAATTTGTGCAATTGATACTCTCATAGAATTCCAGGATACACTTACAGAAGAGCACTCCTTGGAGTTTTTTTATTTAAAGCAGAAAGCTTTCATTGCCACCTGTGTTATTACAAGCCTCTAGGCTGATGAAGCCTGAGAATACCTGAGTTCTGGTCCTATATTTAACCCAGGCCCTTTGTTCCTGTGCACCCTTCAGCAGGGAGAAGACACATGCCTATTTCATAAGACTCATTTATTAGGATCAGTTAGTGATTAGATAACTGTATAATGTATTTAGCAAGATAATTAAGAGTGTAGGTCCAGGTAGGAAAATAGCAGTTTGATGGAAAAAATGCTAAAAGACTAAATAAAAATAAGTTGGGTATTTTTTTGATCATATTCAGGTGTTGTTTGTCTGGGTTTATTCCCCAGCCCTTATGTCAGGGGATAACATGAGAAATCTCCTGCTCATTCGTGGTCTTCTCATCCCGCTCCCAGAACATGTACCCAGCTCCTTAAACAGCTGCCTTGCCCTCTTATAAACAGCACGCTTCAGTACACATCGTGCAGCTCACCTGCAAAGCCACAGCACCGCTGGCCGCAGAGCCGTGCGGGAACAGCCCGCTCCGCCAGCGAGCCCAGCGCCTGAAGTTGGGAAGCGCCGGCCCGCAGCCGCGCTGCGCCTGCTCTGCCAGCGGCTGGGCACAGCCAAGGCCGCGCAGCAGCCGCGCTCCAGCACAACACGTAAGCAGAGCGATGACGGCGCAGGAATTGCACAGGAAAACACAGCTCGAGGGATTTTCTGCCACTCACGTGTAGTGCTTTACCAGTGAAATACCGAGATGCACGAATGGGGGGTGTGTATGGGGGGTGTGTGTGTGTGTGTGTGTCCCCTGACACATAGGGATGCCCGCGGGCCCCTGCTCCGAGCAGTTTTCCTCCCACAGGCTTCGAGCCCAGCACGGAAGGTGCGGGCTTCGGCTTCCCCGCGGGCTCTGAGGAGGCAGCCGTGCCCGCGCTGTGCCCCGCGGCAGGGAGCAGCGCTGCCCGGCACACCAGCGACACCGCCCGGCCACCGCGCCGCGGGCAGCCAGCCGGGCCCCGCCCGCACCCGCTGCCTCTCCGCGCCCACCGCAGCCCACGCCAGACGCCACGAATCCCACCAACCCGAGCACCCGGCACACCCGCTCCCCCCCCCCGAGCTAACGCCCGGGCCCCGCGCCCGGTGAAAAGTCACAATCTATTTCAGAGCTGAGCATCTGCACCACAGCTGAAGCCAGGATGTGCCAGCTGCCCAGCTGCAGGGCACGGGGGTGCTCACTGCTTCGGAACACCGACTTCTGAATAGCCAGAACAGGGCTGCGAGTATGCCCAGAGATACCAAGTGTTTGTGCCAGGAGGGGCCGGGGGTATTCCCAGAGGCAGGATTAGAGACTTCCAACCCCCAACCCCCCTCTCTGTCAGCTGCTGTCTTCAAATATCCTTCCAAAGGAAAAGGGGGGGAAGCATAACCCAAAATGCCTGATGAAGCCCATTTCTCCCCCATTGTATCTCCCCTATTAGCTTTCCCTTCGGAAAATAATTTCTCAAAAGCTTTTTCCAATATCATTTTATGCTTGAAACAAGCATATTCTCCACCATGGGTGAAAAAGCTAAATGTCTCTCTTTTCCTGGCTGTTACTCAAGGTATAAGATCCATATCCCTACCACAAACCATGCTGGGACTTCTAATTGGGTTTTCCTCCCACTGCAACTCCCTCTACCATCTGTTTGTCTTTTTCTCTCAGATGACACATCCTTCAGTCACTGAGCAGTGCCACCGAGATGCCAACCCAACCCCAGAGACTCGGCCAGAGCAGCGACCTTCCTTCTTCCTCATGCCCTTGATGGTCACCAGCATCAGCTTCCCAGTGTGAGGTGGGATTCCAAATCACCCTGTTCCTATGTGGGGTCAGGGAGGTGATGGGACACCTGTGGAACAACGTATTCCAGTCCACGTCCCTGGCTGGGTTTTATCTCCAGCCCAGTAACAGAGTTTCTTTGAAAAGGAGGCAGAAATCCCTGTGTCTTTAAAGTCCAGAGCAAAGCTTGCATTGCTCTCAGCAGCACCACAGTCCTACCCTGTGTTTTTAAATAGCAGCAGAACCACTCAAGCTATGACATCAGTGATTTTTCTGCTTAGCCTGAAATCACGGCCGTGCTTGCAGCAACCAAAAACTCCCCATGTCCCCAGCTCTAACGAAGAAGACTCTGCAGCCTCGCTGCTGAGATAATTGGTTGCCCTGGGCTTCAATAAGATCTGGCAGCTTTTTTTCCCTGCTGGATTTAAGGAGATTACTGAAGTGTTGGAAACATGGCTACTTCTACTCCAGACCTCTGGTCAGGTTGGAGTTGATCTACTGTAAATAGAAATACACTAGAATTTTTAATTAGCACACAAGTGATCCTTGCTCACTGGGGACTTGAGGTTAACATTTCCTGCACATATCACTAGTGTTTTCAGAAATAATTCATTACCTTGCAAAGATCTTTCATGTCTCTAGAGATGAAACAAAAAATTAGCTATTTTACTTTTCTTGTTAATTGCTTCCTTTCAGTGTCCTTCTTCAGCACCCTCCTCTTTCTATGCTGCACGGTTGGTACATGAAGTCTTAGAGCCCTCAGAACATGTTTCAGATGAGCTTTTGTCCAGGTCCTATTAGACCACAGAATCATTAAGGTTGGAAAAAACCTCGAATATTGTCTAGTCCAACTGCCCCCCTACCACCCATATTACTCACTAAACCATGTCTCTAAGTACCTCATCCAATCTTTCCTTGAACATCTCAAGGGGCGGTGACTCCACCACCTCCCTGAGCAACCCATTCAAATCCCCAACTGCTCTTTTGGAGAAGTTTCTCCTCATTTCTAACCTGAACCTCCCCAGTGCAACTCGCAGCCATTCCCTCTTGTCCCATTGCTACTCATCTGAGAGAAGAGGCTGACCCCCAGCTCACCACCACCACCACCTTTCAAGTAGCTGTAGAGAGCAATAAGGTCTCCCCTCAGCCTCCTCTTCTCCAGACTAACATGCCCAATTCCCTTAGCCCCTCCTCATCACACTTGTGTTCCAGACCCTTCACCAGCTTCACTGCCCTGCTCTGGACACGCTCCAGGGCTCGATGTCTTTCTGGTGGTGAGGGGCCCAAAACTGAACCTGGTATTCGAGATGCGGCCTGACCAGAGCTGAGTACTGATGATCACCTCCCTGGTCCTGATGTCTGTGCTATTCCTGATGCAAGCCAGGATGCCATTGGCCTTCTTGACCACCCAGGCACTCTGCTGGCTCATGCTCAGGCAAGTGTCAACCAACAACTCCAGATCCTTCTCCTCTGTACAGCTTTCCAGCCACCCTGCCTGTAGTGTTGCCTGGGGTTGTTATGACCAAAGTGCCATGTTGAACTTCTTCCCATTGGCCTCTGCCCATCAATTCAACCTGTTTAGGTAAGATGATACTTTCCACTAGTTGCCCTGGTAACACTTTAACTGTGCACAGGCTTTTCTGAGCAGGGTTTCTTGACCAGTCAGCCCCCACCTACCAGAGGAGGAATAGATAATTTTCAGTGGTGGCATCTGGCTGCCAGAGCCACACTCCTCATATCTCATCAGCTGAATACAAAAAGGCTGGTTGGATCAGCCAGTTTATTCTGCTAAAGCCAAAGCAGAGCTCCCTGACACACAGCCTAGCACTTGGCAACAGGGCACCAATTTAGAGGGATTTCTTTTTCCTGCAGTGACTCTAACAACTCCATTTTTCACGGAGTGAGGAAGACCAAGGAAGACTATTTTCTCTCTGCACTTCAGCTCCTCTCTTTTTAACCCCAAAAGAAAAACAACATGCATAAACAAATGCTAGAGGGAGAGAAGATAGTTTTGTAGATTTTTTTTTTTCTTTCAAAGAAAATATACCAAGGGCTGAAGTACTATTGGTTACTCCACTAAAAATGTTTTGTTCAGCCTCATAATTCCTGGGGAACATGAAACTAAATGTTTTGCAATATCAGGGCTCTAAAGAATCAAAGGTCTTTCTGAAAGGCTTGAGGACTACCCAAGAACTCTGTACCATACTAATGCTGCACCTACCCAGGCTGCTCACCACAAGCCAAACTGAAGCCAAAATTGCTTTCTTAGATACACTGCAGTGTTTTGAATTTGCAGAAGGATTTCTGTCCCTTTTAATTATGTTTTCTGTCCACAGTGAGACAATTATAGGCATTTAGATAGCCCCCAGTCATCAGCCTGCCACTGCAGGAGAGCACAATAGAAAAAGGCTACCCCACCTCCGCCCTTTCTCTTTTTCCTCCTACTCACTAATTTCTTTGAGCAACTGACAAGCATGTCACATATATCCTCTTCATCCTGGCAGAGATCCTGGCAGCATTTGCATTGCCCAAAGCTTCCTCATGTATCTATTGTGCTACTCCAACTGTTGCATTTGAGGCCCAAACTGCCATTTCAGTGACCTTCAGAGGGCAGCATGGGTATAAAAAACTGCAGCAATCCACCTGCTCACACCTCTTCTTCACTGAAAATGTGCATGTATCTATTTACCATTTAGAACTGTTAAAATCATATCATGCATTTCATTCCTATGCAGAGACAGGAAGAACACTGTCTCAGCAGTAATATACTGCAGGAGCCCAGAAGCTGCCACACCACACCGACGCTGTCTCCCTGCTCAGTGATCTTCTCACAAAGTACTAGAGACGTTACTGGAACATGAACTATCAGCTCAGGTTGGTGCTATCTGATATCTGAGCACCGGAGGGCCCATTCCCTCCAGCTAGAAATCCTTTCAGCTCTTGAAACTGGAGACTTTTAATCTCAGGCAGCATCAACTGTTATTACTGTAAGAGTGTGTGGCAGTGCAAATAAACATTGCATTTATTTCCCCCACATCACAAACACCCCCGAGTAATGACAACCCAACCGCCCCTGCAGGGCCCAGCAACCCGCACAAAATCCGGAATACAATAAATAACCCCCACAAACACGCTGCGACTTCAAACACGGGCCCTGGGCTCACGGTACCGCAAGGGCCGCCAGTGAAAACAACTCTATGGCCCAAGCGTCGTCTCCATGACTACAAGTCCTCCGGCGGCCATTTTACCGCCACAAACAATAGAGATTTTCGTCTCCATGGCCAGAGCTCCTCCGGCGGCCATTTTACCACCGACATGCCATAGATTACACCTCGGAGATCGGAAGCCCTTCAACTCAACCCAACAGTGCCCGAGTGGGTTGTCTCGATAGCCGGAAATCTTCCAGCGGCCATTTTACTGCCGCATAATCATACAGCATCCAGTCTCGATGGCCGGAAGTCATCCGACCGCCATTTTACCGCCGAAACACTATAGAGATCTTCTCTCTATGGTCGAAAGCCCTCCGGCGGCCTTTTTAACGCCGAAACACCATAGAGCGCCTCGGCTCTTTTGCCGAAGTCCTCCCGCTGCCATTTTACCGCTGAAATACCGTAGAATTGCCCTTCCCTGTTGCCAGGATTCCTCCACCAGCCATTTTGTTGCTGCAACATTGGCCTCTTCAGTCTCCGTGGCTGGGGCTGCTCCGGGGTCGTTTCCCCACCGAAACGACAGAGGGTTTTATGTCTATGTGGCCAAATGTCCTCCTCGTGTGACAGTTTACCAATGAAACTCCATAAAAATTAAAACCCGGGCCGTGGAAATTCCCCCAGTGCCACCCGCCAGCCCCCGAAAGCCGCCCCCACGCCACAAGCCGTTGGCCGCAGCGCCCCAGCGTTTGATTCCCGCCCGAGCGCAACCGGAAAACCACCCCCCAGAAACAGTGACCCGGGGACTTCGGTTCTGGGACACTTTGGTACCAGCCTGTCCTCCCCTAGAAACAGCGACCTTGTGACTTTTGCCATGCCTGGTCTGGTGTTCCCTTTGCTGAAGGCCATCCCCTGGAACCCCCTGACTCTGACTTTGGGTCTGGAGCATTCAGCTTCCCGCCTGTTAGTGAAAGTGCCGCTCTGGAAACATCTTTTGACATCAGCAATCATTTTGAGCCTCAAAAAGCAGCTTTTTTTTAGTCTCTGTCTCTCTTTCTCTGGACTCCAGCCACAAAATGGTGGTTTCCAAAATAGAACGATGGTTTCTAAAACAGAACAGAGATGTCGCGAGTTGTCCATCTGGCCATCCCTACCACAAGTCTCCAGATCCGTGGCTGCCTCCTTGCTGCCCCACCTTCATCTCTCTTCCAGGCTGCCCAAGTCACAATGCTTGTTGTTCTTGAGCCAAAGCTGAAAATGACGTAAAGCAATCTTTGGACCATTCACTGGGCTAGGAAAACCCTGAGACCCAAGGTTAGACGGGCTACATGGGGAAATTTCAATCCAGGAACAGGATTCTCTCCTTTGGGACCAATCTAGTTCTGCTCAAGGCATTAGTAGAGAGCTTCAAGGTTAGTTGACCATTTACAGTAAGCTTCTTACTTTGCAGCCAGAGATAGTCCTTAGAAAGGAGCCTTGAGGAATCCATTTTTGCTTCATCATTTGGCCTTGTCCAGAACATAGTTCCAGCAGAAGTCAGGCAGTACACACGGCATCACTAGGAGCAAAGTATAACTATGCAGTATTTTGGCTTGTTTTGTACCAAGCTAAAGCACATAGTTTCCAACAATAGCATTTTTACTGCATATAATTAGCCAATTCCCTACCAAGTTTCATTTAATATTGATCTTTTTCTATCTACACCCCTGAAAAATTAAAACTACTAACATACCAGGTTACATTATCAGTACAGCAAATACAGTTGCAGTAAAAAGCAACATCGTTATTTTCAGTGAGAGTCCCTTTCTCCATTCAGCAGTTGGCATCCCATAAATTAACATGAGTCAGAAAAGAACCCCTCCTAGTCCTCCAGAGCCTTTAAATCTCCTGCAGGCAGGACCCTCCCCTTTCCCAAGGGACTGTGGGAAGTGTGGTGGGTGGGGCCAGAAGTATATAACCCACCGGTCTTGTGCTAGGCAGCTCCTGCTCTTGCTGGTTTTCTGTGGGGTTGGTGGTGTGGCTTTCATTCAGTAGATGGAGCATTGTAGTTGGCTTGGCTTTTTGGGTAGATGCATCTGAGTTAAGAGCTTAAGGAGTGCTTAACGTTAAGCAGCATGTATGTAATATAAAAAGTGCACTCATACATTGTTTTGAGGTTGGTTTGGGTTTTCTAAAGTTCATTTTGTGTTGTCAGGGGTTTGTAAGATGATGTGAGGGACAATATGACCTGTTGCTCTATGACTAGCTTATGCATTTTGGTCTGTAGTATTTTTTTTGAAACCATAAAGTGACAAGCTGTCTGAGCACACTGAGGAGGTGATGCCGTCGTTGTCCATGTTGATGTCTAATACCAAGGTAGGTAGGTGCAGCTTTGGCCTCAGTTTTCAGGGGTGCTGTGCTGCCCTCTTTGGACAGGGAGCAGCAGCTGATGTGAGTGTGAATAATGGCAAGGTGCTAGGGGTGAGGCAGTGGTGGGGACCACTGTTTCTGCACAAGCATAGAAGTTGTGTTGTGTCTCCTGCTGCTGTAGGTGTCTCTGAAAGGAGATGTAAGTTGAACAGTGCATCCCTTTTGACAACAGTAGTGCTTAGTGCTTGGGATTGGTGTTTATGATGCTAACTAGTTTTGGTTTGATTATTGTAGAGGCTGAGGAATAATGTGCTCACTACAGGAACATCCCATTTAATGGGCATCTTGTCCTAGGGGAGTTTTCTCTGAGGAGTGATAGATATGCCTGGGTTATGAGAGCTAAGTGGTGGGACCAGGGCTGAGGAGTGAGTAGAAGGGGGTAAGTGCAGGTTGACATTATTTGTTGTGGTTAGAGAGGCTGTTTGCCCATGACAGTTGTGCAGGGGACAGGTTTGTCTAGTGATTCAGTGATGTAGCTTAAGAGACAAGTAATTAATATAGCTTCAATATATGGAAAATTTGCATGTTTTGGGAATAGAAAGTATTTGTGTGTTTTGGATTTTAGTAGAATGTCTGTAGCCATGGGAGCTGTTCCGTTAGAGCAGCTATGAAATTTAACCATAAAAGTGGAATGACTTGAAGATAAAAGTGAAGATAGGGGAGTAATAAATAGTGAGACCAATGGCTAATTAAGGGACAGAGTAAATCTTGTTTTAGCTAAAAGGGGTTTGACTGGCCACCTTTGGCCTTCCATAGAGGTTGGAAGGGACCTTGAGAGATCATCAGGTCCACCCCCCCGCCAAAGCAGGCTCCCTAGCTCATATTGCACAGAGAGGCATCCAGATGGGTCTTGAATATCTCTGGAGCTTGAGACTCCACAACCTCCCCGGGCAACCTGTTCCAGTGCTCTTGTCACCTTCACTGAAAAGGGGCTGGCCATTCCCCCTGCATCCTGTACTTAAGATATTTATAAACATTAATAAGGTCCCCCCTTTGTCTCTTCTATAGGCTGAACAGCTCCAGCTCACTCAGCCTTTCCTCATAGGGGAGATGCTCCAGGCCCTTAATCATCTCTGTAGCCTCTGCTGGACTCTTTCCAGGCTATTCCTGTTGTCTTTTATCCCAGGGAACCCTGAACTGGACACAATACTCCAGGTGGGGCCTGACCAGGGCAGAGTAGAGGGGGAGGATCACCTCCTTTGACCTGCTGGCCACACTCCTCTTGATGCCCCCCAGGATCCCATTGGCTCTCTCAGCCACCAGGACCCCCAGCTCCTTCTCCACATCCATGTTGGTGTCTAGTACCAAAGCTTTACACGTCAGGTAGATGGAGCATTTGGCTCTGTTCTTGGGGATGCTGCGCAGCTGCCCTGTGCCGCATGCCTCTGTATCGGGGTGGTGCAAGGGATAGTGTGCCTCTCATGCTCGTTCTTTAACCCTCACCCCCTGACGTCCCCTGTTTGGTCCTCATGTGTAGTGACCTTGCCACCTTCTGTGGGCACTAGATTCCAGGGTGTCCCCTCTACCTTACAGAGGAAACATGACTGGGAGCAACAGCCTCCAGGTCTCTATGTTGTAAGTTGCATCGGCAGAATCAAATTTCATCTTCAAGCACCGCACGTGGTGTGAACCCTGTGAACAGTCACCTTCACCCTGGGTTTACAGGCCCTGACATCCCCTCTGAGGTTACACAGCAGAAGGATGCTCGGTCTGAAGTTCAGCTCCAGGGGAGCGGAAAGTGAAATGCGGAGACCAGCTGCACACAGAGCACGTGCAGAGAGCAAAAATCCCCACACCATGAGTCCTCTGTGCTCAGGGCTGACAGTGGGGTGAACAGGGTGAAGCTGTAAAGTCCCAGCTACTGGAAAATTCAGCTAGGGCCAGACCAAGCCCTTCTCAGCTCCAGGCATTCTACCTGATGCACAGGATCCCTTGGAATGCCAGCCCATCCTGAACTGCTGGCTCAGGAGCTTTATGGGAGGCAGCTGCACCACCTGCTGCCTGCTCTGAAGCAAGCTACCAGCGTCTATTAGAACATCATTAAAAATTATAATTATTAACTGCAGTTTTCTTCTTCAGAACCATTTTTTTTTCCTCAGGAAATGCTCTTGATAAAAGTCAAGAAAGTCTTTGGATCTCAAAGCTATCAAGTAAGATCAGCAGAAGGACAGTCTAGTCAAAACGGTTCAGGTTCTCAGACTATGACTGACTAACACCCAGCTCCTCTCAAGAGAGTGATCACACTGTTACCCCTTTAAGCAGCTCTCTCAAGTTATTTCCACTCCAAAAACTCACATCAAACAACTTTCAGAAGTGAAAATTCTGTCATGCAAAAATCCCAGCCGCCTGCCCAAGACCATCTGTGGCTCCGCAGAAAGGAAAAAGACATCATCTTAAATCCTAGAGCATTCCCCTTTCCTGGGCAATGCTGCAGCATTAACTCCTTCAATTGCCTGGGGAAAGAGAGTGTCCTACATAGAAGTGACAATACCAACAGTCTTGTTCATAGGTGAAGGCAGACAAGTCAGTATGTTCTCTTGGTTGGCACAAATATGACCGGTTACAGGAAGGTCCCCCTACTCTTAGACATCAAATATCTTCTTTCAAGGGCAAGTATTTTATGTGCCAGGCCACAAAAGTAATTTGGCATGCAGCAGCGAGGTTGGTGTGGGTCTGAACAGAAAGGATGTCAGAGGACAAATGCCCTCTGCTTGACAAAGCCCAGGTGTAAAACATGCAGACAAAAAGGAATCAGAAAAACCATTTATTTAAAAAAACCTGAAAAATTCCCCCTCAAATCCCCATATACTTTCTGGTTAGTTTATTGCTCAAGCTAGATCTCTTGTGAGACTGTTCGCTCTCCCCTTGGCCTGGAGGGCCAGAAGCACTTGCGCAGCCTTGTCCTTCTTCCAATAAACATTGTTTGGCCACGTTCAATTGGTCCCAAACACCAGCATTTAATTCTCTCCTTCCTGTGCACACAGAACACGGAGGTCACCAGGCACAAAGGCTCCTTCTCCCTGGGACAAGTCTATGTGGATTTACAGTCATCTGCTCCCACCAAGCTGGGAGTTCCTACTTAGCAGAGCCATAAAGAAAGCACGGGAAAAGGTTTATCTACCTTCTCTTTTGAAGCCAAAGCCTGAACAACACTAAAATCATCCCAGAACCACTCAGCCTGCAGTCCAGACATGTCCACAGTCATCCCACAGCTCACGGTCTATGCTCTCAACACACAGCCTTCAGGATTCCCTAAGAAGCTTTCTACAGCATTTCCCAGTCTCAACCATTCACCAGACTGGGGCTCATCCTCTGAGTTCACTCCCTGTGAAAGGGATGTGGCCCGTGTCCTGTGCAGCAGCTACAGATCCACACTACAGCAGGACTCTGGCTCCGTGCCTTGGCTCTCCTCTGGCTGGTCACAGAGACTCTGGGACCTTCCTCCTGGACGGCTGTCAGGCAGGTTTGATAAGAACAGAGCAGGGGGCTTTGTACTTCATGTTCAGTCAGTGGTGTTGTGGGGTTTCAACATCCCCTTCCTCCTCTCCGTGTTCAGTGTGGCGCAGCAGCAGCTCCAGGTCAGGGTCGGTGCTGGCCTCTTTGTGCAGCTTCGGTGCTTTTTCACCTGTGTGCAGACAGCCTGTTTAGGGACACACTCGCCACAGCACCCATCAGTCCTGGCGCTGGCGAGGAGCTGGCACTAGCCACAGCTCCTGGTGATGCCGTGAGAACACCTACAGAGAAACAGAAAGGGATTTAAAGCAGAGTCACCTTTGGAATTCATGGCTTTGAGAATGACGTGAAGGGAGATTCCTGACAGACAGACAGCAAAGCCCAGCCAGTTCAAGAGACTGAGGCGGTCTCCCAGCAGATGTGTGGCGAGGAATAAAATGCAGATTTCCTGTGGAAACAAGAAACATGACAAGTGGCAGGGCAGGACCTGAGGAGATCTGCATGAGACGTTTCACAGCTCAAGCCTAGATCCAGATGCCAGGCTGCTAATTTCCATCAGCACATTCTTCCACGCGCAGAGTTCTGAAAACAGTTTCCAGAACGACCTGTTAAACTGGGATGTGCAATTTTAAGTCCTCTGACTGCGTAGCTTGTCTGCATGGGAATCCTGGGACTTCCGGGTCTGACAAGTTTCACATGTCTCCATTCAGCTCAAAAGTACATGTGCTGGATTCCTCAAGGAGGGGAGAATGTGCCAAACTAGGTTAGAAAGATAGCTCAAACTAGTGGGTTTTGTTCATATCCAGGTCTGATGCAAGAGCATGCCCTTTGTACCCCTCCTCCCTCCCACACCATCCATCACTCATGAGGCCCACGTGTTTCAGTCTATCCCAGATCCCACCAACCTTTGGACCTTAATGGTCCTTTTACAGAGTGGTCACTAGTCTCTGCCCCTTGCTGCAGGGACCAAGGGACTTCACTGCAGAGGCTACAAGGCAAAGCATCAAGCTCCTGTGCAAGGACAAAAGTGACAGGAGATGATTTTCGAGGCTCTAAAAAGTTCCCACCACATGAGACCTGTTAGGGATGACTCAGTACTTGCCTTCTAGTATTAGCACAGGAACTATGCCTTACCTTAAAAATGCCAGCAATGGAAAGGGTGAGGCTAGATGTTCTGGAAACCAAGAGGAACTCAGAAAAGCCTAGACCAAAGGCAAGAATTCCACCCAAGAACAGCTTCCCTACCAGAGCGAACAGCATTCCTGCTTCATGGAAACGGAAGAGCTTCTCTGATATGGACAAAGGCAGGCCTAGGAACAAGACAGTGAGTAGCAGAGTACCTTTCCCAACTCCCAGGGTTCCTCACAACAAGATGGGGAGGGAGGCTGCTCACATTCCAGTATCAGGAGGATGTGGAGCCAGTTCTTTATAGCCATTACCTCCACAAGCATGGCAGGCCACTACTCCTATGTGCTTGTTAATGTTCTGCCAGCATAAGGTGTATCTTGATACTTATAATTCCAGGTCTCTAACTACTTTGTGAAGTACACAGCTGTTACTTATCTAAGTTAAACATCTCAAACAAACTGCTAAACATTTTCCCCAACCACACTATGATGCTATCCCTGCTTTCTCTAATTGACTCACGCACCCTCAAACACTGCAAAGAGTGGGAAGAGCCCCAGGAACATGAGCGGCTGCAGGTGAAACATGATATCAATGGGGTTCTGGAGCCCTGAAAGAGGAGAATCAATAACAGACCAGGTAGCAACAAGCCAGGGAATAACATAACTCCTAGAGACTTTATTAGTACACCTCTTTTGTATTGCCCATGCCTGTGCTGCTGCAGAGACCAAGCCAGCTTTGTTACCCAATAACCGATAACCCCTGCCCTGGGCTTCAAACACTGTGCATTATGCAAGGTGCTTTGTTTCTGCAGCAAGGGCTACCACCTCCTCATCCTCCTCCCCGTTCCCAGCACCACCCACTACTTCCTAACACCCTACGTACCCAGTTCAGCCTTCTGCATAAGTATCTGTGTGAGAGTCCAGCGAATACCCCCAAGGAAGGAGGCACACAGCACCAGCACGAACCCCTGCGTGTTGAACTGTGTGGACTTGTAGGTGAACATGAAGAGTCCCCCGGCGATGAGCAGAACCACCAGCAGCAACGTCACCCTCTGGATTAGAGCAAACACAAAGTCACTACAGACTCCTGGACCTGAACGGAGTCAGACGCCTCTTTTCTTTCAGATTCACCCACGTAACTGCTTTCTTCCTCTACTTAGACATCTCTTGCATGTGTACTGCCTGTGTCCCAGGGCCTGACCTTCTCCCTCCCTGAGGCATTGTGTGGGACCCTTACCATTTCCTCCAGCTTGAAGAGCAGTGAAAAAAGCAGGATGAAGAGAATGGCAGAGGATTTGGTCATCGTGTAGCTGTAAGGACCAAAATATACTGTCAGTCTCCTCCAACAGTCATTCCCAGCAAAGTACTATTAGGAACCAGATCACCCACTTTTACGTGGGGGTCAACAAGCTACTGTAGCCCCCACATGCCCACCCCACTAAGCCTTGCGCCCACTCAAGAAACTGATGCTGACAACTCACTTCCTAAACCCTACCAAAGGGCTCCCAGGGAAGATGGTGCTTGTACTCACAGGGAGACAGTGACATATAGGAAGCTCCAGTTACTCAGCCCAATATCCAAGGAAGTTGACAGAGCTAAAGAATGAAAGAAGAAATCCTGATGTTAACTACATAAATCCCCGCAGCCAAACCACCCCTGCTACTTGACCATGAACATACAGAGCAGCCCCAGAAAAAGGACGTTCTCCTCAGGTTAACTCTTCTGTACCAACATAGCTGAGAAATCTTAAGCTGTTTATGTTTCTGTCCTGTTCCCTGGGATTTACACAGGGCTCATCACTGCGCCCAGCGAACACACACTGTGTGCTGAAGCAACCCTTGCCCTCCCTGCGACTGAAAGCCATCGTGGGCTCACACAAAGCCTTTCTGGAATGCATCGGAGCACAGTAACGGGTGAGTGTGAGAGCCAGCGCAAGGGCCTGAAGCGCCGGGTCTTGCACTGCCCCTCAGCAGACCCCTTTAACCTGGTGCAGCTCCCATCAGTCTTTTCTCCCTTGTACACAAAGCCTCCTGCCCCAGGCAGCCGTTTCACTGTCCCAGCGGCACGCCATGCTGAGAGGCAGCGTTGCTGCAGGTGTGGGGAAAGCAATATTAGAAACCACGAGACACCTCATGGGAGGCACCGCAAACCCCACCGGAGACCTCACACCAGACACTGTCTGCGGGAGACCCGACACAGCCGAAGGCGGCTGAAGCAGCCCGAGTCCTGTGCTCAACTACAGCAGCCCCGCATGCCACTGAGGATGAACTTTGGTATCGTAAAGACCAAGTCCCACCCAGCCGCTGCCCCTCGAGTGAGAAGTGCCAGGGCAGCTGGCAGAGGGGGGTACGAGGCTCTCGCCGTACGTCCCCGTGTGCCTGCGGCTCCCCCAGACTAACCCGCGCGGTGCGGCCTCCCCACGCCCGGACCCGCTTTAGCCGCGGGCAAGGCTCTGCGCGCCCCCGGCAGCGCCCCCCGCCTCACACCCACCCTTAGGGAGGCGGCCCCGAATGCCGCCCCTCGCTCCAAGGCGGCTCCGGTCGACGCCCCAGAGGACGCCGTGACGGCCGAGGCGGTGCGCTGCCCCCCGCCCTCCGCGCCTCCCCTCCCGCCCAGCCGTACCTGCGGGGGCCGCCCGGCGGAGGCAGTCGGCCCAGGAAAGCGCGGCCGGTGGCCGGCCGGAGCGACAACGCGTCAGAGCGCGGGCGAGCGCCGAGAGGCCGAAGATGAAGAGAAGGTGCAGCAGGGTGACGAGCAGCGGGAAGGGGAAGCTCTGCGGGACCGACAGCCGCCGTCACTACTGCCGCCGCCCGCCCGCCGCCCCGCGCCGCCCCACCGCCCCGCACCTTCATGAGCCACTTGTTGTAGAAGGTGATGCCGATGGAGAAGCCGTAGTAGAGCAGCACCAGCGGCGCCGCCAGCGCCGCCCGCCCCAGCGCCGCGGCGCCCAGCCCCGCCGCCATGCGCCCCGCTGCCCGCCGCGGGACAGGGGGGCGCGACGGGGAGACACACACAGACACACACACGGGACGGGGACAGAGCAGGGGACGGGGCCGCCGGGGGGGGCCGCGGCGGGAGGGGAAGCGGTGGCGCCGGTGACGTCGGCGCCGGGGGCAAGGGGGGAGAAAAGAGGCTCGGTCGGGGCGGGGCCGGTGACGTCGCAGCGCGGGGCGGGGCCTGATCGGAAAGAGGCGGAGGCGGCGGCGGCTATTGGTTATTATTGTAACGCGTACAAAAGGCGGGCGGCGCCCGGGCCCGGCCCGCCCGGAGCGGCAGCGGTGGCGGGCGCGGGACGGCCGCGCTGCAGAGCGCTCCCGGTCTCGGGTCGGGAACGGCCGCCGCGGGCCCGGGGCTGCCTGCAGCGGCCCGAGCAACGCAGGCCCTCAGCCGTAGTGGTACACGAAGTCGTAGCTGCTGGGCTCCTTGGGGATGGGCGGCGGCGCCTCGGGGATCTGGATGTTCTCCAAGTCCAGGAGCCTCAGCTTCATCTCCATGCTCAGCAAGGTGTCCAGGTCGCTTTTAGTCAGCTCGCTGGACATGTCCTTCCCCAGGAGCGCGTTAAGCCCATCGATCCAGATACAGTACTGTGGGGAGAAAGGGCAGCTCACAGTCCCAGGCACGGATGGGTGAGGGGGCAGGGTGAGTCTGTAGGATTAAAGGCACTCCTCCACGGCTCCGCAACAGGAAACGTGGGAAGGAGTTAACCTAGGGGGGGAAAAACCAACCCAAAACCAGTGCCCACAGGGACTTCCAGTGGAAGGCAAAGCCTAGACATTAGCATGGCCCCATGGCTCTAGGACAGGGCCTGGAGTTCCTACTGCAGTGTAACACAGAAAGGAATGCTGTTTCAGGCATCAGTGCCTTACAGGAGGGGGAAAAGGAACTGACTGCACAGAAGGAAAGAAAAGGCTGTCCAGGCTAAGGGAGATTAGTGCAGGGCTTTCTCTTTCTAAAACAAAACTTAACTGGACAAAAACCCAGAAGATTCACACTAAGCATCAGCAACATTTCCGAAGAAGGAATCTGGCAGGGGCCATCCTGCTAAAGTCTTTAATAAGCAGCAGTTGATCCTTCTTAATATCTGAAGTTAATCACTTCATATTTTACTGCTTAACCACTACATTTCTTACCTCGTATTTATTAGGTGCGATGAAGTTCAAGGTCTCGTCGGGATCGTATAGTATCGAGAAGGCCAATTCTAACACTTCCTGAATGGAAAAGAATCTTTCAGTCATCAACTGCAGGAAACATCACGGCACCTTCTGCCTGCTAACCCAACAAGAGAAGCTGCCTTGCAGCTGCTGGGTGCACTTTCCCACCTCAGTATTCTGAGCAACCCTATTGCACAACCAGACCTGCTTGTGGCACCCATCAATCACAGCTAAGTACCAGGAAAAGGCCCAGACTGGAGATGGGGTTTGTAAGTAACACACCTGCATGGTGGAAGACTATTTGCTCCTGTTGCTTTCAGAATCTTCAACAATACAGCACTGTGTATTAATTACAGGCAAAAAGGGAGCACTTACCTTGTTCTGTTTCAGTGCACTTTTCTCCTTCATGTGTGGACAATCCTTCCCTGTCACAATGGCTTTGATGTCTGCAACTGGAACTAACAGTGAAAAAGTGAAACTCACACACAAGAAGTCCTAACCAGGAAAAGACAGAACTTTGTTTTATCTCTGCAGCTGAGCATTGCTCCTGGTTATGCAGCTCCTCACAGCACTTTTCCAAAACACATTACCAGTAACACATCCCTACAGTTGGCTGTTGTAAAAAATACTGACCAATTCCTCTTGAAATTCTCAAAAGTCTTGGGCAAGGACTAAAAGTTGATGTCAGCCACAGCTCTTTTTCTCTCACCGTTAGGATGGTGCTCTAACAGCCTCTAGACAGCAGGGCATCAAACGCTGCACAGTGTGCTCAGAGCAGTGACTGGTACTTACTTTTTTCCTGTAGAGATTCAAAGGTCACTTCCCCCTGGGCATTATCTTCCAGATCTCCATAGTGTAGCACTTTGTGATTCAGAGCCAGGCGACAATACCAAAATCTTTCTGGAACACATAATGAGTAAGCCAAGCAAGATCATTTGCAGAAGATCTTACAGCCACTCTGTGATAGTCTCCCCACCCAATCCCTCTATGCTCCCAGCTCCTGAGCACTGCACTCTGAGGAGATGGCTCTATTCTTAGAAACACACATCAGTTCCAGCCCAAACTACTCGCTGGTGTAGACAGCCCAGGTAACCAGCTTTCTTTGCTGACAACATGCCTGCTGACAGACTAATCCATTAGATCTTACTTGCCTACAGTTCCTTAATCTGAAAACATGCAGTAGATGCTGTCCCCTTACCCTGTCTTCTGCGATTTCCAATTTTTCGAAAGCTGCTTCCCTCACAGAGCCTGTTCAGGCGCTGCTGCTTTATCAGCTCCAAGATCTCAGGTTGGATTTTCTCCCTCAGCTCCCTGGCAATCACATATGGAAGAGTAAGCAGCAAATGGAGGTAACGGTAAGCACAGAAGGCGGCTGGTTTTGTTAGGCACTTACACAATAGGTGGTGACTGGAAGTCATCCTGGCTCATTCTCTCCGACTGGCGGAGTCGCAGAATTTCAGAATAGCTCAGGCTGCGCAGTTTGCTCTTGAACTGGTCCAAGGAGTTCGGTTTAGAGGGAAGAGCCCGTGTGATCTGTTCCCTCACAACCTGCATAACCTAGAGAGAGAAAAGCAAGTCGCTTAAAGGCAGCAGAAAGCCAGGGCACAGCTCAATGGCAGGAAAGAGCTGACACAAAATAACCGGAGCCAGGAGCGTCTATGTGCTAGTGACTTTGAAGGTCCAGAAGAACAAAGAATGACCTCAGGTGATACCAAATAAAAGTTGGACCATCCTCCCTCACAGGCCACGTCAATGCCCTGTCACACCTTCTGTGCTCTAACCAAGGTACAGGCTGAGCAAACACATGCTGTTCTGCAAAGGACTCTACAAAAATGCTACTTCTCCACTCTGACCTTATTAAAATCTTCTGCCGTTGCCCTCATTTCTTTCCAGGTCTTGTTCAACAGCTGGATGCAGATGGCAAATAGCTCCTCAAATGCACGGTCATGGGTGAAAAACATGGGGTGGTAGTCATTCCGGCCTTCATTAGCTTCATGAAGAAACAGAAACCACAACTGTGTGAACATACTGCACAAGGGCTATTAAGAGCAACTAAAATCCACTGCAGTGACTGAAACTTGGTGGTGTACTAACTTAAAGAGATTAAGACAGATCAATGCTTCATCTCCCCACAGACAATCTATATTGGGAATGGCAACAAGCCCTATGCTTCACCATGCAAGTCTCTGACTCCTGTGACCTTTTCACACCAGGCCCCCAAATGACTGCTCACAGGGGTTTCCCTGATCTCCTCTGGCAGAATTTCTTAGTGTGGTTAGTTGTTTGAGAACACTGTTTTGAGACTGTCAGAACTACCTAACTTTTTTCAAGTTCATGATGGTTTCTAGAGTGTTGTTTTTGCGCAGCACCCTGCTGAAGCTTCAGGAAGTTGAAACCTTCTGCTTCAGTGTCTGTTTTTCAGAAGCAGAGTGCACACCAAAGAGATGTGCAGAGAGAGACTCCACACCTCCCTGGACAGCCTATTCCAGTGGTCTGTCACCCTCACTGTGTAAAAGTTGTTCTGCATGTTGGTGTGGAACTTCCTGTGCTTTAATTTGCAGCCATTGCCCCTTGTCCTATCCCCACAGACTGAAAAGGGGCTGGCCATTTCCCCCTGCATCCCATGCTTAAGATATTTATAAACATTAATTAGGTCCCCCCCTTAGTCTTCCCTTCTCAAGACTGAACAGTCCCAGCTCACTCAGCCTTTCCTCATAGGGGAGATGTTCCAGGTCCTTAATCATCTTCGTAGCCCTTCTTTGGACTCTTTTCAGGAGATCCCTGTCCTTTTTATCCCAGGGAGCCCAGAACTGGACACAATACTCCAGGTGGGGCCTGACCAGGGCAGAGTAGAGGGAGAGAATCACCTCCTTTGATCTGCAGGCCACACTACTTTTGATGTCCCCCAGGATCCCATTGGCTCTCTCAGCCACCAGGGCACACTGCTCATGGCCAGCCTGTCATTTACCAGGACCCCCAGGTCCTTCTCCATAGAGCTCTTCTCCAGCAGGTCATGCCCCAGCCTGTACTGATTCAAGTGGTTATTCCTTCCCAGGTGCAAGACTCTACACTTGCTTTTGTTGAACCTGATGTGGTTTCTCCCTGCCCAGCATTCCAGCCTGTCCAGGTCTCGCTGGATGGCAGCGCAGTGTCCTGTGTGTCAGCCACTCCTCCCAGCTTTGTATCATCGGGTACTTGCTGAGGGTGGATGCTGTTCCCTCATCAAGGTCGTCAATGAAGATGTTAAACAGGACTGTCCTTACAATGGCAGAAGTGAGATTGATGTACAAATGTGTGTGAACAGTCTCTAAGCTACTTCCAGAAGCATCAGCCCAGCAGCTTGGAAAGCGAGGGTAATGAAGGGTACTTACGGAGTTCCCCAACTTGCAGGATCTCACAGAGCATCCTGGTAAGCTCAATGGCACTGCGCCCAAAGGGACACTCATGCTTATCTTCTCGACTGCTGTTCTCCAGAACAATCTACAAAGAAGAGGATGCTGCACATACTGAGAGCTGCCAAGGTGTTGGTATCTGCAAAAACCAGCAGCTTCACTTACCCTGATATAGGTGTCCTGATGAAACTTGGCCAAGTAGAGCATGCTGTCCAGCGCCAGCATCCCTGGAGGAGTCTGAGTAAAATCCATGGCTGGATTGATGTGATTCTGTGAAAACATGTAGAAATAAGCCAAACAAATCCGCTTAAAGAAATTGTGCAAGCACCTTTTCTGAATTAATTTTACAACCACCTGTCCAAACACTCCCTCACATCTACCCAAGAGATAACCTTGGGCATCTGCTGACAATGCCATCTGTGCTTTCTAGAAGACAGCCTGATTCCAAGTTTTTCATGGAATAGGTGCCTATGGTAAGTATCTCCAGACAATGTGCCAAATGAGCCCTGGCATTTAACCCATCAGCAAGTTCATAATGATCTTCCCTAGGAGTCTGAGTGTAGCTGAATTTCTAAACCACAGATACAGAAGTAAGGTAGAGCAAACAGTTATCTCTGTCCCTTGTTTCCCCCCAAGTCTGAAGGGGATCCCTGAGATGGCTTTTACAGGTGTTACAGCTGGCACTTTAGATGCTCACAGTGAACCCCAGCATCTTGTAGTCCTTGGTGTACATGGCTTTGCGCTTTTCTGTTCCGCTGCCAGGGACGGTGTTGCTGTCAGACTCTGCATCAAAGGCAATTCTTCTCAACTCAAAGATGATGTCTCTCTGTGCCTGAAGGACAGAAAGAGGGGAAATTGTAACGTGTGATCATCACTACAGCAGTGTTTTTACATCATGCACAGTCCCACCTCTCTCTCCAGAGCTCACACAGTGAGCACAGAGAGATGGCAAAGGTCATTAATGCTGTGTAAGAGGCAATCTATTTCAAAATAGCAAGATTTGGTATATTGGATAATGCAAAATAGCTGTTTGCATTTTCCTTTACCTGCCCTGAGTTTAGCTAAAGGCAGTTTCTAGGCATTCAGATAATGCTAAGGCATTTCTCACTTGAGCCTACAACGCATCTAAGAACCGAGTAACACACACCTTAAAAATGCCCAGCTTCCTTGTGTACTGCAAGGAATTAGATAAAATGATCTTCCCTCCATCATGGTGGAGTAATCAGTTCGATAGCTGTCATCACGCTGGTCAAGAAAAGAATATATGGCTTCCAGCAACCACTTCCATCTCTCATAACCATGAGCATACCCTAATCTCAATGACTACAACATGAGGGGAGGATTTGAAACTTTATGCACCATCTAGTGCAAATTTTATGGAGCTAAGGAGCTCAGGAATAACACACATACACACACACACCCCATTCTATCGGATCTTATTCAGCTCTAATAATGACCTGATCATTTGGATCCATCTTAGTCATCATTCTCTCTTCCAGGAGATTAAAGGTCAAGACCTGTAGCACGTACAGCTGATGTGCCATTTCTGTTTTGATGGGGCGGTTTCCTCTGATCACATGCTGCAAAATAAAGGATAGGGTAGAGATTAAGAGAATACAAATTAAAAATGGTGTATTAGCTGTAGGCATATTCCAGACTACATGCTCATCTCTGTATATGAAGATTCAGCTGTTTAACCTCTGTATTCCATCAGAAGCATAATGATAATGCTCTGTAACTGCAGAAAGAAGCATCCTCATTAACTCCCTTTTGAACAAGTGGCTCCCTTTGAAAGAGTCACTTTTCTGGAAGTGCCCTGAGGGCAGCAGAATTTACACTGCACAAGTGAGGGCCCTACCCAGAGAACATTAGGAAGCACTGTGTCATTCCAGACATACTTACATTCAGGATTATAGACCTCAGGTGCTTCTGGGCAAATGCATTAGCCATTTCCTGTTGTGAAATTCAGAGATGAAATAACATGAGTGAGATATAAATGAAAACTCCACATTGTGCAGAAATGAGAGAAAGAAGGAAGCCTATGAACTGGAGATAGCGCTGGCACCTAACAAAGTGCTTTTACTACAGGCTGTCAATTTAGCACAGCATCTCACCACAAAGCAAACATCAAGTTGGGATGCAAGGGTCATCTTTACCATGGCACAATTTATGGATGGCTCCCCTACAAAACATCACTAATGTGGAGAAAGGCACTAGCACAGTTGAAGGAGATAAGAAAACACTGGACATTCAATTATACTTCGATATCAGGAGATAGGGCAGCAAGGAGGAAACTGTGGGCTGCTAAGAAAAATCTGTCATCTACAAGATGACTGTCCTTTCAATTAGCATTTCACAGCTTCATATACCTCAGTATACACCCATGGTAACAAGGGCTAGAGGATGTAGTTTTCAGATCTGCTCCCTCTAAAAAAAAGTCTTCCTCTGAAGCTTACATCTCCTTTGTCTCCTAGCTGTTTAGAAGCCAGTTTAAGTAAGGAGAATTTGCAGAACCACCTTTCATGCTTTATTAAAGGAAAGATTCCCATTTCCCTCTTTACTGCATGGCTTCCTTCCCCAGGTGAGAAGAGTTTCCCAACCATCAAGTCACAATGACAAACAGCACAGCAAGTTTGAGTACCTACTGCAAGCATTCAGTTCTAGAACAATTACACATACACCTGCAAAAACCTAACCTGGGCCTTCCCTGTAAACTGTGAAGATGGACGTTCTAAAACACCAGGGATCTCATTACACCTGCTGGGAGAGTGGCACGAGAGCTAATGTTGAGATGGAATATTACTACATCTTTGCTGTTATAAGAGAAACCTTTGGGTAGGCAGAATCTCTTGGGCAATACATTATCTGGAACAAGTCCAAAAGAACTGCCAGTCTGAGATCTCTTCCCTTTCCTGTGCAGTGCAGATTGAGACTGGAAGCAGATGTGCAGTCTTAGTCAATTGGACTCAGTATGTTCTGAGCAACCCATGACTGTTCCAGCTGCTCACATCAACCCTGCTCGCTCTTGACAGGCTTTATAAAGAGTCTGGTAAAACGTGTGTATTAACCTCATTTCAAGTTCCCATTATCACTTCTGTTCCAGACAGAAGCCTCCTAAAACAAGAGAGTAATATGCTGGCTGATAGCCAAGCTATAATGGCTGCAAGTTCAGCAGTGCTCATGTTACAACCGAAAGGAGTCAATGCTTTAGCAGGAGGTATCTAAGAAGCATCTAGAGGCATCGGAAGTGGTTTTTAAGATAACACTTTGCCCTCTGAGCACTATTTTTACCACGATTCATGAGATGTAGCTCTGGTAACAGAACAAGGTCTGCTGTTAGGGTTTTTTCCATGCACACAGCACAACAAAACCTTACTCTGAAGGAATTAGTTTGTACATGGGATGAAGTAATAGGTGACTGAAGCAGATAAACAGTGGGAAGGACAACGACAATTAAACAATTCTGAATAGCAGAGTAAGAAGCATGAGCACACACACAGCCTAACCACTGTGAAGGCATCTACAGCCAATAATGCCTGCTTTGCTGCTTGGTGGGGTCACAGAATCACCAAATCATCTCTGTTGGAAGAGACATCTTGATATCGTCCAGCCCAACTCCCCTGCTTCAAGCAACATCAGACAGCAGGCTGCACAGATTTTTAGTATCTCCACTGATGGAGACTCCACAATCTCTGGATAAACTGTTCCAGTGTCTGACCACCTTCATACCAGGTTTTTTTGGGTGTGTTCAGGTGGATTTTCCTGGGTTTTAAGCTGTGCCTCTTGTCCTGTCAGCGGGCACTGTTGGGAAGAGTTGGTCCCCCTCTTCTTTATTCCCTTCAATCAGATATTTGTACACATTGGTAAGACACCCCTGAGCCTTCTTTTCTCAAGGTTAGGCACTCCCAAATCTCTCAGCCTCTATTCACACGAAAGATACTGCAGTCCCTAAATCACCTTAATGGCCCTTTGTGGCCACGTGGATTTTGTGTTTGAGGGGAAAAAACCCAAAATCATTGAAAATTCCCTTGGAATTTTATTTGCTATGAAGTTTAGTATCTTGGCCAAATAATTACCACCAAGTTCTGGTGCTTATTTTCACATGTAAAGCCTCCCCAGGTTCCAGTTTTACAGCTGGTTCACCTGGTCAGTCTTGATAACAATTTCCTTTTACGATCATCTTTTATTATCATGTGAGCACAAGTTGTCTTTCCAGACTTCTCCTGCTACTGATTCTTCTCCCCTTCACCATCCAAGCAGAGCCCCAGGAGGCCTCCCACCCTTTTCCCTAAGCTCATCTGCTGCCTGAAGCCTGTTTGCATCATCTCTGAGACACAAGGAGGCATAACTGGAGACAAGCTAACATGCCTACAGTTCCGCATGACCAGCCCCCAGGCTTGCATTACTTACAGTGATGGGCAGGTCTAGTGGGTTAAGCAGCTTGTCCTGCTGGCAGAAAGCAAAAGAAAAAAAAAGGCACAAAGAGAAGCAGACAGGATTTAGCTCAGAGTCCAGAAATAAGGCACAAACGGGGTGCTAGAGAAGAAAGGCTTAACACAGCAAAGCTACACAATACAGACATAGGCACACCTTGCATGTAGCTGGGATCCTGGGGGTCCTTTGGAGCAGGACAGGTGTTTCATTTCTCACCCTTGCCAGGGGGAATATTCCTCTATGACTTATGAAAGGTCCCTTTTGGGGGGGGACACACAACGACACATGGGGTGTTTGTTTAACAAGTACACAAAACCCAAAGGGCTCTACCCAGACTACCTCTCCCATACAGAATTAACTTTCTTCACAAAAACTTTCCATGCTGTGTAGAGGATTACTTTCTGTCTCTCAGGGCCTTTCAGATTCCTCTCTGAGCATCTCCTAAACTTACATGTGTGGCTTCAGAACACGTTATTAATGGGACAGTACTTTTTCTCCTACGTTGCCACAGTAAAGCAGCTATCTAAGTTCTTGGCAAGGTCTGAGGTTTGCCTTTCCCAGACAATATGATTTCTGAGCTGTAAGGTGAACTGCCAGCCAGTAACCATTATTCAGGTTTAAAGTCAAAAAGCAAGAACAAACCTGTCTCTTGTCCTCAGGTGCCTTCAGGAAGAGAGCATTGATCAGGGCAATGGCATATGTCTGAATCTCTTGGTTTGAGCTGCAGAAAACAAATGGTAAGGTCGTAAGAGCCAGACAGCAGACATTACAGCTTGCTGCTTTGCCTGCACCATAAGAACTGTCACTAGAGCTATCTTGCATTTCAGTGTACAAACAGGATTCACATAATCTACTTTCATGCTGTTCAACTCATAATAAGGCCTGCAAAAAGCTGACAGGAATTGCTGCTTGATAGCTGCATTGTTCAGAAGATAGTGCAGACTGCAGCCCAGCAGAGCTCAGAGTTCAGCACTATCACAGTTTGTTTCCAGTGCTGAAACCACCCCTGTAAAGCCTGTAACCACCCCTGTAAAGTTGTACTGCAGTCTGTTACATAGATATAGCTATAAACTTATATGGGAGAAAAACTACTTGCTCCATATGTCAATGGAAGCCACCAAACACAAATGCAACTAAGGGGGAAGCGTGCCTCTGCTCATGGAACTGTCTTCCAACCTCAATAGTTTGGGCCCAATCCATACATCTTTTTCTTATTTTCACTGAAGAGCTCCTTCAGGTAAAGGGTACACAGCCTGTGGTTTCACTTGTGAGGTTTTAAATAAGCTTCCAAATGCCCATCACACTCTTTTCCACCCCCATCTTGATGCTCTATCAAATCCAGTTTAGTTTCTTGATATACTATTACTCTTTGTGGTGGGTTGACCTCTGTTGGATGCCAGGCACCCACCAAACCTCTCAGTAACTCCCCTCCTCAGCAGAACAAGGCAGGGGAGAAAATAAAATGGAAAAAAACTTGTGGGTCAGGACAAAGGCAGTTTAATGAACCACGTGCAAAGTCTGCATGTGGAAGGAAAAGGAAACAAAAGATTTATTCTCTACTTCCCATCAGCAGGTGATATCCAGCCACTTCCCAGGAAGCAGGATTTCAGTATGCATAGCACTTGCTCCAGAAGACCAAAGTTATAAATAACAAATGCCTCCCTCTCCCTCCTCCTGGTTTCTCTTAGCTTTAGCTGCTGAACATGACATCATATCCTATGGGATATCCCTTTGGTCAGTTTGGGTCAGCTGTCCTGGCTGTGTCCCCTCCCAAGATCTTGCCTACCCCCAGGCTAGTGGTGAGGGGGGGCTGTTGGGGAGACACCCTGATGCTGTGCCAGTGCTGCTCCGCAGTACCCAAACCACTGGTGTGTTATCAACACCTTGCTGGCCACCAATACACAGCCCAGCACTGAGAGGGCTGCTCTGGGGAACGTTAACTCCCTCTTGGCTAGACCAAATACACTCTTGGGAGACTTCTGCAGAAGTCTAAGTGCTCCTGATTAACAGAAGTCCAGTTCACTACTTAAATTAATTTGCATCTGTATATTTTGTAAAAAAATATTGACATATACGAAAATCATATTCACAAATGGTGCTTTTCCACACTTTCAGTATTAAAACACTTGAGAAAAAAAACCCAAAATAAAACCCAAACTACTCAAAGCTCCAACAAATGCTTCTTTTTTTTTTTTATGGAAGAGTAGAATTGACCCAGACAAACAGCCTTAAAAAGCCAGATATTAATGTGTCAGTTTGTTTGGAAAGAGAGGAAGGGACAGTGGGAAAGAAAAGCTAGAAAAGCTGTTGTTTGCTTCCTAACATGCAGGACAAAAACTGGAAGATGATGTACTCTTAGATTCCAGTGGATACAATTTAAAGAAGGGTGAAGGTGACAGAGGATTGGATGCAGAAGCTTTGGCAAGTTGTTTTAGTAAAACACAGATTTGGTCCTAACACTGAACAGACTCATGCTGTTGTTAAAGCAAAGTGCCTTTGTTCAAGACATGTACACATGTGCTGAAGTGCTTCCAGAACACAGAATGTTGTTCCAGGATCTTAGTTTTTGAAAAATCTGTTAGAAATCCTGCAGTTTAAGTCAGATTTAATAGCAGTAGTACTTCAATAGCAGTACCTTTAAGTGTTTTAAACATAAAAAGATGTAGTTTCAAATTGACAGATATTTGTAAAATTGATTTAAATCACACCACTGTTGGGTGGACACTCACACTTGCAGATGAGAAATGAGCTGCCCCACGGTGATCTCTTCTGCTATCTTCTGATACAGAGTCTGACTGTTTAGCACCATGCTTTCTAGAATGGCTAGGGATCGTTGGAGGATGGAGACATCTACCATAGGCTGACTCACATACCCTGCGATCTAAAAACAGATGAACCAGCAGGTCAGCAGATGACCATCCAGGAAACCTCAACGTGAGCGAGAGAAGCTGAGACAGACAGGGCTCAAAGCTGGGTACACTGTGCCCTCAATGCTTTGCAGAATCAACTTGCTCTTCCTGGAAGCTGCATTTAAAGCATGAAAGGAAATGGCATCTACTCACCCCCTTCACCCACACTCACCTGTTTGATGAAGGTTATTGAGACCATGTCCCAAGAGACAATACCATGGTCCATGAGCTCCAAGAAGGCAGTCAGGGTGAAAGCCAACATCTCACTGTAACTGTCAAAATGAAGAGCAGAGTGATGAGAGATCTGGTAGCAAGAAAAAAGCCTGTCTAAGCTGAATAAAAATTCCACCACCTTCTCCTAATAAAACAGGTTACAGCTTGGCAGCTGGGGGAGCAATAAAGTATTTGCATTTATGAAGAGAATTGTATTGCTTTGTGGAATTGTATTTTATTTTTCCTGATTACAAGCACAAATTAAAACTAGCAATAATTAAGTCCCTAGTCCCACCACCAGAGACTCACAACCACCTGGATCAGTACCTGGCTATTCAAAGGAGTAACAGGAGAAGCAGCAATGCAGTATTTACACCTGAGCAGTGCAAAGTATCACTACTCAAATTCGACACTGTCATGTAATGGGGGAAAAACCAAACCCAACTAAAAACCACCAAACCCCAGAATACTCAGTGCAATGACCATCACTTAAAAAAAAGACCAATTTGAGAAGGGGAAAGATTTTCATTCTGATCAACTGAAAATTCAAACCCTCTGCAAACATGAGGTTTTTCAACTGGTGTCAGATTGGAGCTAAGTTTGTATCACAAAACATGGAAACATCTTTGGAAATTATAATCCCTTCACACACAAAAAACCCCCAACCAAACATATTTTAATATCAGAGAAACCCCAAGAAAAGTGAATGAGCTTTTCTCATCTTGTTTTCTTTCCCTGTTCTGTTGAGGAGGAGGATGAGGAGAGAGAGTGGTTGGGTGGGCAGCCAGAAGTCAGCTGAGGTTAATCTGCCACAATACTGGAGGTCTCTGAACACATCCCTAAGTCAGACTGAAAACAGCAAAGTACAGCTCCTGGACTCTGAAGAAGATTTTTATGACACACTTCACTAAAGTGTTTTAAAACCCCCAAACACTCCAAGTGCTGAAGGTTAAAAACAAAAGCCCTTTCTTGCATTCATAACTGACTGAAAGGTAAGAAACAAAAGGGTAGAAATATACTGGTCAGGTCTCAAACTGACAAAAAGTTAAGACATTTCCTCACATCAGCACAGTAGCACTGGAAAGAGCTAAGAGCCAGGGGAAGCATAGAAAGAATGATCAGCGCTCTGGAACGGCTGCCATAGTTACAGTGTTAATGGACTAAGACTGCAGCTTAGAAGCAGCATGACTAAGGGTTGATATGAAAGACATCTATACAGTTCTGAATGGTACAGAGAAGAGAAAGTTACAATTTCTCACAACAAAATTATGTAGAGGGAACCAAAGGAATATTATGTGACCTGTTTAAAATATTTTTTTCTTATAGAGCAAGCAACTGTAGAACTTTACTTTCACACAGTGCTCTAGGTGTCAAAAGGATAAATTGATTAAAAAATGAGGATGGAAAAACCTACAGAAGTAACACCAAAGATTCTTTGATTCTTTCTGCTCAGGAAGCCCAATAGCTGAAAACTGTTGCAGACTGAAGAGCAGTACTTTCTGTGACACATTCTTTAGCCCCTTCTATTCCCCAAATAAACAGACCTTTGCCCCTCATAGCAACTTTTCTTATGAGGGTCAGATAGGACTGACCAAGTGTACAAGAACCAGCAATGCTTGCTTCTGAGCAGCACATACATGTCTAGTTCTACAGCAATATTCTTGTCTGCAACTGCACATGGGCTTTTCATGGGACACTTTCTTCCTTAGACTGCAGATTAGTAACTGCTGGAGAACACGACCACCAAGAGAACCAGAATGAAAGTCATTTAAATTATCAAAGGGACCTTTTTGATGCAAGATTCACACATCATAAATGTCTCCTCTTTTGCCTCACAAGGTGTAGCAAATGACTAGCAAGACTTTATCTCAGTTAATAGATCAGCATTTGCTATGTCCTTAGTTGCTTAATGCCACTTCAGCAAGCAAATTCAGCCCCTTGTTTGAGGCCCTGTTCAGAGTCCTGGAATACAGGAAACTTACTGGGACAGAAGCTTGGTCCCGCTCTCCACAAGCCGTGTCAGTACTGTAATCCCTTCCATGTTGATGAACTCTGTGGCAAAGGTCACATCTGCTGAAAGTTTAGCCAGTTCCTTCATGGCATCCAGTCGGGCTTCCATACTGTGTGACTGGATCCTCTCCATCAGCTGGCGAGCTGCCCTGGACTGGGAGGAAAGAGGGGTGATGCCACTGACAGACTCGTCACCCGCAGACTGAGTTCTGCCAGCATCAGTGTTCTGTCAGAAGTCCATGGATGGGCAGAGAGAGCACAGCAAGGGTGGAGAGGTACCAGCAATGACAGGGTAAGTGCCAGCAGTCAGTAAGTCTAAAATAGACTAGAAAAAAAAAAAGAGGCTGCACTCACTTACAGCCAAGCAGGAGGTATAATGCTTGTTTTCCCTCTTGGTGAGGTGAGTGGAGGTGGATTTAGAAATATGGAGTGAAACCATAAAAAAACAATCTCTCAGATTCAAAGAGAAGCACAAGCTCATGCTGTGTATCCACACGACATTCTGGAAGATTTCTCAGCCACAGATCGATGGGATGCTCTCAACCACCTCTTGCCCAAGTAACTTCTTCCTGTTCTACTCACTCTCTGCTACATGCCATGTCACTTGTGCAAAACGTTTATGGATTTCAATAAAAGGAAGCTGTAGGAAGCTTGCAAAAGACAACCAGAGGTCACAATAGCAAGAATTCACTAGGAACAGCTTCCCCTGCATCAAATTTGTCTCTTATTTTAATTTCTGCATTAAGTCATCAGTACTGTTGCTTTCCAACTGATAATACTAACTGCACTCACAGTAAGAATGTGTCTGTCGGGTGCTTTACCATATGCTAATCTAGGAGAGGCAATAAAACTGTAGACTGGGTTTATTTACAGAAAGTTCTACAAAAGGGCAGAGCATTTAAAGAAAGAAACGCACCACAACCAGGAAGAAAAACAGGAGTGTGTACCTTATTGTGCAGAATGGCCTACAACAAAGGTAAGCCCCCCACAATTTAGGGAGGAGGAGAAAGAGAAGCTGAGAGGTAAGGAACAGCCTGTCATATGAGAATAGCTTCTGGGAAAAAGGGATGTGAGGAGGCATTTACCGGGGAGACTGCCAGCTGCAGGATGGTTCCATTCTTTATGTCACAGCGAGTCTGAAAGAAAACACAAACTTTAAATTACAAAAAGGGAGGGGGGGAAAGAATGCAACTGGCTTTACAGTGCATGCTTGTACACACATGTAAAGGGGTTCCTATAGCACATAATCCTATTGAGAGCACTGAATTGAGTCCTTGCACCTGTAGGCACGCAAAGGGAGGAGGACAAGGCTCCTCAGCTGAGTGACACCATTTAAGCCTGAGTATTTTTGATAGCAGACATGCTGCCCCTCAAGAATTAGTGACAGTACTGCCCCATGACTCTAGTCCAAGGCATTCTGCACTCTTGCCCAGGACACCAGCAAATTGCTAACTCACCCACTGACCTGCTCTGTGATGTACAGCTGAGGACCGTCAGCATACCGCAGAGTGTAGTATTCAGGATTTGGCAGCGACCACCTAGCAGAGGAAGAAGAAGGATACGTAAGCATCTTCCTCCTCTTTCTTCTGGCTCTCAATTAGAACAGGAGCTTGATCCCAGGAGGGTGGAAAACAACTTTCAAGTAAAGCTTTAGCATGGCAAATCAGCTCTCCCAAAGAGGAGAGAAAACACCTTCCTGAGGCGGGGATGGGACTTCAGCCTACTTTAAGTCAAGCTCTGTGGAATGTCTGAAGAGGCCGGCACTTCACCAACAGCAAGACGGGCCGATCCTCAGAGACACTGTCCCTAGGGGCATACATATATACACACTCAGAACTGGAGGAAAGATGCAAAGCCCCTGTTTTCCAGGAGATCCTTTTCTCCCCAGTTTAAACCCTGTCCCATTCCATCACCGAAACTGGTGTCAGGCAGCATAGACTATGCTAGCAGCACATTGACAAGCACCAGAGACTTTCCACAGTCCCCCATAAAGATCTATCAGGGGAACAGGCTTTCTCCCCAAGGACTCACAGGGAACTACTTACCCATCACAGACCTCCTTGATGATAGATGCAAGAGGCCTTTTCTAGAACAGAAAAAGAGAGCCCTCAGTAGCCATGAAAGGAATACTGCCCATTCCTATGCTTCCCCCATTCCAGTATCAAGGTCGTGGTACACTTTTTCCCTGTTTGGTTACCAGGTCTCACCTGATCTATTTCCAGCAGCTGGGCATTGGCACCTGGCCACTCAACAGCTACTTTGACAATGTCCGAAGGTGGTGGCATTGCTCCAGACTCCTCGAGGTGCCTTCACAACAGCATACACCCCCACACCTGTTGAAGAGAAAGGAGCAGCTCTCTGAAAACTTTTTTCAGTTGTTACATTGCATCTAACACCAAGCTCCAAAACACTACATAAGACCAGCCCTACAGTTTGCTGGGCCTGATAGGGACAAAACGTCCACTGTACCAGAGATCAAGGCCTCATACCAAACCAGTACATTGTGAAATTGTATGCCCAACCTTATCAGCTAAGGAATACTTCCAAGAGCTTGCTGGGGTTCTCTCATACAAGGAGAGTCACTCGGATCAGCAAAGCTCCATCTGCCACCCACTGTCCACACCACCAGGTCTATTTACAGGACTAGTAAAGAAATAGCTCCCTAGACTCAGGTACTGTCTGCATGTGAGAGGGAGAACACGCTGGCCAGGTTGCCTCCCTCCCACAGACTGCTGCTTACTGACACCCCATTCATATTTCTCAGATACCTTAATCCATTCAGGATACCCAAACAGACTCCTAATCAGAATAACAGCAGCTAGCCTTATCCCATTACCTTCCTATAACATCGTAAATCAAAAACATCAATATCCATCACAGAAGGAAAGTTAATTCAGCATTTGCTCTGGAGGTCTACCTTTCACTCCTTTATCTGCCTTAGAGCATAAGCTTGTGCTCAGGGTTTGGTCCCAGACAGTTGTCAGACATGCTGCTTTGTGCTTCATCTGGTAGTAAGGGGCTGTAAAGAAATGCACTTGTTCAGTTCCTTTTCAATCCCCTCCTGGGTGGAGGGATTAGCCCTGCTCTCTCCCACAGAAAGTCACATGGGAGAGAGACAACCCTCCCCATCAGCAGTTCTCAGGAAAAAAGGCTTTAAGCTGCCAAAAATGAGATCTGACCAGTCACAGAGATAGTCCTGTCCTCAAAGACTCCTCCCGGGACTCAATTCCCAGCATAACCTGAATGAGATTGTAAGTATCTGAAGAGTAATTTCCCAGCTCCTACAGAAGCTCCTGTTTCTCCTGTTGAAATAACCCAATCCCCTTTCCCAGAATAGAGAGGAAACAGTGCTAAGCAGGGATGGTACTTCACGACTAACATACCTTCCCGACTTCCTTGGTCAACTGGGAAGGAGATGCTAAGACATGCTAAGACCAGAAAGGAGACCAGCAGCCTTTGGAACTGTCCTGGTGCAAGGCAAGTAAAGAAGAAGGAACTTTCCATGGATCAGCGAAGAGCAAGCAGCTGCAGAGATACCTGGCCCAGGAAATTGGACTACGTGACTGCTCTGGAAAAGGGAACTTCCATGAAGTTAGCTGAGCTCTATTGCTCTACTCTCAGCATGTGCATGGTTTTTGCACAGGAAGCCTCATGCACCTCCACGGCTACCTGGGCCCTCAAAGGGAGGATGGTATTGCCTGTGCACAGGAACACAACAACAGCCAGGCTTTGTCCACTCTACCATCCCACCCCTTGGAAAGCAGCTGGTAAAACAGGTTCAGAATTTCATGATATTCTCAAGATGTGCATCTTACCCTAACTCACAGAGATGGTTACAGTCAGTACTCCTGACCTTCTCTCTCCTTTTTAGCATCAATCCCAAGAGCAGCTTACGTTTTCTTAAGCCCATAAAATGACTGTAAGACTAGCCACTTCTTGTGTGGAAAAGTGCCAGTCAAGTTAGGCTCAGCTTGCCAGTTTCCTAAAATAGCATCTCCAGCCTTTCAAATAAGCAGCACAGCATTAGCTCAGACTAACATATCATGAAGGAGCTAGCCTCAAAGAGCAACAGACTCAGTGCCCCAATCAGGCTGAGCAGGTGTTGGGGACGATGAGAGAAAAGCATTTATATGATTCCTATCATACAAATTTGCAAGATAGAATCAGGCAGTTACACTAACACCAGACAATATTTTACTTCCTAATCCTGGAGGGAAATCACCAAGCCATCTCCTGCTCCAAAATTTGCATTGGATAAAAATTTTACCACCCTCATCTTGACAACAAAGAGGAAATCCTGTCCTTCAGGGAACCTACATCAGGTAAAAAACTCCTGCTTGAACAAGGTGAGGTCACATAGCAGAAGCCTTCTCATGACAGACCTCAACTAAATCAGTGTTTCTCAGAAGCCTTAGCAGCCCACAGAGCTAGGCTAATTCACAAACAGAAAGCACCGAGCATACACTGTCCCATGGAAACAGTCTCCAGATTGCACAACCATGTGTTAACACACTCCCCTTTCTTCAGCAATTTGAATTATCAGTGTTCTATTCTCTCACTCCAAGATAGAAACATACAATTTATGCCTTGCTAAGAGACACATGTTAACTTGCAGCAAGTATGTTCTCAAGAGGCCTCTAACCATAAACTCATACACAGCTGCTGGTGCTATTTCCATACCCATTACAATCAGTAAATTGGACTCCACTCCTTTCTTCTAGACTCATCCCTGAACAGCTGGTCGCCTTTTGTCCAAAGTAAACCAGGAATTCAGGCAATACAGCATAAGGAACCAAGGACCAGAATAGCACCTTGCCTCACTGCATATGCAGAGCAAAGCACTTAGGAACCTGCATAAAACAGGAGTGCTTTGAGGCCAGACATCTTTAGAAGACTGCAGCCCCCTGTACAGCATGTATTGATGGGGGTCAGTACTATCCACTGCAAGCCTACCTTGCTGTCAGTTATCCTCTTCCTGCTCACACGTCAATACCCAATAGATGGTGTATCTGAGTCTGATACAGACTAAAAACGTGAATTTATCATCCAAGATCAGTGTAACAGAGACAAGGCAGAGCTGAGAACACCTGCTAAACCAACCTACTCTGCAGCATCAGCCATACAAATTCACCGCTTACCTGACCCTTGTGTCTCTCTAAGATTATAGATGAACCTAACAAAACAAAGGATCAGATTTCCTAGCTTCTTTCTCCTGAATTACAGATATACACAAATAAAAAGAACTTAGACTTTCATTGTCTTTTGCAGCAATAGCTCAAAATAGTGATAACTCATCAACTAGATCTCCAAGTACACCACAGCAATTCCTAGTATACAAGCAGTAGCACAGCTCTGTACCTGTTCCTCAAAGTGCCCAATTTGCATGACACCCCAGATCTGCAGGGTATACAGGCTTCCATCCATTAGATCTAGAGACAGACAGGCAATTCCCAAACGGTCTGTGATTCCCACTCACTGTTCTCTGTTCGGCAACTAGAGCTGATGATGGCTTAAACCTGAAAGCCAGAGAAATCTTAATCATACAGCATAAGCACACGTCATCTCCAATAATCAGACTGGCTTGTGATAACTGAAGGGATAATTACTGCTCCCACAAGTAAGCCACCTCATGGCTAGAAACCATCTAATTCATTCAGTGTTCCAGGCACAGCAAACACACAGCAAAGAGGCAAGGCTCAAAGATTACTGCCTTGAGTATTAAGAACTGAATCTGCAACTCTTAACTAATATACCCATGAGTAATTAGCATCTAATTACCACTTCTCACTTCAGCCTCTTGCAGTACAGTCACAGTCTTTTATTTGTACTGCAACTTACATTGCAAGTTGCTACTGAAGAGTACAAGAACATACAGTACTTTACATGCCAAAACACAGATGCCCAGGTTACTACAGGGAGGAGCCTTTACAAGCCCCTTGTCTTCTTCCTTGGAAAGAACATGCATCTTTCAGGGTAAGTGCACACTAAAACACAACCATCAATATTATGGGAAATTCTGTAGAAATCAGGGAATCATTTAGGTTGGAAAAGACCCATAAGATGATCAAGTTTAACTACAAGCCTAATGCTGCCAAGTCCACCACTAAACCATGTCCCTAAGTGCCACATAAACAGAAATATAAACAAAACCTCCTGCTCCATTAAAAATGTACTAGAGAGGTTGGCCCACAGCTCAGAGGCAATGCACTCTACCTACAGCTCCCCTGATATCCTCACCACTGAAAACAGTAGCCAAGTTGTACTACACTACCTTCATATCTCAAAACATGCTTTGAGCTACACACAAACTCAGAAAGCAACTCACCGTGATGTTAGGCTACTTCTGCTCCAAACACCTTCCATAAATGAGCCCCCACTCAAGACTCGAAACCACGTTCCCTATTCCAATCAGTATTCAAGGCACAGCAAACATACAGCAAAAGAAACAGAGCTTAAGGGCTGTTTCTTGGCACAGCAGCACCACGGAAAAGACCGCATGAGCCTATGGAGGACGAGATTCAAACATCAAAATGAACTGGTTAAGCCAAACCCAGAGAAGCAGGAACTAAAAATATAAAAAGACAGGAAACTCACTGCAGTCTGGGTCAAACAACCCTTTGAAGGGCCTACACAGATCAGTGGCTCAGCAGAAACAGCTTCCCAGAAAAGGACAACGAAGACTGGACTACAAATACAAAGGGTACTTCAGGTCAGCCTCTTAACACAAGGCTGTCTGTCAAAAGCCTTCTTTGAAAAGATTTCACTGTGGGTCTGCAGACAAGAGAGGCGACAGACATTAAATTTGACAATGGATATTTTGCAGTGTGCCAGTGATGTATCCATAAAATGACTGTTGAGAATCTCTCAGTAAGAAGCACAGACCGCAATTTTGCATAATCGTGATCATCAGTCACTTACGGGTCTCTCACAGCACATTCTTCTCAACAACCACATGTAAGCGATTCCCACAGTTCTACACAGGGAGACAGCAGCCAAGCTGAAATCCATCAAAGCTGAATTCACTCTGCTTCTGCAGAGCGAGTTCCTTCACACAAAGCGGTGGTGTAGGGGTAGCTGCAAGGCAAGGAGAAATCAGCAGAGCCACTAATAACCCACTATTCAAGAGACTTCTGAGAAGCTGCAAGCTAAAACAACTAGAGTATTTTAAACGGAATTTCCCTATTCACAAACTCAATCTTCTTTTCATTACAGATAGAGAACAAAGCGTGCTGCACACAGAATGAAAATGAGGAGGATGAAAGAACATTGCACTGAAAAGAAAAGCTGCCTGGTAGAATTCCTCAAGAGTGGCAGCTTCTGAAACCTGTAGATGCGACAAAACATCCCAGCCAGTTTTCGGCCAGACCCCAGCTGGTACCAACAGGCCAAGCAAAAGGTGGAAGAGATGTCAGCAGAGTCACTAACTGGACAAGAGCAGAGAAGACAGCTTCCTTGACCGAGCAGCATAGGCAGGCAGCAGGCGGAAGAGTCCAACCTGAAGGGCAGTTTCCTGCGTCACCTCATATAAGAAGCAAAGAGAAAAAGGCCAGAGGAACCACAGAGCCGAGTGGATCAGATCCTCTGTCCCTGGAATCCTACGCTCCTCCCAAGGCCTTCCACAGCTGCACTTTGGCTGTAAAACACTAAGCCTACCGCACTGGGCTCTTTCTCTCGCGCATCCCAACGCAGCTGAGCAGAGGCTGTCTGTCAGCACAGACAGAAACCGATAGCGAAAGGTAGAATGAGAGAACTGCTTTTTTATTCCTTTCAATCAGTCAGCACACTGGACGCGGCCAGCGACTCCCGGCGCCTGGGCCAACCCCCGATTTAAGGCGCTAAAGGCACTAATTCTGACGAAGCGCTGTCCGGTTTATGCCTCAGGTCCAACTGGGCTCCCAGAGGAGCGGCGAACTGCACCCTCCTCGGACGCTCCTCGGCCCGGCCGCGGCCCCTCCCCGGTTCCCACACCCGGGCGCCGGGGCGGCGCGGCGGGCCCCGCGCGTACCGAGACCCTGGGCTCCAGCGGCCGCGGCACAAGGGGCAACTTTGGCAGCGGGGACGGGCGCAGAGCGAGCCGGGCGACCCCGCGGCAGGCGGCCTTAGGCCGAACGCCTCACAGCGGGGCGGGCCGCCGAAGGGAAGGGCCGCCGGCGCGGCGCCGCGGCGGGCCTGGGGAGGCAGCACCGGCGACCGGGCCCGCCGGAGCCGAGGCCAGCGGCGCGCCACCCGGCTCCCCGCGGCCCTCTCGCCGTTCCCCACCCCCGCCCGCTGCCCTGCGCTCACCCGGGCCCGCCGCGGCCGCTCCGCGCTCCGGCCGCCCGGCAGCTCCGGCGGCCCCGCCAAGGCGCCGCTGGCCACTGGCGCCGCCAGCTGCCACTCAGCCGCCTCGCCGCCGATTGGCCACGACGAGCACGTGACGCGCCCGCACTCGGCTGTCATGGAGACCGCGGGTGCCTGACCCCGCCCCGGTGCGGAGCGGAGCGAGCCCTCGGCCCCCGGTCCTGCCACCCTTCGTGCGTGACAGGCCCCCGCGGCAGCCGGAACGAGCTGCGTTAACCGAGCGGCCTTTGTGCCCGCGCCCCTCCGGGGCCGCCACAGGAGGGTTCACATCGGTTCCCGGTGCCAGCAGCGCCCCACCTCCGCCACTGGGCACGACCGCCCGGGACCGGCTCGCGCAGAGCGGCCTTTCCCCGCTGCTCTACCGCCTACTGCGCGCGGGACTAGCGGGAAACACAGGAGCGGCGCCACGGCCGCGCCCAACGCCCACCCCTGCGAGAGCGGAACCGCAACCCCACCACACCGCTCCCTCCCGGGCCGACACCGCCCCTCCGGGCCCGCCCCGCCCCGCCCCCGGACACACGCTCCTCGCGCGCCGGAAGGGGCGGTGCGCGGCGCTGGCGGGGTAGCCGCGTGCGGACGGGCGGTCGGAAGCGGCGGCATCTGCGCGCAGGGACTTCCGGTGGAACGGGCGACGGTCCGGGAGCGAGAGAGTGACGGCGGCGACAGCGGGAGGGAGCCCGGAGAGTCGCAACCATGGTGAGCCGGGCGCTACCGAGGGGGGTCCCGCGCGGCCTGGGCGCGGCGAGCGCCGCTGCTCCCCGGCGCTCGGAGTAACGGGGGTTCTCTTGCAGACGGTGGGAAAGAGCAGCAAGATGCTGCAGCACATCGACTACCGCATGCGGTGCATCCTGCAGGACGGGCGGGTCTTCATCGGCACCTTCAAGGCCTTCGACAAGCACATGAACCTCATCCTCTGCGACTGCGACGAGTTCCGCAAGATCAAGTGAGCGGCGCGGCCCGCACCGGGAGACCCGGGCGGCGCCCCCCAGCCCCGCTCCCCCTCCGCGGCGGCGGGAGGCCCCGGGGCCGGCTGCCCGCCCCGAGCCGAGCGCGGGTGCAGCAGCTGGGCAGCGCCTGCCGCCGGCTTCCCCAGAAGTAGGGATGGGTTTGGTCTCGATAGTCACATCCCCGCGCTACTGGGGTACCGGGGCCGTGTTGTTTGCATCCTCCCTATTGCCCGAAGGCGTGAATAACCTTTCTGTGATGCCAGCGTAGTCACTGTACCCGTTAAGCATCGCAGGGACGCTGTCCGTCTTGTGTTTGATTTCTCTGGGTACTCAAGCCGTGGGGTTTACCATAGCTTCTCCTCTCTGGAGGAGCCTTGTCATACGTCCTGCTGCAGCCTCACAGAACAGCAGGGTTTTCTTCTCTTTACTCCACCTTGCAAAGTGTTTTTTGTCCTCTCACTAGACCTAAAAATTCAAAGCAGCCAGAGCGGGAAGAGAAACGAGTCCTCGGCCTTGTGTTGCTGCGAGGAGAAAACCTGGTGTCCATGACAGTTGAAGGACCCCCTCCGAAAGATGTAAGGAGAACGAGCGCAGAACTGTGGGGAAGGGGGTGTTTGATCAAGTGGTTACCTGGCAGGAGAACGTTACTGCAGCCTTGTCTTAGACTTCCAGTTGCTGCTGTGATGGGCTCCAACAAACTTCACCATGGGAAGTTCTGATCCCATTGTTGGCTCAGATGTCAATTGGACAACGGAGGGCTGTGGGCATCCTGGGGATCTGTGGACTTGTTTTGATCAATCTTTCCTGTTTTCAGACTGGAATTGCCCGTGTGCCGCTGGCTGGAGCTGCTGGAGGACCTGGCGTTGGGAGAGCAGCAGGGCGGGGGGTTCCGGCTGGTGCGCCCATGCCGCAGGCTCCCGCAGGGTTAGCCGGCCCCGTCAGAGGAGTGGGAGGACCGTCCCAGCAGGTGAGATGTTGCGACCCGTGACGAAAGTCATCTGGTACATTCTGGGGTGGCTTTTACTTCTTGGTACTGATGTGATGCAGGAGATTGGAGTGCAACAACTGTGTCCTAAAGTTTTTGTTACCAGCCTAGTGAGGTTTTTTCGGCACTGGCCCCCAGGAATTCTGTTTCCTATGGTGGAAGGTTTGAAAAGTGCAGCTTCTTGCACAGAATTCACATGGCATCCACTGATGCATTACAGGGTTGTAGCATTTATGTTAAGAGACAACTGGCATAAGTTTGTGAAGGAGTAATTTAACTTGTTTATTTTTCAGTTATTAATACAAAGTGGCTGTTGTGTGTTTTCTCTGTGACCCTCTGCTTTTTTTACAGGTGATGACACCTCAGGGTCGGGGAACAGTCGCAGCTGCTGCTGCTGCAGCCACTGCGAGCATCGCAGGAGCCCCAACTCAATACACACCAGGGCGTGGGGGTCCTCCCCCACCTATGAGCAGAGGAGCACCTCCTCCAGGTAGGAATTGCTGTATATGGGACAGCAAGGAGTTTGTGTTAACATGGTAAAGTGGGTGATCAGGAGGTGTTTATCTGGGTCTGATGAAGACCTGGTGTGATGGAGGATTATTCTGATGTCTAGTTAGTGCTGTGACTATTCAGCTGGATTTAGATGCTCATTCTTTCTCTGGCTTAAGGAATGATGGGACCTCCTCCTGGCATGAGACCACCCATGGGCCCACCGATGGGAATGCCACCCGGTCGAGGTGCTCCCATGGGAATGCCCCCACCAGGCATGAGACCACCACCCCCAGGAATGAGAGGTGAGTGGAGGTTACCATAAATGCTTAGAAGCTCTAAGAAGCCCAATCATAAAACTGGTGAAGGGGGGAGAGCATTTCACTGTTCTGCTGATAGCGAATACCTTGGTGTCAAAATTAGGCCTAAGGCTGCTTTGAGTGGGGTGAAAACATCCTTCTGGTGGAGCCTTGCTTCCCCTTTCCTCCTCAATATTTAACTCTTCTCTTTATTCCCAGGACCTCCTCCACCTGGCATGCGTCCACCAAGGCCCTAAGATACTCTGGAACGTACCTTTGACCTGGAAGAAGACTGATGATGGGAATACAGGGAGCAGTATCACCTGTAAATCTTTGATATGTACATTTTTATGTTTCCTGCTTGTAAAGTTTGCTCTTTTTAATAAAGCTGGAAAACCCATTACTTTGAGTCATTGTTGTAGAGGTGTGTTTCATGAGTGCAGCTGTTATCTTCTGCATCTGCACTCTGGCACCTTCAGAATAACAGGTTTGAAACAAAAAGCTGGTTGTAGCAGCAGCTCAGAGGATGACAGTGGGGCTGTGTTCCTTATAGGAATTAAATTCAGCACAAGGCTGATGGAGGAAAAAAATAATCATTGGGAGCGTGGAAGTGGTAAAAATTCAAAGAAAGAGCTTAGTATTTCAACTAAATTAAGTATGAGTTACTGATCAGAATTCTCCCTGCCTTTTCACAGTGGAACAAGTACACTGAGGCCTGTATTAGGAACAGCACGGGCTGATGCTCTGCATTAACCTGCTGCTGATTAGCCTGCAGTGCACCCCTCTGTCTTTTAGCCTGAGCTGCCTTGCTTCTGGTATTTAAAAAGCCATCCCAGGATGAGCACAGTGCAGTGTCCAGCAGCTTGCAGGGTGGTCTTCTCCTCTCGCCTCAGCTTACAGTTGCTTGCTTTTCAGACAGAAGAAAGCTCCCTATGTGCCCCCCCCCCTTCAGAGATAATCCCCTTCAGATAGTAGCCTCTAAAGGGTAGTCTGAGTAAATTTTCCTAGTTTAGAATTAGGCTCATCCAAACCTTTCCAGCCATATTAATCAAAACCACAGAGGCATACGAACAAAGCGATAAGCATTCTCCAGTTCTCGTCCTACAGACAGCTTGACATACACAGTCCAGCCCTGGGTTGCTCTAGCTCTCCTACTGTAAAACACAGCAAACTCTAGAAAAAATAAATCAATCCTTTATTGCAGGGGCTGCTGAGGGTGTTTTCACAGAGTGTTAACAACAGAGTGTTTCACCAGGTGTTAGCAAGTGTCCCCAAAGCTAGTCCAGAGCATGAGGAAAAACTATTGAAGAAAAGCTGCACTTTTACTGCAGTTCTCTCTGTGCAGAATAAAGAAATCCAGGCCCCAGAGGGAGCAAATCTGAATCCTGCATTGTCCAAATTACCCGTCTGGTAATTGCCAACAGTTCTTACTTTCTCTTGTACCTGAAAGAGAAGATGCATGAAATGATGTTCCATCAGCCTGACTCAATGCTTAAGGAGCAGCACTGAGTGTTTCCAGGCAATGCTCTCCCATGTTGAAGCCTAGAAATGTGCTTTAAAGGCACCATTGGCCCTGCACTGTGAGGGTGAGCTACAGCAGAACAAACCTTTTAGCAAGGTCCTTTAAACAATTACTGGAAGATGAAAGGGAAAGCAGGAGGGAAGAGAAAGAAAGAAAAAAAAAGACAGGGCTTGAACAAGAAAGTGAAGGGGAGCTATACCTGGACTTAGACTTGAACTTTCCTCCTTTTTTATGTTGGGCCATACCCAAGCGCTTCCGATCTTCAAATGATGGGCTTTTTCAGAGAGAGAAAAAGAGGGAGTTAAGACAAAAACCACTGAAGCACATCAAGAGCACAGGTACTTCTTTCAAGCATCCCTTCTCTGCTCTGCCCACCAGTCCCCCCAAAGATATCCTGAGATATCCAAAGATGGGGATATAAAAAATCCCACCTATTAATATCTGGACTAAGGTACTACTGCTGAGACATTACCCGGCACGGTACTGCTTCAGAGCCTTCCTGCTGGTGTTCGTAAGCTCTTCATCAAACACAGACACCTTCTTCTTCCGCTTGGGACCTAACAGAGAGACAACAGTCAAGATATTGGCCATCAAGAGAAGGCCACGGCATCATCTTTACCAGAGCCCAGCAGCCTTGACCACAACGATTAGCCTAACCATCAGGAAAAGCCACGACTCCTCTCTGCAAACACACACCCTGGCCAGCACCTGTGGCTGTCCCTTCAAAGATGCCTCCCTCAATAACAAATAGATACATTAAACTAATTGGTAACAAAGTAACTGAATTCAAGTAAGTCAAGTCAGCTATAAAACAAAATTCTCCACCTGCTGGTGCTGCTGCTGATTCCTCTTCTGGCAAGGCTCTGGCTCGCTTTGGTCGGCGATTCCTTTTTGCCATCCGCTCTGCATACATTTGAGACTTCAAGATTTCAAACTGTGACCTCTCCTCTGGCTGCAAGGTGTTAAAATGCAGGTTTTCAGTGAGGTGAAGTTTTCTAAGGGACAAGGAGGATAGTCCCCCCGGGGAACCGCTGGGGTCTCACTCATCCTTAAATGTACTCACCGTCATCTGGACTTTTTTCTGTCTGTCCTGCATGAATTTCTTCCTTTTTTTTTTGCCTCGTAATGCTAGGTCAAACTCCTGCAGGGCTTTAGCCACTGGAGAGACAAAGGAAAACACAGAATACCAAACCTGTTAAGGTACAGAGCACAATCCAGTTGCAGCTACGGAACTTAACGTGGCAGCATGTCATGACTCACATTTCTCTTTCTTCCTCTCCTCACGGGTCTGGAACCAGCTCCGCTCCCTACTCTCACCCATAGTTTCTTGTTTTCCTGCCTCCAGCTGCTTCTTTGCCCTATTGATCTGAGATAAAATTCAGTTAAGTGAGCTCATGGCAGCTCTCTTCCCTTTCTAAAGCAGGCAAGTTAAACACATTAGGGCACTACATCTACTCCAGAGCCTAAGAAGAAAAACGGTTAAACAAAGATTCCTAAGGAAAAAACCCTTACCTGGGCCTCTGACTGCTGCATCTCACGTTCCTCACGCTCCAAGGACAGAACTGCATACACATCTTTCTCTAGATTCTCAATTTTCTCCCGAAATTTTAGTACGACATCTGAAAGTGTGAAGAGGAGCAGCTCATGTAAAATCCATCTCACACCTCTTTTCATGTCCACCTCCTTTCAGGTCCTACTGTACCCTCCGATTTCCCTACTGACTTTGTACCTCAGCTAAGTGTGTACCTTGGGGGAGAATTCTGGCTTTCACTGGTGTTTTGGCAGCCTTCACAATATCCTTCAGCATCTTGCGCTCTTCCTCACCCACAAGTGAAACCGAACGACCAGCCTTGCCCGCTCTTGCCGTCCGACCCACTCGATGAACATAGTGTTTGGTGGTGTTGGGCATGGTAAAATTGATTACCTGTAACAGGAACAGTGTTAGCAGATAAACAATACTAAAGGACTCATTAAAAAGCTCAGCACTGCAAACACTCACCGTTTTAACACCTTCAATATCAAGTCCACGTGCAGCCACATCTGTAGCTACCAGAATATCGATCTGCTCATCTTTAAAGCGCCTGAGCAGAGATAGCAAATGCATTAGAAATTAATACAGCAATCCACTTCTGCCCTAAGTGATTTCCATCTCCCAACGTGTTTTTTTGCCCACGATTGCCAACTGAGCCGGCTAATACCTGAGTGCTTCCAGCCGCTGTGCCTGAGAGAGGTTCCCATGGAGCTCCCCAACCCGCAGACCCATCAGCCCAAGCAGGATGTGCATACGGTGAGCTTGCTTCTTGGTCTGGGTGAAGAGCATCACGTGGTCTGGGAAGGTTCGTGTCAACAGAGCTGAAAGAAAAGTCCTCTCAGGATCCTGCTTCAGAATCACCTGCTGATTCCAGCTTTTCTTTGCTTCTCACTAACCTGATACGATGGCCTCACGGTCCCCCTCTCGGTTGGGTCTGATCCGGATAAATTCCTGCCGCAGGAAAGGGGCAACATCTGTGTTGCTGTTCACAAAAATCCGGACGGGGTTTTTCAGGGAAACAGAAGCCAAATCTTTCACCTACCAAAAGAGGTCAAGAACAAAAAAAGTCCACATAATCTTTGGTAAAAAAGACTACACAAACTTCTATGCAACTTTCTGCCTTAGTATGCTTCTCAGCAGCCTGTCTTACCTCATCTGTCATTGTGGCAGAGAAAAGCATTGTCTGACGGTGGTTGGAGCACAACCTGATGATTTCCTTCATCTGTTCCTCAAAGTATTCATCCAGCATCCTACACAGGAGAAAAGCAGCACGGTAAGCCAGCTTCACCAGGCTCTGGGTAAGAAACATTACTCAAGCAAGGCAAGAAAGACTGCCCTATAACCTGGGAAACAGAGAGCAGGAAAACCACCATCTCATGTTCCACTCCCGTCTCGCTTTGCCTACCTGTCCGCTTCATCCAAAATCAGCACCTCCACACTGCTCAGGTGGAAAGAGGGGCAGTTGTGGAGATGATCAATCAATCTCCCAGGAGTGGCGATAAGGATGTCTGGTCCAGAGCGCAGAGCTGCTTCCTGTGTCTTCACATCTAGGCCACCTGTCAGGGAGCAAACACAGGCTGCTGACTCCCCAAGCAGGCTGGAGCAGAGCACACAGATCCAAACTGCCCGAGGAATGGCAAACAACTCAGATTAATACCACATTCACCATTACAAGTGACCCCATCTTTTCTTTCTCAGAAACCAACAAACAAGAAGTATGTCACAGTACTGGAAAGTGAGACTTTAAACCACAGTACACATACTGGAAGCATACCAGTAATAACCATACAGCCTCCAGCTTGCCAACACAGCATTGCCAGTTCAGTATAGCACTTTAACACCAGCTGTACAGTTCACATAAGCAACTTAATACTCACCTACAGCAAGGCAAGTTGTGACACTGCTGAACTGTGCCAACTGTTTTGTGACAGAGTGCACCTGAATACCCAGCTCTCGTGTTGGCACTAGAACCAGTACTCGTGTTATCGGAGCCTGACGAGGTTTGTAAATGAGGCGCTCAAGGACAGGCAAGATGAAGGCAGCTGTTTTACCTGAAGAAGAAAATTAAGAATTACCAAGTGTCCTGGTTTTGGCAGGGCTGGAGTTCATTTTCTTCCTAGCAGCTGGTATAGTGCTGTTTTGGATTTAGGATGAGAATCACATTGGTAACACTGATGACTTAGTTGTTGCCAAGCAGACAAGGACTTTTCAGCTTCTCATATTACCCTACCAACAAAAAGGCTGGGGGTGCACAAGAAGCTGCAAGGGGATGTGGCCAGGAGACCTGATCCCAACTGGCCAGAGGGATATTTCACACTGTAAGATGTCACCCTTGGTATAACTGGCGGGGAGGGGGTGGCTGAGAGGCTGTGCAGATCAGGACCTAGCTGAGCATCAGCTTCGGGTCATGAACAATTGTGCTTTGCCTCACTTGTTTTGTATATTCTTTTATCATAATTACTATTGTATTTTCTTCCTTTTCTATCCTAATAAACTTTATCTCAACTCACAAGGAATTTTACCTTTTTTTCTTTTTGAGTCTCTTTCCTGAGCTGTGCAGTTGTTTTAGCTGCCTGCAGGGTTAAACCACAACACCAAGAAATACCTGTAATTACGAACAGCTAATTCTTCGTGTTTCCTGTGCCCTCTCCAAGCCCTTACCTGTCCCAGTGGCAGCACAGGCACAAATATCCTTCCCCAGAAGGCCCACTGGGATACAAGCCTTTTGAATTGGGGTTGGTACCTTGAAGCCAAGAGCTGTGATTGCCTGCAAAGGAGACAGAACAGTTACACCCTGTCTCTGGTGAGGCCGCAGCTGGAGTGATGTGCCCAGCACTGGGTTCCCCAGTACAAGAGACGTGGATGTACTAGAGAGTCCAGTAAAAGGCCAAGAATGTAATGAAGGGACTGGAGCACCTCACACAGGTGGAATGGCTGAGGGAGCTGCGACTCTTCAGCCTGGAGAAGGCTTGGGGAGAGAACTTGTTGATGTACGTAAATAACCGAAGGGAGGGTGAAAAGAGGACAAAGCCAGCGGTGTCCAGTGACGGAGCCAGAGGCAACAGGAACACACAGAAATGCAGGAGGTTCCCTCTGAACATCAGGGAAGGCTTTTTCATCATGGGGGTGACTGAGCACTGGCACAGGCTGCCCAGAGAGACTGTGGAGTCTCCATCCTTGGAATAAAAATCTGCCTGGACACAGTCCTGGGCAACCAGCTCCGGGTGGCCCTGGTTGAGCAGGGTGTTGGAGAAGATGTCCCTTCCAACCCTGACCATTCTGTGATTGTGATCTCTAGCCATCAGCATTCCTTGCTTTCTGTACCCAGTGTCTGTGCCAAGTCTCACTCGAGACAGTGTTGACAGATTGCAAATGAAAGAATGGTTGCTGTTACTTGGGAATAACAGCTCCTAAAGGGCTATCACACTTGCTCCCACATAATTTTCTTTTCAAAGGATGCAAAGAGAAGAGGAATTGGACAATTTTGATGGGCAGAGGAGAGGCTGTACAACATTCTTCAGAGTAGCACAGGCAATAACTGAACTGAGTACATACCTTGAGTAAGGGTCGTGAAAGATTCATGTCCTGGAATGACAAGTTATCATCGTATTGAGAGGCATCTTCAAAAAAGCTCTCTGCTTCCTAGAAACAGCAACAACAACAAATCTGGATCAACACAGGCAGTAGCACAACATGGTATCAAAGGGTGCTGGGCTGGTTTTTGACATACAGATTGTTAATCAAAGTTCAAGAGAATAAATGCTGGACAACAATCTAGCTTCCTTCTGTCCAACACTTACCACTTCTCCCTTTTTTGATCTCCTTCGTTCCTTCACTTTGACAGTATCTGCAGAGAAAGAGAAATGTGATGGGAATTAAGCACAGCTTAAAACATAACAAAATACATCGACTACTTTCATCTCAGACTTTTTGCTCTCAATGTATTGTTAAGGGAGATGCCTCAGAAACAAACACAGATATGTATTGGTGTAAAACACCAAGCAAGTATCCTTCCCTGGGGACAGGTTCAGTTAAGGTACTACTGCTGCCATTCAAAATAAGCTTCCCCGAAATCAGAAAGAACACGGCAGATGACAGAAAAATAAAAAGGCTCTTGCCCATTCCCAGCAAGGCTTCACTGCAGACTTCTCTTCAGAGAACCAACAGCCTGTCAGATTCTTGCTCCCAACCATCTCTCAACACACTGCTAGTACCTGCTTTTGTGAAGATGGCTTCATCATCCAGTGAATACTGAGACTCCACATCATCATTATCTTCGTCCCTACCATCCTCAGACTCCTTTTTGATTTGATTATCCTCAGTCTCCTCATCTTCTTCCTTCACTTTTGCTTGTTTAGCTTCTCTTTCCTAGAAAAAGATATTTTTTTAACGAAAATAAGTTTTAAAAAGAAAGGACAAAAAACTTCAAACCTCTGTGAGCTTTTGATTGTTGTTACGACGGTCTTGCAGAACCATAAGCATTAACAATTCCGCATTCCCCTCACTCAGCGACACCGCAGACCCAGCCGAGGTGCCGAGCTGCGGCTTGAGCACGGCAGCTCCGGGCGCTCGGCCCGACCTCCGGCGGGACGGCGGTGGAAGGCCGAGCCCGCGCCCGTCTTTTCAGGGAGGAGGGAGAAAGGCCCCGACCTGGCACTTCCTTTTCTGTCTCACTTTCTCGATCTTCTCGTCCAGCGTCGTAGCTGCTCTCTAGGCAGGAAATCACAAAAGAGGAGCTGTAAGAGGAGCTCGGGAGAGCGCGGGGCGCCGCGGTCTCAGGCACCGCGGCCTCAGCCCCGGCCCCGGGCCTCACCTTGCCGCGGAGCTCGCGCAGTGCCGCCGCCCAGGCGCCTTCCCCACCGGCCTCCGCCTCACCGAAGACGAAGGCCGCGCTGAAGTCCCCGCCGGTGGCTCCCCGCCGTCTGGGGCCCGGAGGCCGGCGCAGCTCCTGCAGTAAAACCGATGAGCAACGACCCGCACCGTCCCGGGGCCGGCCCCCGCACCGGCCCGGCTCACCCACGACCCAGTCAACGGATCCCGCCCGGCCCCACCTCGTCATCCTCAGAGTCCCCAGACTCAGGGTCCTCTGGCCCCGCGTCCGCCTCCGTGATGGTGCCCACGAGGCCCAGGCTCTGCAGCATGGCCACAGTCACTCGCCGGAACGGCGCTCCGCTCAGCCAGCCGGCAGCCACGCAAGCGCGGGGCCGGGCCTGGCCTGGCCCAAGGGGCGGGCAGGGGGAAGGCTGTGCCCGCCCCGCCGGCCGGAAAGGAAACCGAAACTCCGTGCTGAGGAAGGCAGGAGAGGCGCTGTGCTGGGGATGCTGTCAGCCGGTGATGACCGGTACTGAGGGAGGGCTGGGGGTGCTGTCCGCCGGGAACGGGCTGGCGCCGGGGGATGGGGGATATTGCTCCTCGGAACCGGGAGCGGGTCGGTGGCGGGGAAGGGCGGTGGGCACTGCCTGGTGGGACCGGATCGATGCCGGGGTAGGGCGAGGGCGTTGCCCACCGGGACCGGGTCGGTACCGGGGGAGGGCGAGGGCACTGCCCGCCGGGACCGGGTCGGTACCGGGGGAGGGCGAGGGCACTGCCTGCCGGGACCGGATCGGTACCGGAGGAAGGCGGGGGTGCTGCCCGCCAGGACCTGGACCGTATTGGTACCGGGGAAGGGCGGAGGGCACTACCCGCCGGGACCGGATCGGTGCCGGGGGAAGGCGAAGGCGTTGCCCGCCGGGCCCGGGAGCGGGTCGGAGTTCGGGAAGGGCGGGGGCGTTTTCCGCCGGCGGGGCGGGCCCTGCGGGGAACTGGAAAGCGAAACTTTGGTGTGCGGAGCGCAGTGCCGAGCGCGATGGTGCCTGTGTCCGAGTGCAGGAGCGGTGCAGCCCCCAGAGCTGAGCGGTGCCCTCGCCCCGGAGAGCTGCGACGCCCCGCGGAGGAGTCACCGGGCCGAGCGATGGAGGGTGCCGGCCAGGAGCCTTGTTCCCGCCAGCCCCGGGCCGGAGGGAGAGGTGAGGGTCGCCTGGTGGAGGTGGGGCAGAAGGCTGGGGATGCCGGGGGCTGGGGTAGAGGGGATCCAGCCCATCCCAGCCTGTGTATAGTGAAATTCCCTCTCCAGCCTAATTTCCAGCATTTCTTTATTTGCCCCTGGCGCCTGGTTGGGGCCCTGAGGTGATGATTCACTGCAGCAGGGTCTTTGCAACGTGTTCTGCTGGGTGCTTCCTGAAGTATTCTGTTGAGCGCATGACTAAAGGGCTGTGGTTCTATGCTTCCTGCTACTCCGAGGGGCTGGATTTTATCCAGACGGTCGGCGTTTTAACTAAGCTATAGACAGTCAAAGTCAGCTGCTGCTGCCTTTGTCATTATTTCAGTGACAGCTGATTCCTGAGGAAATCCTGTCCTGTGCTGGGAACTTTGTCTCCGGCCTTTTTTAAAACTCTGCTTTCAGTTCTCTGGAAGGCAGTTTTGTTTTGTGGCTTCACGGTTTAACGGCTGAAGCGAGCTTGAGGTGTGGCACACTTTAGCGGTTAGCAGAAGGGGTACAAAGGAAATGCCTATATGAGTCAGGGTGATAACTGTAACTGTGGTTTTCTGGCAAAAATATCCTGTCAGCTCAAAATGCTCATGTCTTTGAGTTGGGAGGTGGGTTAATGTAGCTGATTTATAATTAAGTGTGGGTTTGTTTTATTTTTTGCTTTTTTTTTTTTTTTTTTGAGGGCATGCAGATCACTGGGATATTGGCTTCATACAAAGAGGCAGAAACAGAACAAATAATATGTGGGACCAGACAGCTCAATCAGGGAGAAGTCCCCAGGCCAGTAATTATACTCTTCAACCTGGGCAAAGACAGGAGAGATTTGGTGGCTCGACTTGGAGGGTTTCTCAGTCAAGCAAGAATAAACCAAGAAACCAAGGTGGACAGACCAACAGCGAAGCCACAGGACATTGGAATGAACAGGAGAATCAGGGAAGAATGAGGCATCAAGGTGGACAAGCGCATGAGAGAGCCAGAGGACCCTGGAGTGAGCAAGAACAGGAGAGTAGAGGAAGGAGGTTTCAAAGTGGACAAGTTCATGAGAAGGCCAGAGGACCCTGGAATGAACATGAAAATGGAGGTAGAGGAAGGAGGCATCAAGGTGGACAAGCCCAGGAAGGAGGTAGAGGGCTGAGGAATGGGCAAGAAAATGAAGGTAGGGGACGGAGGATGCAGCCTCGGGAGAGTCCTCATTTCTATCGGAACCCTGCTCCAGGTGGTACCTACCTCAGTGAGCATCCTCAGCAAGTCAGAAGGATTGGTTATAAATTCCTTGAAAATCTCCTCCAGAAAGACTCTTCAGAAGTTGTCATCACCCTTGCTTCTAGTTCAGGTTTGAAGGAACTTCTTTCCCAAACGACCATGAACCGCAATTTTCTTCAGCTTGTTTGCCAGGTGCTTCAAAAAGCATGCAGTTCCCAGATGGATAGGCAGAGTGTCCAACAGGTTCTTGGAGCGGTGAAGGAGTCCAACTTTCTCAAGATCTGTCTGCCGCAGTATGTGTCTGCCATGACAATGGAAGCAGTCCCTGCTGTACGTCATCAGTACCCTGTACATATTAGCAACATTATTTCACTTATTCAGGACCTGATCAGTGTTTTCCCAGCCAGCTCAGTGCAGGGAGTCTCAGTTGTCTTGACTCTCTTGACAACATCCATAAATACCCTGAGAGCTTCTGGTGTGGACATCACAGAAGAAACAGAGAAGAATCTAAATAAAGTCCAGATGCTTGTGCAGCATCTGCAGGAGAAGAAACGCGAGGGCACACTGAAGGCAGATAGCTGTATTCTTAAGCAGCTTCGGACTGATGGTCAGAGGGAAAGCTATCGCACAATGAGTGTTTACCCAACACGTAATGAGGTACGCCATGACGAGAAACCCTTTCTTCGTCCCAATATTATTTCTGGAAGATATGAGAGCACCAGCATTTATCTTGACACCCATTTCCGGCTTTTAAGAGAAGACTTTGTAAGGCCTTTAAGGGAAGGTATCTTGCAGCTTCTGGAAAGCTTTGAGGGCAACAGATTGAGAAAGAAAAAATTTGATGATATCAGGATCTACTTTGACACGCGGATTATTACCCCTCTCTGTTCCCCAACTGGTATTGTTTACAAGGTCCAGTTTGACATAAAACCATTAAGGTCTGTACGATGGCAGAATTCTAAACGGTTGCTCTATGGATCCCTGATCTGCATGTCCAAAGACCACTTTGAAACCTGCCTTTTTGCCACTGTTTCTAATCGTGATAACGCAGATCTTGCCCAGGGGATTGTGCAGCTGTGTTTTAATGCACAGAGCCAGGCACTGCTAGCAGAGGTTCAGCCCTCAGACTCCTTCCTCATGGTAGAGACAACTGCCTACTTTGAGGCTTATCAGCATGTGCTAGAAGGGTTACAGGAAATTCAGGAAGAAGATATCCCATTTCAAAAATACATCGTGGAATGTGACACACAGGTGAAGAAGCCAACATACGTGACAATGGACACTGTCTACAACTTTGCACCCTTGATGAATGATCCCCTGTCAGACGAAGAGACAGACCCTGATGTTTCCAAAACCCATAGTGTCCGTGTTCTAGATACCAGGCAGTGGCCTTCAATGGAAGCCTTGAGATTAGATGAGTCTCAGATGCAGGCATTGACTCTTGCACTCACCAAGGAGCTGGCTATTATCCAAGGACCTCCTGGGACAGGTGAGAAACTTTGCTTTAATACTTTGTCATTTAAGGTGTTCTTGATTCTCATATTTAGGGAAATTAACTTCAAAGAAAGACAACTATAGTGTCTCCAAAGCTTTAGTCCCAAGCCTAATCGGTGTTTTAGTAGCCTGTTAGTTTGAGCTGTAGAGAAGATTAAAATATCCTCAAATATCCATATCTAATCTTACACATTGCCAGCCTACTTTTAAGTAGACACTAACTGCACTGCTGGGTCTGCTTGCATATTGGGGTCAAAACATTTTCAGCCATATTTGATTGCGTGGTACCTTTTGATGTTGGTCTTCGTAGCATGTGAGAACATTGGGAGTGTTCAGCCATGATCCTCTGTGTGAATAAAGCATTACAAGGTTAACTGTGATTGTTTTCAATGGTACCTGATCTCAACAAGCACCACTGCTCGTATTCTACTAGTATATGGATGTTTCATGTGCAGCCAAATGTCATGTACAAAGCCAGTATTAGAATAGGCAGTAGCAGAGGAAACCCTGGATCCAGGTCTAGTGTATTAACCAGAACATTTAAGCCTTGCTTAAATGTGGGCCAGAAAGAGGGTGTCATGCAGCTTTGTTTATGTCTTGTAAACTAGTTACCTCTGGGGTCAGCTGTCTTGGCACAGACCAGATTTGCAGCCTGGAAGGAAGTCTTGTATCTGGTTTTGGTGATTCCTGTGGATTGCCCTTTTCTGATTCTGAGCTTGTTTTGCAGGGAAGACTTACGTGGGTTTGAAGATTGTTCAGGCTCTCTTGACTAATAAGCACGTGTGGCAAAGCACAGCCCAGAAGCCTCCAATCCTCATAGTTTGCTACACTAACCATGCACTGGATCAGTTCTTAGAAGGTAAGAGTATCTGAGGTGTATGATGGAAGGTCAGGCAGAAATTACAGTGTAACTGTTACTCTGCCCATCTTCTGACATGATGACCTGCCCTTCCGGATTTTTCCAGTCCCTCTAGCCTCATTGATACATAGCAAAAAAACTTCACTCAGACCAATCAGGTGTAGTGCAGACCTACCCTTTGGTCTACTGCGGAAAACAGAGCTTGCCTCTTTAGTGCTAAGGTTTCTCTTTCATTCCCAGGAATATACACATTCCAAAAACATGGGATGGTGCGTGTCGGAGGCAGAAGCAACAGTGAGATCCTGAAGTGGTTCACCTTGAGAGAGCTGAGGAAGAAATGTGAATTTCGAAGCACCTTGCCACTGCATCTCCGCAGAGCCTATATGACTGTATGTGCAGATTTCAGTGGAGATCAGGGGACTGGGTTGCTTGTGCATTGGAGAAGCTAACTAAACTTCCTCCACATCTGTTCTTCCACCTTACCTTACACTGAAGTCAGCCTTGTAGTTCTTCTGTCCTTGTTCCTTTATCAGTTTCTTGTCCTGTTGTTTCTGAGCTGTGTTTCTCTGAGTATGATGATGCCTCCCTTCTCTTTGTTATGAGCTAGACAGCCAGTGAGATGAAACAAGCTGAGCAGGAGCTCCATGAAGGAGCAAAGCGCTTGGAGTGCACAACGTACGGAGTTCTGCATGAGCGCCACTTGGAATCATGCATTGCACCTCAGCACTGGGACAGTCTGATGAGTGGTCTGGTAAGAGAGGTCCTTTTCTTCTGAGTCAAGTAGTCCCAATGTCAGAGGTTCCCCAAGCATGGTTCTCTTTAACATTGTTTGTCTACTAGGAAAGCGAGGGAGTGAATAGCAAGCTGTGCCTGGTGACAGCAGTCTAGACTGGGAGGGGTAGGCAGGGGCTTTAAGTTTTGCTCCTTTAAACTGATAAATCATCTTTATCAGCATAAAAACATAAGTGCCTAGAGGAAAACCTCTTGAACTGAAGGGGAGGAGGGATGGTCTTTTTGAAGATCTGAGGCTGCTAAGGCTTCCTAGCTCTGGGGCATCTCGGGAGTCTCGTCCTAATTGCCTTCTGAAGTTCGACAGGCCTGGCTGATTTGACTTTCTTATATTAGGATGATGAGAAGTTTTACTACAGTGGTTCACGACACTCAGTGATTCTGGAGTGGCTGGGCCTTGGTGTAACTTCCTTCACCCAGAACGTTGCTGAGAACCCAGGTAAGAAAAAATAAGATGCCTCCCCTGCCCCCTCCCCCCACCATCCTCCCTGGGTGTGCTGGCTGAAGCAGTGTGTGTGTGCCAGAAAGGAGACACTGCTACTAAACAGGTGCTGAGAGATGTGTGATATTGTAAGGTAGCGGAAAGGAGATTAGCCTTAATTTCCATGTAGTGATCTTACTGCTGCACTGTGATTCTGCTGGTGTGGCTGTGGCTTACTGCATGTGACTGGTGACTCTTACAGGTGGTCAGCAGGAGGGAGAGGAGGAGGAAAGTGAATCAGAAGAGGAGCTTTTGGAAATCCCAGAGGAAGCTGACCTGATTCAAGCTGACAGAGTGCTTGAGGATGAAGAGGCAGCGAAGCCTCAGAGAAGGAAGGAGGAAGAGCACAGAGCTGTTCGTGAACTGGCCAGTGTGCTGTTGGCTATGAAGCTGCAGGACCAGGAAGAAGGAACAGCCCACCGGCAAGAGAATGCTGAGCAGTGGGAGGTAACTGCAGGCTTCTTATTGAAGAATAACATGGGGATGCTAATGCACAAGAATCTTTATACTGTACATGCTCATTGGGATGGGTTTCTTCTACAGGTAACTGCTGCCCAGAGGAAGAAAATGAAACAGAAGATGAAGGTTGAGCTCCGTAAGCTGAATGCAATGACAGAATCAGAGGCTGAGGCTGTCCAGGATGTGTGGCAACTTGATCTGAACTCCCGCTGGAGGCTTTACAGGTGACAATGCTATTTTGCAGGGTCTGTCAGGCACATGTTTTGAAGGACTGTTCAGTTTACAAACTCTTTCTGTCGAGCCACAGTGTTTCTCTCCGTATCTGTTCAGATCCTTATTTGAACATGCCTATTCTTACCTTCCCCTGTATTGCATTGGCAGTGCTGTCATCTCCATTGTGTGTTTGGGACTGTGTACAGAGGGGAAACATCTTGCCCAAAAGACACAGTAGAGTTTGAACTGAATCTGCTCAGAACTTCAGATCACTGTGCTGTTCCCCTTGCTGTGTGTGATAATGGCATTTTCTCCTCAGGCTTTGGCTGCAGGCCTATCAGGGGTTTATTAAACAGAGGATTCTGCAGCATGAACGGCAGTATCAGGCTGCAGCAGGAAGGCTGATGGAACTGAAGCAGCAGGAAGATCTCTACATTCTCCAGGAGGCCCAAGTGGTGGGGATGACAACTACAGGTGCACAGGAGTTGGGAAGCAAACCAGTACAGCACTGTATTCAGTAATGGCTAGAGGACCTTGCTGCCAAAAGATCAGTACCATATGCTGCTTGACAGCCTGGGTCAGGCTCTGCTTTAGTCTGCAGGCTTCCTGACCTTTGCAAATGCAGCTATTGAGCGAATTGTCAACTCCATGAGCAGTTTCTCTGTGCTCTCACACTCGCTCCAGCTTGAGCAGCATTCTTCTAATAGAAATGCTCTACTTCTTGTGTCTGAGTAAAGCACGGCTAATAGCTGCACTGCTATCCCACATCACCTGCTGGCTAAACATCATTGTAATACAACCCTTGGGAGAGACAATTTTAGTTTTATTTCTGTGTTGATCAATGTATTGAGTATGTATCTTATGTCTGAAGAGAGTGTCAGGAAAGGGACAAGGCTGGCATGGGACTGATCCCCACCTGCCTTCCCTAATAACTCTTCATTTAGAAGTCACCCTTGGTATGGGGCTGGTTTAAAGTTCAAAAAACTGCCTTGAAATGGGGAGTCTTGGGAAGCACCCCAGTCTTTCCTGGGGCACAGCTTACACCTCTCCCTGAAAACTCTTGCCATGCTGCCTGCATGTAATTACGTTCTGCTAAGGTTTATCTTCTCTCCTTGCTCAGGTGCTGCCAAATACCGTCAGATCTTGCAAAAATTAGAGCCACGTATTATCATTGTAGAAGAGGCAGCAGAGGTGCTTGAGGCTCACACCATTACTACTCTGAGTAAAGCCTGTCAGCATCTCATCCTTATTGGAGATCACCAGCAGGTAACATTCCTGACTAAAGCCTCTAACTGTTGTGCAAATGAACTGGAACCTTATAACCACAGGCCATATTCAAAGGGTTGCCAGGGCTTACTGCTCCTACCTTCTGCAGATACTACAGGTCCTGTCTCTGGTAAGTTTGAAGTAGAGCTCCTGTGGAACTTGTCTTTTAGTTTAACCAATGTGATTTTACCTGTGCTTGTATCTGCTTCAGTTCTGAGTGCATTTAACTTTGATATTTAGCACATCTGCAAGAATCCAGTCCTGGCCTGTCTATGGGGGACCAGACACAGAGAAAGAGACGAGGGAAAAATCTTACTAGTGCCTAGGAAAAATGCTAAAACCTGGACCTCCTCTCCCTTCTCTTTCAGCTGCGGCCTAGCGCAAATGTATTTGACCTGGCCAAGAACTTCAATCTGGAAGTGTCTCTCTTTGAACGGCTGGTGAAAGTCAACTTCCCCTTTGTCCGTCTGAAATACCAAGTGAGGAAGAGCTATAAGCCCTCTCCATTTCGTTTGCATTTAGCTTAAGCTTGTAGTAGACTTTCTTTTCTTTTAGGCTGGTAAGAGTTGAAATAGAGAATGTGTTGTTTCATTCCCAAGAAGAATGCTAAGAGCTGTCAAACTGCCACAAACAGTGTTGTGGTGTATTTCCAATAATTCCTTGATGTTGTCCACAGCACTGTGGTTCCCATGGGCTTTAGTGCTATGAACATAGCTTATTGTGACACCTGAAACTTCCAGAACTCTGGAGGCTGACAGCCCAAGTCTCCTCAGGCTGCCTCCTGCTAAATTGCTATAATCCTTTATCTTGGTACCTGGCGACATCAATTCTGCCTCCAGCAAGTCCTGTATTAAGACTACCTAGAAAAGCTCATGTAGTGGTTAGGGCAAGGTGCTGGTTTTTGTTCTCTACAGCAGCATTCTTAGATTTGCACTGAAACCAGTGTTCTTACTACAACCATCTCTCTGAATGACTCTCTTGAAGATACCCTGCTACTGCTCCCACCGTAATCACTGGTGGTGGAAGCGATGGGGAGGGTGGGGATTGGGAGATGCTTCCTCCTTGACTCCTGCTAGAAAGACATCCTTGTCTTGTATTCAGCCACAGTCTGTGCAGTGGAACAACAGAATACTGACAGGGAAATGTGGCGCTCCTTCCTCAAGACTGACACAGCTGCTTTGTGTTTCAGCACCGCATGCGTCCTGAAATTGCCCGGCTTCTCAGTCCTCATATATACCAGGATCTGGAGAACCATCCCTCTGTCCTGAAGTATGAAAACATAAAAGTGAGTTTTCAGCAATCCATGCAACTGCTTTTGACCCCTGTTACTGGCTAAAAAAGAGTTTCTGTAATACACAGTGTCCAAGGATTTGGTATCTCAAGTGTTACCAGCACTTAATCTTTTTTCTACGACCTGAAAAGGTACAGTAGAAACAACTCTGAAAAAATAGGGAGCAAAGTCATCCACTGGAACTAATTACATATTAGGATACTGAAATCTTATCAATAAGGTGTAATGAGATTAATAAGCTTAACTTCCTATCTAATGAATGCACTATCAAATCGCAGAGAAAATTGCCTAAGTGTGTGGTAACTGTAGTCTTCTCCTTCGAGTCCTCCTGTCAAGGGATGATCATGGACGTGGAAACAGGCTGCAGTGAAAGAAGCTAAAGTTCTGTTTCTGATATTCCTTTCTTGTGTTACAGGGGGTCTTATCTAACCTTTTCTTTGTGGAACATGACTTTCCTGAGCAAGAGATCCAGGAGGGCAGAAGCCACCAGAACACACACGAGGCTCAGTTTGTAGTGGAACTCTGCAAGTATTTCTTGTATCAGGATTATCTACCTTCTCAGATCACCATTCTCACTACTTACACTGGACAGCTTTTCTGTCTGCGCAAGCTCATGCCAGCCAAGACCTTTGCAGGTGTGAAGGTTCACGTAGTAGATAAGTACCAGGGAGAAGAGAATGATATTATTCTGCTGTCACTCGTGCGAAGCAACAAAGAGGAGAGAGCTGGGTTCTTGCAGATCTCTAATCGGATATGTGTAGCATTATCCAGAGCTAAGAAAGGGCTGTATTGCATTGGAAATATGAGAATGCTTGGCAATGTTCCTCTCTGGAGCAAGATCATTCACACCCTTCGGGAAAATGGTCACATTGGCCGCTCATTGATGCTTTGCTGTCAAAACCACCCCGACACCAAGACACTGGTATCTACAGCAGCAGACTTCAGCAAAGTCCCAGAAGGAGGGTGTAGTCGTCCATGTGAATTTAGGTTGAGTTGTAGCCATGTCTGCACTAGGGTATGCCACCCCTACGACACAGAGCACAAGGAATACCAGTGCCTGAAGCCTTGTCAAAAGGTCCTTTGTGCAGATGGGCACCGCTGTGAACGGTCGTGTTACGAGCCCTGCGGACCATGCATGGTGCTGGTACAGAAAACGATCTCTAAGTGTGGCCACCTGCAGATGGTGCCGTGCTCTACTCCAGAGAGGGAGTTTCTCTGCCGAGAGCCTTGTCAGAAAATGTTGCCCTGTGGGCATACATGCGACAGCCTCTGTGGGCAGGAATGCACTAAGAAGTGTCCTAAGGTGGTCACAGCCACGCTGAAATGTGGCCACAGCCAGCAAGTTAAATGCTGGCTCACTGAGGAGACCTGTGAGGAGCCGGTGGAGTGCAATACTAAGTGTTCTGCCACACTGGAGTGCGGTCATGTATGCTCAGGTTCCTGTTCTACCTGCTTTCAAGGAAGATTTCATAAGCCATGTAGCAGCCCGTGCAAGCGCTTCTTGGTCTGCTCCCACAAGTGTCGGCAGCCTTGTACTGCAGAGTGCCCTCCTTGTCAGATGGCATGTCAGAACCACTGCATCCACAGTAAGTGTAAAAAGAAATGTGGAGAGCCCTGTTTTCCCTGCGCTGAGCCATGCGAGTGGCGGTGCCAGCACTACCAGTGTACCAATCTTTGCTCAGAACCATGCAACAGGCCTCGCTGCAATGTACCATGCACTAAGCTACTGGACTGTGGTCATCCTTGTGTTGGATTGTGTGGAGAGCCCTGCCCAAATAAGTGCCTTGTTTGTGACCATGAGGAGCTCACCCAGATCTTTTTTGGCTTTGAGGAAGACCCAGGCGCTCGATTTATACAGCTCGAAGACTGTGGTCATGTCTTTGAGTCCCAAGGCCTTGACCATTATATGGATGAAGATGACGATGTCATCAAGCTGAAGGTATGCCCTACGTGTCAGACCCCGATCAGAAAGAATCTGAGATACGGCACCATTGTGAAAAGGTGGCTGGATGAGATAGAAAAGGTGAAAAAGAAAATCCAGGGCCCAGCACAGGAAATTATGTCTACTGCAAGCAGGCTCAGTGCCACACTGGCAACCAGTGTTGTTCTGAAGAAGAATCTACACGTTAAGTACCTCATGCTACGTGAAAAACTACTAGATCCTTCTCCCTCTACCAAGAGTATTGGATTAATTGAGAACCAGCTTAACTTCTATAAACGTGTGGCAGACCTAATCCAGTCCATGAGCAAAATTGATGTGAATGAGAAGAAATGGGTGAGGAAGCGCCTGGATGAGGTCCAGCAGTGGCTGGATCAACCGCGCATCAGTTTTACAGGCCAGGAGCTCTCTGACCTGCAGGCTGAGCTCCAGAGGCTGACCTATTTGTTGAACCTTCTGGTCAGGTGCAGGTTTGGCACCGCCATGCTCTCCCCGGCGCTCAAAGCAGTGCTCGCCAGCGTACGCCAGACCCTGCAAAGCACCGGGAAATTCACCAAGGAGGACGAGGCTGCCGTGAAGCCTGACCTGGAGCAGCTCTACGCTTTCCTGCCCAGCTCGGGGCTGGGGATCTCGGAGGCCGAGCGGGTGCAGGTGGTCAGTGCCATCGGCTGTCCCCGCGGTCACTGGTTCAAGTGCCAAAACGGGCACATCTACGTGATTGGGGAGTGTGGGGGGGCGATGGAGAGGAGCAAGTGCCCCGAGTGCGATGCGGTGATCGGGGGCACGCAACACACCCTGGACAGCAGCAACAGCCTCGCCCCCGAGATGGACGGGGCCACCCACGCTGCCTGGTCCGACGTGGCCAACAACTTGCTCAACTTCGAGGACCTCCGCCGGCTTCTGTAGCGGGCCGCTCGCCCCTCTATTGTCCCCGCCCACGCCGCCGGCTCTCCCCGTAGCTAATAAAGGTGTCCGTGGGCATTGCGTGTCTCCTCTGTCGGAGCGGGGCGGGGTACGGCAGCGGAAGGGGCTACCGGAACAGGCGGGGCCGCGCCGTTGCTGCCGTGACCCGGAACAGGATACAGCGCGCAGCCGGTCGCTGGGCGGTCCTGACGTCGCGGAGTCCGGCGGCAGCGGGTCCCGCAGCCATGGAGGCGCGGGAGCCGCTGCGGGACCTGCGCGGCGCGCTGCGCGCTGTGCTGGCGCGGGTCCGAGGTGGGGACAGGGACCGGGGCCGGGCGGGGGCCGGGCCGGGCCGAGTCTCCGCTGGCTGAGGTCTCTCTCTGCCTTTACAGAGGGTGAGCCGGGCGAGGGCCGCGAGCCGTTCGAGCTGCCGCGCTTCTGGGACGCGCTAGGTACGGCGGGGGGAGCGCTGGGCCGGGGCGAGCGGAGCGGCCGGTGGTGGGTCGGGACAGGGCGAGGAGGAGCAGCGGGTGCTGGGCTGGAGCAGGACGGGACGGGGAGAGCGGTCGGCGCCGGGTCGGGACAGGACCGGACGGCGGGCTGGGGCAGGGCTGCTTCGGGCTGGGACAGGACGGGGCGGCCGAGGGGGGCCGCTTCGGGCTGTGGCGGCGACGGGATCTGCTGCGCGGGGTTCAATTTCGGGGCGAGGTCCCCGTGGGGCCCGGGCCGGGGCGGATGTGCTCGCCCTCTGCTCCAGGGCGCTGGCAGAGCCGCGGCCGGGGCCGAGCAGTTGTCACAACCGGAGCTTTAAAGCCTTCGGTCTCTCAGCGCGTCCTGGTGAAGGTGTCATGTACCAGGCCACAAAGTGGGGCTGTGGGTAGCGCTGCTGGCTACGTGGGAGAAGCCACCACACCCAGGAAAGCCGTGGGCATGGGGTATGTGCAGCAGGGGGACACAGATACGCTGCGGGATTTCCCCCCTCCTGCAGTGGGACTCTGTTTATGGATTTGAATTGCTTGGAAAGAAGGAGCCGTAATCGAGTGGTAGGGTGGAGCGGTATCGGAGTGTCGCTCATCCAGCTGCCCTGTGCTTTTGCCTTTTACCCGAGTTCCTTCCTGTTCTTGTGCACCCATTGAATCCCTTCTAGATCAGACATTCAAAGTAACGTCACAGGAAGCTACAAAGCTGAGTCTGGCGTTCTCCAGGCCTCCACTGACTTCAGCAGAGGTGAGCGACTCCCCCCAGACTGTGAAGTGGCAGTGTGTGTGACAAGCTTGGGGTGACTTGCATTGCCTGGTGGCCACAAAGTCACATAGTTCAGTGCAGATAAGGGATGCCAGTGTGGGTTATGCATTGGCAAGTGTGTTAGTCCAATTCTAGAATTGCTCAGGGAACTAATTTGTGTAAGTTAGGGAGACATAAGATAGAAATATTCTTAGATTCATCAGTTCTTACAGCTGTTGCTGATAGGGATGGGATATTGGCCAACACCGCTCTTAGGTCTGACAAAGAATAAGTGGGTTTGCTGTTAAGTGAGTGAAGTTTCATGCCTGTGTTTGGAGGAGGAAAAAAAAAGACAGACCTCCAGTTCAGAGGTCTTTTCTGATGCATGACCACCACAGCAGGGCATGTTCTGTCACAAAATCATGAGGTGGCTTGTGATGTACGCAGCTTGCTTAGTGCACCTTCTTCTTGTGCTGTATTTGTTTCTCAAGCAAGACAACCATTACTGTGCTTCCCTTTACTCACGATTGCGCATGAGACTTTGTAAACGCAGTGCAGCCATGTGCTGCTCATGGTAAATCCTTTTGCCTGTCCGTTTTCAGGAGTGCCGGAAGCTGAGTGAAGATGTCCAGAATGCCATTCTTGCAGTTGCCACCGTGTACTACTGGCTCCCCAAGGGCCAAGGTGAGCTAGTAACAGCAGGGCAGGCACCGCTGTAGAGAGTGAGGGATCTTTCACCTCTGTATCAAGGCACCTGGTATTTCAGAGCCTAGTTTGAGATCTGGCATCTGTAGGTCAGTGAGTTGTTGTGAGCAGGTAGTCCTATTATCAGCTGGTCAGTAGAGTTGCAATGTGTTTGAGTGAACCACTTGTTTGTCTACTCATGGACATTTCCACTGGTGAAAGTATGACAATGTAGGAAACTGTATAGTTGATTGAGCATTCATATTTATAAAGTATTGAGATCATTGTCCAAAGTACTTTTGGAACTGGGAAACACATTTATTCTTTAAAATACCTGTAAGGTCATTTACTCAATGTATCAACACAGAGAGAGAGCTGTTGGTGTGTTCATCTTCAGTTGTCGCTTTCTGTTGGTGTTGACTTTGTGGCAACTTTCTTGCTCTTTCTGCCTCTTAACCAGGTACTACTCTTCGGAAGATGGTACGAGATGCTACCACTGAAGTAGTGGAAGGAATGATCCAACTTACAGAAACGATTCTCAGTGCTCCATTGGAGAGGTAGTAATTTGCCAGAAAAAAAGGAAGAAACAGCTACAAGTGTACTTGTTAGGAAGCAGCAAGTGCAGGCTGCTTTCTGGGGAGAGGGGAGCAGAAGCAGAGCATTGCTGTGGGGCAGAGGGGGCAGTGGCCCTGTTCTCTAGTATCTGAGTGAGCAGGGCAGTGCTGGTGAGGGTAGCGAGGTTCAGTTGAGAGTCCAGATCATCAGACAAACCCATAGCGATGAGGTTGAGCTGGGAAGTCAGGTCAGCAAGTCAAGGTCAGGTCCAGAGAGAGTGACCAGCATCAGGCACTGTCTGGTGATGGCCCAGCACATCATTGCAGTGAGCCATTGACAGGGCCCAGTGAAAGAACCTTGGGGTAAAGGAATCTCCTAAGGTAAGGAAGGGCTGGCTCTCACTTCTGGCTTTCTCCACAATACCTCTTATCAGCAAAGGAATTGATTTTATACTTTGCAACCTTAACTCCTGAGAGGGTAGAATAGAGCTGTTTGGTGACATCTTCCCAGCAGAGCTTCTACTAGTGTGCATCATCTTTGGTGCAGACAATAAGAACAATCTAGCAGAGGGGTGTCTTTGAGTCTAACTTTGAGGGGCTTTGTTTTGTTTCAGTTTGACTCAGGAGCAGCTTATTTCAACTGGTGGTGTGTGGGAAGCATGTGAGCAAGTGTCCAACCTGCCACGAGGTGAGTGGAGTATATGGAGAACAGCAGAACTAGGACGTGCAGTCTAGGAATATCAGTATCCCTTGCAGGGGAGATTCAAGCTAGTACAGTGAAGGCTCACTCATTCTGCAAAACTTGTCAGTCTTTGAAATGTCTGAGCTTGGAAGCCACGACAGATTCTTTGCATGGCAGAAGTGCAGCTCAGAGCTCTGCAAAAAACCAAGGGTCCTTTAATGTCAAGATCTTACGATCACAAACCTAGATGAACGTTGTTGCAAGCTGATTTGAATCAGTGCAGTGCCAGTTTTCATCCTTTTGCTTTTGCAGATAACCAGGCAGCAGTTGCATCAGCTCTGGCTGCATGTCTAGGTGTGGTCAAGGATGCTCTGGAGGAGATGGAACATGTAAGGAAGCCCCTAAGCCTTTGATGACCACGCAGTGATGGATTGCAGTGATGGTCCAATGAGGGAATAGAGGGGTTGGTTTATATACCAGCATTGATTTATAATTGTTCTGAGTTAGATTATGTATAATGCCTGGATCCTAAGGAGTTCTTAAATTCGAGCCTGGTTTACTTTATGTAAAGGTTTCCATAAAACCATGTCCTGAATGTCTGTGTGGGCAGTGGTGGGGTGGTGTAGGTTGATGTTTGCTATGTTGGAGTAGTGGATTAGGGTTTTTTTAATCCAGTTCTGCTAGAATTAACAGAATGTGGGCAGCTGAGATGCTGGTTGGAGGGAGATTCCTCTGTAAATCATTTGTATTATTTCTAGATTCTATTCTCCCTTTCATGTTGGGTGTTGCTGGGATTGCTGTTGGGCTCTGGGTGTTCAGTGAATCTGTGTTCTCAGGCTCTGGCAGAAGGGCAAGACCCTTACAGTGACATCATGGAGGATGAGGAGCTGGGCTTTCGGGGCAACAGAGATACATATTGGTCAGAAGCTGACCGGAAGCTACTTAGCTCCTGCATGGGATTAATGAAGGCTTCTAAAGCTTGCCTGAAGAAGGTCTTGGGTGCAGTGAAGGCTTATGGCAAAGCTGATGCTCCAGAGCAGATCGCTCAGCTGGATGATCTTGCAGACATTGCTAATGAGATCAGTCCAAGGTAAGCAGGTCTCTCCCCATGCTGCTTTTTGCTCTAGGGCAGTCCCCATCTTTCTTGAGGTCTAGAGAATGGAATAGGTGAACCTTCATGGTGTTGAAGCTGTGAACAGGTGGTGGAAGCCGGTGTGGTGGGAAGACGCTTATGGCATATCTGTTGATAGTTGTGCAAGTTAGGAGAGGAACATATGTTGCAGCTTGGGGTGGAGCTGTGGCTGTGTGTCACTCAGAGTGGCACACGGATGACAGAGAAGGCTGTGGGAAGCATCCCACGGGTATGACTGATGTCTCCTTGTCATGTGCAGCCCTTCCTGACTTACATTCAGGGTGGGTGTAGCTTTGACTGGGATCCACACGTTGTGCTATCAGGACCTGTCTTCCATTGCTCCCCTCTCTTCTAGCGTTGATGAGCTGGCGCTGAGCATGTACCCACCTGTGAACCAGCTGGCTGTGCGACTCAACGTGAGTACCTACGGCCTGCGTGTGGGTCGGCTCGCTTGGCTGTAGGGATGGGGAAGAAATCAAACGGGAGGGATTATGTGACTGTCGGGGAGAAGTGGGTGTTGGTGACTCTCAATAACAACGTCTTAGGGCTGAAGAGTCCCCTTTGGTTCTCACACAATTAGCTTCCTTCGGGTGGGAGCGCATTCCTCATCTCTGCTGCTTCTGGGAAGAGCGTGGCTGCTTGGGGTTTGGCTCTGAGCTATAATCCATAGAGACACCCAGTCACAGTACCTCAGGAAAGAGAGCTCAAAGGCTGCTGATACACTGCCTGCCTGCTTTCTTCCTTGGGTAATGCAGACTTGCTCAAGTAAAGTTATGTAAATTAAACATACAAATAAAAATTCTCATGGTGAGTGCAGTTAAGCACTGGAGAAGCTGCTCAGGGAAGCAGTGGAATCTTCATCTTCAGCAATACTCAAAACATGACTGGGCAAGGCTCTGAACAGCCTGATTGAACTTGCTTTGAGCAGGAGGTTGTGCTGGATCACTCCCAGGAGTCCCTTGCATCATAAATTAAGTATGTATCTTCTCAGATGTGGATTTTTTTTATTCTTAATTCTGGTTTCATGCCTCTAGACCATAGCTTGATTTTATGGGGTAAAAAAGAAAGCATTGTTTCATATTAAATTGCATTCCAGTCAGTCACTTGTAACTTCACACCTTAATATCAGTTACCAATTTCTATCATGCTTTTTAAAGAAAAAAAAACCCAAACATTTTAATGTGCTTTAAAAACCATCCTGTCTTTACTTTCAGCTGTCCCAGCCAGCAGAAGGTTGGGAGACACTCCCAGCATGGCAGTGATAGATAACTGCTTTCTGCATCAGGATCTGTGGCAGTTTTACTCCTCCTTGGCTGTGTTGGGCACACCTGCACCACCCTTTCTTTTCCAGCACTGCTGAGCCCCCTTTTTTCCATATTTGGCTCACTTTGTTTCCCTTTTCCTTTCTAGGCTGCTAAGTTGGCCTCGGTATTGAAGAAAGTCTTGGAGATTACAAAGTGAGTATGGGTTAGTTGGGTAGGTGTGTGTTCCCTGCTGTAGCTGTCCTGTTTCAGTGCTGTGGTAATTCACCCTGTCACAGTACCCACATGCTGTCTGCATGTATAGGTATGGGACACCCAGGAGGCTTCCCTAATGAATTTCCTCCACTTCTGCAGGACAAGCCATGTGTGTCCACCATCAGAGGAAGGCTGGGTGCAGTTCCTAACTGGTGCAGTAGATCACAACATGAACAAAATCAAGACCTTCACGCAGGGTGAACTATAGCCCGTCTGTGTGTGGTGCTGCCACGGGCTCTGGCGAATGCTTTTCCACTGAACCTCACTGTTCTCTGCCTGCCAGGAGAATGATGAACTATGTTTTTAGGAGAGAACGTTACTGCCACTTGGCAAAACTTTCCCAGGAAGTTGCTTTTTGCCGTTGCAGAAGATGCCATTGGGTTCCTGGGATGGCTCAGTGCTGCTCTGTGCTGCGAATGTGCCCCATTCTTCAGATGTTCCAGCTGCTGTGGGGTTCAAGGGACAATAAAATATTGCTAGATTTGCATGAGTGGCTTTATCTCTTTTCAGGTGGCAGAGGACATGTACAGAAGGAAAGGGTCTTGCTGCTTTTGCAAGCAGCCTGATGAAGCACTGGAAAATATGCAGCACTGCTGCTATTTCCCATCTGAGCTTTGAGAGGAGTAAACTATCTTCATCTTTACTGCTTCCTCAGAAGTGAGTAGGAGATGCTATTTACAGCTCTACCAACGTCAAAAGATCTGCAAGGACTTTGAAGTTCTAGGATATTCTTTTTTTTTTGCCATGGGTGGGGAAAATGACTCAGCACTGGAGGGGTTCAGCACATTCTCATAGTGAGAAAACACAGCACCTGCTTGAGCTTTAGCCCATCTTGGTGACAGTAAGATTCAGCTTCTAAAACTGGAGAGCAGGCACAGTGGCAGATCAGAGAGAGCTGAGCGTGGATGAATAAGCAAAGTCAGGCAGGGTTTTAAATAGAACTTTAATTACTGTTAGCATCTCTCCTTGCCAAAGATGAGGGCACAGATCATGACCACCCTTCCATGAACAGGACAGCAGGACCTGTTCTGAGCTGGGCATCAGGCAGCTGCTACATCGGTAGTTTTGTAGCTCTTCAGGTCCTGGAGTTGAAGGCAGGTAAGATGTGCAGTGAGTCTCCTGGGCCCTGTCTGGGTGGGGGTGAGTGGGATTTGCAGCTTTTCAGTGCTCTTTGGTTGCACAGAGTCCAACCTGGAAGGAGAAAGGATTATATGGAAGCTCACCTCTGTATTTCCAGTTCCTGGGGCCCAGGAGACTTCACTAGATTGGAGTGTGGTGCCAGAAAAATGAAAGGGAAGAACAGAAGGCAGCAAGCAGTTATCTGAACTGCCACAATGGTCCTGTGATGTGACAGTAGTTGGGGAGGGAGATCCAACAGGAGGGTTGCACTCCCCACGGGGGTATCTAAGGTTACTTTGTCCTAATGCAGCTTCTTGAGAGAAATGTGGGGTTTTCCATGTGAAAGAAAGCATGCCTTTTTGGCTGTCTGTTGGCTAAGTCAAGTTTGCACTGTTCAGCAGAGAGGGGGAAGATGCTGTTAAAATTGTACCCAGGGACTGTCTTTACTGCTGACAGTGGGTGATGGGTGGAAGATGTGTCACAAGCAGTACAGTTTTACTGCACTTGTGGATGTTCAAGTGGGTAACTAAACCCCAGTTATTTCTCAACAGCAAATGTTTTCTGAATTTCCTCCCTCATTTCAGTGACCTGTAACCACTGTCTTGTTTAATGTGCATTTCTGACTACATTTTGTGGTACTTCTCTTGTTCCCCTTTTTGTTGGCAGAGGGCTTTCCTTCTGCTTTCTGGGCTTCAGGGATGAAGCTTTCACAAATGTCATACTGGCTTCAACTTGTGTATTACACACCTGGTGGAAGTGCTGTTACCTGGCTTTTCTCCTTTTCAGTGTGGAAACCATCTGTAATATCTGTAAATAAAGGTCAGAATGCCTAGGTCCTTCATTCTGTAGCAGTCCCTTCCTGCTGTGTTGTTGCCAACTTATTTTTAAGGTCAGCCTGTCCTGTGCCAAGTGTTTCTCTACCTTGTTCTGTGTCTCTTCTCCCATGTATCATTCCTGGGTCCATGGGTTTGCACTTACCTGTACTTCCGCTGCCTGTAAACGAGCCCTCGCCCCGTGACCACGATCACACACTTCTCCAGGGGTTCGGTGAGAGGGTTCAGGAGGCTGATCTTTGCTGTGCTTGGCTGATACTGGACCATGTTTTCTGGAAACTGTTGAAAGAAGGAAACAAGCTGAAACTGAGAGAAGGAAAGAGATTCTTCTGTGATCAAAGAGAAAAATGATTATTTTTTTTGGTGCCAGACATCTCAGAAGAGGTGAAGTCCAACTTGTTTTCTTCTCAGCTACAGTCTTCTGCTGCAGTTTCCTTCTGCAGCCTCTGATTTCCAGACTGGTGAGTGAGCAGGGAGTCACTGGGATTTCCTTATGCTCACACCCAGAGAAGCTAGAAGCAGGAGGACCATATTCAGCAGTGTGGCACAACTTGCCTTTCCCGAGCTGGTGTCTCAGTGCTTTGGCAACAGCCAGCAGCAGGAGGAGAGCCACTCAACCCAGCAGAAATTGTTTGCTGCTTAGGACTATGGAAAGGTGTTCTCACACAATACTGCAGGAACAGCATGACAGAGCCATCTAACCTCAATAGTGAGAGGGGGATCACAAATGCTGATCTCTTCCTGAGCGAAGTACACGTAGGAGTCCGTGTCCCTCAGCGTGGCGGTCAGCCGAAGCAGGTGGCTCTCTCCCAACTCCTTTCCGTACCGTGAGCAAGGGACAAAGACCTTCAGGGTGCTGGCTGGAATAGAGAGTGATGAAATACAGGTGACAATGCAGGTGATAAGTACAGTCTGGTCTTGTACCTGACATCTATGAGTGTTTAGTGCTCAACATAGTACAGAAAGCTGCAGCACTTGGATCCTTCAGTGATCCCAGCTGGATCTCCAGATTCAAAATCTCTGAGGTAGTGTTGCCAAAGTGGTTTATTTCAATTACCTGCAATTAACTATCCAGCCAACCAAATGCACTGTTCCTGAAGTGAGAGGACTAAATACACCACTCTAGTCATGCACCCGGTAGAGCCCTTACCTTCATTGCTTTGGAGGATAAAATCAAACTTCTCCTTCCAAAGCTGGGTCACAGGCACACCATTATACTGTAGAGACTGGGCCCCGAGTACCAGGTGAGTAGCCTTTTCTCCACCACTGTAGTTAAACACTTCAATGGAAAGTGGAACATCTTGTCCCAGTAGCTGAGAACTTTCTGACTGGAGCTGGATGAAGAGGTTAACTGGCTCTTCAAGGGCAGTAGGAATAGAGCTAAACTGTGTTTCACTGCTGGTGCTGGTTGTATGAAGTTTCTTTGTCTTTCTGTAGACTTTGTCAAGTACTTCTTTTTCCTGAAGAGAACCTGTCACAAAAAAGGGAGTGTGGAATTTAGTATTCTCTCCTGTTAGTGTCAAGCAGTAAATGCAGGATGGCATTGGGTTATCCTGGTTCTACTGTGGGTGACTCTAAGAGCATTGAGAAATACCCTGTTGTGCTTCTGGTTGGAGCAGTTGGAGAATTTCAGTGGTCAGAGCATTCATTGGATGTACCTGCAAGATTCTGCTTGGAAAGATTTGGCATAATTTTGGAAGCATTGTGGTGCTAATGTCTGCCAGAATGAGAGAGGCAGATGCCTCTCTACCCATAACTAGCTGTGGCATGGCACTGTGGTCTCTTCTGATGGACTACAGCCAAGGAGACACCATGGCATAGGCCAAGATGAGACGGTAGGGCTGGGTCAGGGAAGGACCACTCCCTAACAGAGTCTGAAGGGGAGGGATTTAGACAATATCTGGCAGCACAACAGGCCTTTTCAGAAAGCTGGGATCTGAAATAAGCTCTGTATGTGTTGCAGGGGTAATGGGAGGTGAAAGTGCAGAGTGTGCATGTAACAGAAATCAAGAAAGAAGGTTTTCCAACCAGGAAAATGCCTGGTAAAGAAAAGGCTGGCCTTCTGGAGAACTGGTTAATGTAAGCGGGATAAAACTTGGGCTGTGACCTGTGCTTTGATTCTGTAGACAGCAAAACAAGGTGTTCCTGTGCCATTCAGAAAGGGGAAGTAGTGCAGGATGGATGACCCCAATACTCCGGTAAGGCTCTGCTCTCCAGGCCTTTACTCATCGCTTGTAGCGCTGGCAGGGAATGTGCTCAGCCACTTGCCCACCCTGTACCTTCAGGATACTTGTAGCTCTGGGTGATATCCTCGCAGCGCTCGCTGCCCACGCCCTTGGTGCTGATGTTGTTGCCAGTGTACTTTGTGCTACCAAGAGCTGGCTTGAAGGTGTCATCTGCTTTCTGTATCCAGACCTGGCACTTGGCATTGATGGCAGCAAAGAAGTAGCAGACATCATAATCAATGTCTGTGTCCCCATCCTTGATGGCTTTAACAGGGGCTGGCCCGCAGAAGGATGGACCTGAAGAGGAAATGTGGTCTGGTTACAGTACTCAGATGTTTTACCACCTAGACCCTGGTTTAGACCTATACTGGGTGAGGAGAAGTGTCTGGTTTAGGAGGACATTAGGGAGCAGTGGTGACAGAGCTCATAGTGCTACACAAACCAGACATGGATGATGATTTAATGCTTAAAGTCAGCAGGATGAGTCACTGTCCTTTTGCATCCCTCCATTGGAAGCTGGGGAAGGGAGGAATATCAAACTGCTTTATTTGCTCCTTGCTCCACACCCCCTCCCTGTCTCCAAGCCCATCTCTGATACCTTACCTTCACTTTTTTCCTGGCAGGTGGCATCCAGTGCCTGCCACCCGCTGTACTCAGGTAGCAAGTCTGCTCGAGCCATCCAGCATTCGTTCCAAACATGGAAGGTCCTGCAAGAGACAACATCACATGCTTACACCAAGGGGCTGAGTCCTGAGGTACAGTAAATTTTAGCCTAACCACAGCCAATCAATGCTGCTTTGTAAGAGCTCAGTGCATGTGGAGGAGAGCAGAGACTATGTTTCTTGGCACAAGTGGGGTTTCTCCAGCTGGACTGGGCTTTGTGGGCACTCTCCAGTTTGGATTGCAGTGATTTTTCAAGGACATGTCACACAGACTGGATCTCAGCTGAGCTGTGTTCTACCCACTTCCTTGCATATCTCTTTCTTCCCCTCCTCCCCCATCACTTCTTGAGGTATTGTCTCAAATCCTTGCTTGGGCCCTGCTGTGTTTTCTTACCAGACACGGGCACTCTGGGCTTGTGTAAGCAGTGTCCCATCTTCGTCGTAGTACTCATCCACACTCAGGTTGGTGTCAGTGTTGTGAGCCCACGTGAAGCCTGTGACCACCCTGGTGGGAATTCCCAGGCACCTCAGAACTGTGTGGGAGGAAGAGCCGTGAATCAGTTGTGCCTCCTGCCCTAAGTGTGCCTCTGCTGACAGGTGGGGAGGCTTTTCTGGTGCTGGGCCTGTTCAGGATGGCACCAGGTCTGCTGTTGGGACTCTGCAAGAGGCATTGCCCCTCAGGAGATAAGCTATCAGAGGTACATTCAGTGAAGGGTGTGTACTCCTACTCTCTTATCTCAGAGTTAGCAATGCTGAATGTTGATGAGGAAACTCTGAGGATCTGCCTCTCAGCTAAAAAATAAAGGTTATAGTCCTGAGATCTGTGTTACTCCAGGAATTTAGGCATATGCTAGAGGTTCTGCAGGCCAGGTAAGGCTTTGCTCTATGCCAAAGTCTTTCAGTCACCACTTTACCTGTACACATGACTGCAGCAAACACCCAGCACTGCCCGTAGCGGACAGGCTTGCAGCGCGATGCAAACCACTGCCGGAGGATGGGGCTGCTTCCCAGCCACTTGGAAGGGGCTGTCCCCGTATAGCACTGCCCGGCCTCACATTCTGTCAGGATTCCTTGAAGCTCATTGCAGTTCATCTGCAAGGAAGGAGGAGGGAAAGGCAGATTAAGGAATTGCATCTCTCTGGCAGGTACACATCATCCTGTTTGATGAAGCTGCTCCCAAGGCAGATGAAACAAAAAGGGACTTTTTGTGCAAAGTGTGAAGGTCATGGCTGAGCAGAACATGTGCAAGGGTTTCCCCTGGGATTTAGTCAGTGTACTGTCACTGCTGAGAGACTCCTGGGACTGCAGGAGGTGTTTGGAAAAGCCCTGGGCATCCTTTGGTCAGTGGGTTGCCATAAAATGGGATGGGAAGATGCCAGCCTTCGCCCTGGGTTTCAGCCTTCTCTGCCAGGGTCAGGGCTGCCGTCTGCTCTCCTTACCATGGCAGCAACTGTGCGGCAGATGTAAACAGGGCTCTTGCGCCGGGTGTGATCCTTGTCTTGTTGATGGTGTTCAGCCACATCCAGCAGTATGAAGCAGATGTCAAGAATATCCTCCTCCAGCTGAAACAAGAACACATCTTTTCAGGAAACTCGGCCTGAGCATCTGTTCTCTAGAGCCCCTGCAAGGGCTTTTTGCTGTGCAGAATACTTCTCCCTTTCTGCTGGTAGTCTCATTTTATATAAGTCTTGTTTATGTGAGTGGGCTGCCAAGAAGAGCTCCAGGCAGAGACTTGGAGAGGGAGCACAACATACTGAAGGCAGACCTACAGCTCTATTGCAGCAAGGTAGGGAATGCATTAGCATGATACTGTGTCCCTTGATTGAGTGGAATCAATGCTTTCTGGAGTGCTCTCTAGGTTGGCACAGAGATACTTTTGTGATCTGGTAGCACTAAAGGGGGATAAAATCCCGTTCTAATCACTAGCTGTGTCAGATGGCCTTGGGCAAATTGGAAGATCTACTTGTCCTTGCTTTACCTGTAAAATAGAGACAGCGTTACCAAGCTCTGTTAGATGCTTTGATATTTGTTGATGAAAGGAAGACACACAAAGCCCAGATACAGATCATCACATTTCTTTGTAGAGGACTGACTGAGAAGGTAGCTAAAATTACATATACTGGGTTGTGTGACTTCATACACAGGTCCTTGCGCTCCTGCACAGTCTTAGACAAAGAGACTGACTCCAGGGGGTGAGTTATTTCATCAAAGCCACAGTATGGAAACAGGCAGCATCCTGTACACACAGGACATACGTGCCCTTTCTCTGCCGGTGGCTGTAAAAGAGCACACACATATCAGACCTCTTCCTTACCTGGCTGAAGTCCCAGGGTTGGGCTAGAACTGCATTTTCAGTTCCCCAGTAGATGACACCCTCTTGATTTAAAATGTACTCCTGCCGCTGTGCCTCATTACCCAGGAACACCTCGTCATCTAGGTCAGAGGGAAAAAGCATCAGGAAGAAAGCACTCCTGGGCTCAGGTGCACTTACATCTCTCTTGCATAGGAAGGAAGAATTTTATTTTCATCTCTGTTTCCTTGTTCAAAAAGCTTCTCTAGACCCAGGCTATTGCACAGGCTACCTCTTCTACTCTCCTGGCTGTTGACTTCTCTAATCCTACGAAAGATACAGTGGTCTTCATCAGACCAATTATAGCCTCAACTCAACTTGAAATCTTTATTATCAGAAACAATTTATCATTTTTCTTTAGCAGGAGGACATAGCTCTGACAGTGGAATACTCCAGAAAAGGGGCAGAAGTGCTGAGGTAGGCAGCTTTCAGCTTTTATCAGCCCCTACCTCCTTCCTAAGGCATTGTGAGGAGTGGGACAGGAGTGGCAGAGACCACCCAGTGAGTCAGCCTCCACCCCACAGAGGCAGAGTGCCAGAGCTCAAAAGCTCTGTGAAGTGACTGATCCCAGCCTGCCACACTGTGTCTGAACACGTACCTTGGCACCAGGGATTAAAGAGAAGGGTGAAGTTGCCCAGGTGACGGTGACATTTGGAGGCATGTAAAAACAGAGCGTACTGGCCGATGGGAGCATTGGCAGGCGCCTTCACAGTGATGGTCCAGAAGCATGGGTCCTGTTCTTCCAGTGCTGCACTCCACTGCCTCTGGTCCCCCAGGCTGGAGATGGGAAATTCAATCTGGGTTCCATCTGGTTTGGAAGGATTTTGTCCTGCAGCCAAAGAGATCCAATTGTATTTATTCCAGACCTGCATTCTCACCCCATTCAGGTCACAGGGACCGTGTCTGTATCTGGATCTCTTCTTGTGAGAGTCTTAACCCTTTAGCAGGTTAATGCCTAGTGACTCTTCCTGAGGTTAGTGCTGCATGCAGGGCTCCCTGTTTGAAAGCGGATGTGAGTTCATAGATCAGTAGAAACCAGGAACAGCCAGAGTGCTGCAGCCGTGCTGCTCCTGGGATTCGGCGTCTGTGAAAGTCACAGCCAAGTGCTTAGGCCATGGAAGAGCAGGCTGGGGCTGAGTGCTGCTGCCCTTCTCAGGGATCTTGCTGTTAGACCCTGTGGCAGACGTCCATAGCAGACCAGCTAAGTTTGAACATTCCTAAACCAAAAACCACGAGAGAGGAGAGAGCCTGTGAGTGCTCTCAGATCAGAGTCATGAACCTGCACTGGTTGGTGCTGCAGTGTCTCTTCTGGGAAGAGATTTGGTGTGACCCTGTGGTCCCGGCAGCAGAAGACTCAATTCTGCCTTTGATAAGCAGTTCACCAGCCTCACTTCTAAATGTGGCACCTCAGTCCAGCTCTGGAGATGGATTTTGCCACCTGCTCTGTTCTTCAGGTGGGTGGAGGACCAGAGCCCGGATAGGTATGGTAATGATGTTACCTGTCTGTGCGATGAGGACAGTCCGCTTCAGCTGCTTCAGGTAGCTGTGCACTGGAGCTGAGAAGCTCACGGTGATAGTGAATGGCTGCCCCCGCCTCACCACAAGCCTTTCAGTGCTGATTTCTTGTGTGTGGTGGTTGTTGTTGTTCATTGTGATCCTGAGATTGCATTTTTTGAAGCTCAGACCTGTAGTGTGAGAAGATACAGAGCAAGTTTGGGGCAATGAGCTGCCCGCAGTCTGGCCCTGGGCCACATCCTGTGGCACAGAAACAACCCGTTTCTCCACTCAGCACCCCATGCCTTTGAGACCCCCCCTGCCTTGTTCAAGTGGCTAAAACAGTCATCTCTCTGCTTCAGTTTTATATTCTGTCTTACCCCTGCACCCCCTGCCCCCATCCTCTGTGTTAAGGACAACTCTTGACTTTGCTTCCAAACTTTCACTCATCTGCCTCAGCTGCCTCCTACTGCTCCTGTCAAACTCTGCTTAGGCATTGATACTGGGGTAGGTTTAGGTTAGATGCTAGAAAGAAATGCTTTACTATGAGGGTGGTGAGGCCCTGGAACTGGTTGCCCAAAGAGGTGGTGGAAGCCCCATCCCTGGCAGTGTTCAAGGCCAGGTTGGATGGGGCTTTGGGCAACTTGTCTAGTAAAGGGTGTCCCTGCCCATGACGGGGGGTTGGAACTAGATGATCTTTGAGGTTCCTTCCAACCTAAAGCATTCTATGATTCTACTTGCTGTCGCTTTCTGTGCAGTCCTCCCTGTGATTGGACTCCCTTGGCCTTCAGAGTGCTTTCATGGCTCCTGCCCTGTAAGAAGCTGACCTCTTCTACAAGCCTCATGGACACTGTCTGGGAGCAGGGACAACTGTTTTTTCTAACAGACTACTAGCAAATGCAAAAGTGGTTGTTGCTTACCTTGGCCCATGTCTAGTTTCCTGTACAGTGAAAGTCTTCAGCTCCTGCTTGCTCTGGTGGGCGATGGCACCTTCCTTCAGCTTTCTTTAACAATTATCCCCTTGAAAGTTGTTTGCCTCACTTCTTTATGCAGGGTGGGACGTATATTGCCACGTCTCCTTCAGCTTATCTTGCTGTCCTGCTGTGCAGAAGTTGAGGACTCTCTTTATCTCTCAGGCCACACTAAAGAGCAGAAAGGGGTGGCTTTTCCTACTTACACATAAGGTTAAATTTGACAGTGGCACATGAAGCCTTTAAAGGCAGCCAGTGACAATTTCTCCAGAGCTGTGCACTGGGGACCCCAGCGTTGGAAATTAAAATCTTAACTTGGCTCTAAACAATGCTCAGAATGCACTTCAAATGTGAGTGTTGAAGGGCTGCTCTCCAGCACTGACCCAAAACTATGCTCATCCTAAACCCTTCAAGAGGTAAAACCCCCTCCCCCCTCCCCTCAAAAAGGTCAGTGCCTCCCTTGTCCTTGTGCCTAGTTCAAAAACGGTCACATCTTCCCAGTGTGCCTCTTTTTACTGTTTTACAGCTGCTACAAATCTGAGACCTCCATGTTTCCTAATGAAAGTCAGAGCTTATACAAGGCAGCAATGTGCTTTCCAGAAAATTCTGTGAGTTTAGTGCCAACATACATTTTTCGGTATCAATTAGGGGTGATTTTAGTATGTGTCTTGAACTTGGTTTTATATATATATACATATATATGAAAAGAGCAGTATATAATGACTGATTTAATCGTATACAGACTGTAAGCCAGTTAGTAGACTCTGCTCAAACCTCTAACTTCCTTGGCATGACCAGTGCTTTTAGACGCACCTCTGCAGTATACCTTTATGAGCACTGAAATCAGAGAGTGGCTCAGACACAAGCAGGTGTTTATCCCATCGCCACTGCCTGGGAATGGCTGTGTATACACACAGTACCACCTCTTGGTCAGATTGGTAACTGCAAGTTATGCTCACTCTGTAGGATGCACTTTGTAAACTGTGACCAGAGAACTACTTACTGTCCCTTTGTGTCTTTCATTACACAGAAACGGGCTAAAAAGGCCCATTGAGAAGGTCAATGGATCCACATTGCACCTGAGGAGCTTGCAGTCCTAAATTAGATACCCGAGGTTTTTCCATCCAAGGTCTGAGAGAAACAGGAATTGGCAACTACTGAGGTCAAGACACTCAGCAGAGGTGCTGAGATTGCCTGGTTGTGAATCACCTTACTGCCTGGAATAGGGAGTTCTCACACGTTGGTTTTCTTTCAGCTGTTTCATCTTTAGTTTCAATGCTGTTCACGCCTGATCCAGAGCCTGTGCTTGGTAAAGGCAAAGCCAAACCACTGTCACGTTCCTGGTGGCACTAAAATGGCCATTCCTGGATATCACAGTTGTAGCTGCGCTGTCAAATGTTGAGCTTGGGTTGGTGCAGCTATTTTGCTGTAGGCAACCTGCAATTTGCAAATCTTTATGCCTGTGCTCCGAGCTTTTAGGCATGTTGGTAGGTAATGTGCTTTGCCTTGCTGATTTGTTTCAGGGTGGTTCTTCCTAAGGTTTCCACACAGCTATCGCATAACTTCTCTTTGCTGGAGCTCCAGGAACAGTGCTCATCATGACTGTCTTTTGAAAAGACTGGGTTTGGTTTTTCCCTGAAAAATCCACCTCTCCTGTAAGTCCTCCTCACCGATCTCCCCAGTCACAGCACAGACTTCATATCAGGTTTATTTTTCAGGCTTCCTTCATTCTTGAAGTTAAAATGTGTGACCTCAAGCTGCCCTTTATTATATGTGGTCCAGCCAATTGTCCTGTATAGCTCCTCTTGAAAACATAGTTTTCTCATACATTTCACTCGTATTAATTGTGCTTCTGGTACTCACTATTGTTTGTAAAACCACAGTTGTAACAGACCAGCATCATGGTGATTCCAACCTCTGAACCTGAGGCTGCAATATCGTTACCACCTGTGTCAGCATGTGCACCCTCCTGTGCACAGGAGCCATGAAACCAACCCTGTGAAGTCACTTCTTCGTTGTGAGGATTTGGTAAGAATTAACATTCACCTGCTCACAATTAACCATGGCCAAACCTATACTTGTCTCTAAAATGCAACAAAAGCATAAACATGCATGACTTGCTAGACTGGATCAGAGCAGAGGTTCAGCCAGTCTAATCTGGCCTCAGCCAGCACACAAGGCCAGGCGCCTCAGAAGAATGTGCTCGAGCTTCACGCCAGCAAGTGAGGCATCATCCTGTAGTTGATGATTTTCAAGACTGAGAAAGTCATGCTATGCAAGATTGAATATCACTCTTGAGTCCTTGTTAACGATAACCATTCTTTGCAGTGGTCCCCTCCTCTCTACTGCAGTCTAATGTGTCATTAGTGGGACCCATAGACACGCAAGGTGCTGCAATCTCGGTTGAGCTGTCTGTTTATGCTGAGGTCTCCTCCTGCACTTGCTATGGCTGATGTAACCATCTGCAGGATACATCTAAGTTTCCTTTTTACTGTGTCTGCATTTCCAGCTCTAACGTGCCACATCCATGAATTAGATGTGAATTTTCATTTCTGGTGGGATTTCTGATTTCTTTACAGCAACAAGAAATGCTTGTGCTGTGCCTGGTGTTTTGTCTGTTGTAGCGAGTGGTACCCTCCACACTGAGTACAAACAAGCAATAGACACCAAGCTGTAAAGCACCACAGCTTTGGTGGCAGCCAAAAGAACCAAGTGATTTGAAACTACCAACTTGGGCTCTTTCTGTTTGGTTTGGTTTGATTGCTTTTTAATCTGAAGGGTAGTAACTTCAGTGACTGCCTGAATCAAGGCTCTAGAAAATCAGGAGATCAGGAGAAAGGAATGGTGGGGAGAACACTTGCCATCCTGGAAACTGATTGAAAAGTCTTTTCAGGACCAATTCCCAGTGTGAATATGTGATATCAGCCAGCGCTCACTTGGTTTTTCTGAGTGATTGGAACGGAATGAGGGCTGGGTCAGCCTCCTGGGCATGCTCAGATTCAAACTGCATATTTATAACAAAAATACTGATAATTAGCCATATTTTACTCCACCAACTCCCATTGACTTCTGACTAAGGGTTGCATAAAGATTGTAGGTTTGGCAAAAGCTATTTAAATCCTTCCTTGGGCAATCGCATTTTTTTCTCTGTAATAATAATTAATTTAATCAAACAGTTCTCTTACATCTAATGCAGAAAGAATGGGTATTTCTTGTACAGTATGTGGCACTGGCCAGATCTGCCTTTTAACATTGAGGCTGAATTGGGAGAGGTCGCTGAGGACAGAGAATAATGCTGACACCTGAAAACCCAGCAATCCCAGGTGTTGCAAAGCATGGAACTTGGCGCAAGCTTTGTGCTGATTTTCCTTTGAACAGCAGCCTTCCTTTACAAATAGTTAATTAGGATGAGATCATTCCAAGCTCATGTGACAAACACCGTCTGAAATCATTTCCTGGGTTGTATTTAAGAAGAAATACTGAAGGGGTATGGATGGCTTGGCTGTATGGGGTGTTAAATGTAATGACCACCTGCATTCTTGCAAGATTTAATGAGATTTTGTGAAATACCATCACTGCCTCGAGGCGTTTTCTGAGGCTGGTGGAGGATTGTATTCCCTGACTTTCCAAGATCCTGCAAGACTTAATTGATGGGTGCAAAGCTACCCATTCCCCTCTCCTTTGCCTGGAGAAATCTGAATTCCTCTCTGTGTGTGTATGTGTGTGTGTGTGTGTGAGTGTGTGTCCCCTTTTCAGTCTTCATTCCAGTCTCTCTGGGCTGACTAGTTTTGACAAGCTTCCACATGCCTCGTAAATATACGCGTGGGTGGCAAAGTATTGTAATTGATGTAATAAAATAGGGGCTTACATGTTTTGGAGACTCTGTTGGCTTTAAATCAAAGACATTTAAATGAGACCTCAGTTTAGGCTGTGTCACAGAGACAGTTTGTGGCTGTGAACCATTCTTTCCGGGGAAGTGGGGACTGCATTGCTGGACGGTGCTGGGTGTTGTCAGGCGGAAAAAGGCCAATTGCCTCTTAGGGACATTCAGGTCTCTGCTATTTTGGCTTGTTAACTCTGTAAGGAATAAATGGGCGTGGAGCTGGGATTTAGATAGGGGTAGCATAACGCCTTCCTCATGGAGGATGATGATCTACTTCCAGCAGGAATGCAGATATGTTAATTGTGATTTTTCTTTCATACATCCTTCTCCTCATGTTGTCTCAAGCCTTTTCTTCCCATCCTGTGTTTTCTGAGCTCTTCTGGAAGTACTGCAAGGTATCTGCCTTGGCAAACAAAATCAGTCTTTTCATGTCAGCTTGGTGATACCTGCATGAAAGGAAACAGGTAGAACTTCCTCTGACACAAGTTAGGAGGGTAGATACAATGGTTTTGTAAGATACAGATGAAGGGCTGGGTGAAGTGTGTGGCAGCAGGCGTGGGCAAATAACACCTCTGAGGTAGTGCCAGTACAAACCAAAAATACATGTCATTGACTGGTTTTTCTCCAGTGGTCTCACAGAGAAGTTTGGCCAATTCTCACAGTACCACAGCGAGAAGTTTCTGACCTGGAGCAAAGTAAAAACACCTAACCTTTCCCCCAGCCCCCACTCCAGTTTTATCAAGATTAGGACCGATGCACTGGCTGGTTGCTGTCACTGGTTATGGCTTCTGGTCCCTGCCACTGCCTATCAGTCCTTCCGTAGGTTCAGACTAGTAGGGGCTGAGATTACAAAACCAGAGCACTGTAAAATGAGTGTCCCCACACATTAATTTTCTCTTTGGGAAATTGCTCCTGTTTATGCTTAGCAAAGCCTTTGTAAATGCTCCAAGGCCGTTGCTGCAGTTCCTTGTGAGAACATACAGTTTGGGGTCCTTGGCTGTGGACTGGTATGATAGCTCAGTCCATTTTTCCTGCAATAAACTATCCAAACTGGCACCTTCATGACATCTCTTATAGTGTATTTTCCTTGTTAAATACCTTTTTCCCCCTCTCAGGAGCCAAATGATTTACTTTTTTCCTGGTAGAGCCATCTAAAGCAAGTGATAATTGAGGTGAATTTGTAAGATGTGTGCACGTGAAGATGTGTATCGTGCTTAGCTGGTGTATCAGTGATAGAAATGTAATGTGCTTTGTCCTGGCCAGGGTGGCTGTGGAAATGATTTATCCTTTTCTCTTTGGAGCAGAAAGCTTTATTCTTTCATTTTGTTCATCCAGAAAGCGCTCTGGCTGGTTTGAGATGGTGGTGCATGTGTGGAAATAACTGTGTCATAGTCCAGATCACTGGTTTACCCTTTAATGGTGTTCTGCTTCATTTCAGGAACAACTATTGCAGCCTGTTATTTCAGAACCTGTAGTGTTTGCCACTCCTTAGTCAAGGACATGTTTCTTTTATCTGCTTTTGTGCTGTTAGTCCCAGTCATTTCTTTGCCAAACATTTAATCATTTATTATTTATCACATGATTAAATCATGATCTGAAGAGGGAGACTGAATTAAAGATTATTGGTTATTGATTAGCTTCTCATTTTTCCAGTCTTAAGAAGCAAGTTCTGTGTAACACTGTCATATCTAATTACTGTATTTTCCTTCAAGTAATGGGATGGAATGATAAATTTCATTCTAGAATTGAATTATATCATCTACTTGGATAGTACTTTGGCTATTATGGAATAAAACTTATATTTAGTAAATACAATTAAATTATATTCAATGAAGCTTATGAAACCAGTAATTTTTAATGATGTTCCTTGGAAGTCTAACTGCTACCATTGCTACAGGCTCTAAGGCTGAAAACCATCACACTTGATCCTCTCAAGTTAAATTATATAATGATTTCCATTAGTAATTCTATTCATGAAGGCCCATAAAACAGGTTAGGGAATGGAAAAGATGACTCTGTCTTTACAGTATAGTGTAGAGTACCTTTTTATTAATTTCCATTCATGTTATATCACTTCAGCTGAGTAGTCTGTGCTTCTGTGCTCCCAGTCATAATGGAGTATGACCAATGCCCCAGCCTCATCAACAGAGACAACGCTCAACTGATGATGTACAGGTTACGTCACTGAGCAGGAGCCACATCAAGCATCACAAATCCCTTAATGTCTGAAAAATGGATGGAAACCACGTCCACCTGGAGCTGCCTGGTGCCACTCTTATAGGGAATGATTTCAAATTGGACTGTTGAGCTCTCCATGGGGGCCATTCTTGCCATGCTAAAAGAGAGAATGCATTTGTTAAGTTCAAGCTGTTGAAAAGCTCTTGCCATGTATCCTTCAGAGCCCTCAAACCCAAGACAGTATGGAAAGGAGGAGTCAGAGTAACTGGCTGCTGTGTTTATAAGCTCCTAGCACAGGACGTAACCTTCTGTGTTCACAACTACCCCCAGCACTACTGTGGAAGCACCATTCGAGCTGTAACGGATATGGAGGAATAGTTGCAGCACTCAACCTGTGCTAGAGAACTAGAGGTTGTATCATGAGGGTAAAACAGAGGGATAATCCGAAAGGTTATCTTTAGAAGAGCTCAAATCTGACTGTATATACAGCCCTCAATGCTCACAACATTTATAGCATTCTAGATGTGCTCATGTTGTATTTTGGTGTGGTAAATATAATTGCCTGTTGATTTCATGTCATAATTAGAAATGACTCTTGGCTGTCCAACACAAGGGGACTGATGGTAGCACCAGGAAAGAGAGAGAGTATGAGAAAAAGGTCTCTCTGCTCTAAAGACGTACTGAAGCAGAGCAATACTGATGCTAGTAAGGCAAGTCATGGTTCAAGGTCCAGATCTGGACTTGAACTTTGTATTTAATATAAATGATGCCTCAGTGATTCACATAATTATCTATCTTTTGCCTTCTCTTTTTGTTTCCATCTCACAGTTTCTTGGTGCTAACTCCTGCAGCATAAATATTTTGAAGACTTTTAAGAATAATAACCATGGAGAAGATGGGAGAACAATTCCTGATTGGTATGATACCAGTGGGCACAATTTTAAGGCATTTCATTGCAATCTATGTCCTGGCTCTTTAGTAATATCTGAGGGAAAAAAAAATAGGATCATTTTCTCTCTTATTCCCCTAGGATCATTTGGTTTTCCTTATGCAAACCCCAAAAAGAAGGAAATTTTAAAATTTTTACCCTTTCTATAATTCAATCACTAACTACAGTGCTCAGAGTTGCTTGCTGTCATTAAATGCAAGCAATCTCTCCCCTACCTTAGTGTTCTGTAAGTCAGAGCTTGGCAAAGGAGGTGTAAAAAGCTCCAACTAATATAAGGAGAGTACTGATACGATGGTATTTTGTCCCAGGTTGGTACAAATGAAAGTCAGGAGGTTGACAGGACCTTTTTAACCCCCCCATTTTTATTCTGGATTTCCCAGTGGAGTGAGTTATCAGCCAGACACCAGTTACGTACTTGATTCGGAGTTGCTCTTTGAGCAGGCCACTGCCTTCTGCTCTCAGCACACAGTCTGTCAGCTCTTCAGACAGTGGGTTGGTAAATGTGACCTGCACATTAACAGCCTGGTGTACCACTGTGGGACCAAGGACCTACAGAGGGAAAACATTCTGCTCAGCCATGACATTAGCATCACTTTTCTCATGGTTTTCTCTTTTCCTTCCTGTCATACACCACTCACCCACTTGGGATCTCCTAGGCAGGAAGGAGACAGGAATTAATATCTGTACATATTATATTGCATCAGAGTTCAGGCTTGAATCAGCCATCCAATGTGGCTGAGAAAAAACAAACTACCCTTTAGTTCTCATTTCAAGTAGGTCAGTGTAAGGTCTTATGTGTAGGACAGCATGTGGTACTTACCAGAGTGAGAACAAGTATTAACATGGCATATAAAGCTAACTCCTGGAGGCAGTTTAAGTCAAATTAGCTTTCGTTAGGTTAAATGGAAGGTTTAGGGTTATTGGAGGTGTGAGACAGAAGTTAATTGTCTCAGGCAAACAAAAAAAGAAAAGAAAAAAGAATGCCAAGTAGGAAATAAACTTATTCACTACCTGATTTTGACTGGGATAAAGGGGAATTAGTGGATCTGGTCATCTTTGTAGATGAAGTCCAGCATCCCAATTGCATTTCACTGTTATGGACTGTTTATACAGAAGTTTCAGTCAACAGAAACATAACTCTTCTTGAAACTGAGTCACTGAATCAAAGTAATTTAATTCAAATGCTGCCCCTATATAAGCAGACTCTGGTACTTGTGTGATACAGCACAGAAGGCTTTTTATAAGCTCTCACTAGAACTTGGTATTCAGAAATCACCACAACTACAAAAACCCAACATTTTTATTCCCATGTGTAACCTTGCTTTTCCTGTGTGCTACTGACAGAGTAGTTTGGCATAACTAATCCAATCTGGAGGCTCTGAATTTTCAGAGCAGTAGGCAGAGAGCATCTGATCCCATGTCTGACACAGCAAGTGGCTGTGCTAACTGTGGGTGTGATGGGCTGAGCAAGCCCAGCACTGTCCCAGGCAGACCCAGCACATAGTCTTTCCTGCAGACTAAGGATTGTTTTTCATCCATTGTACAGCATTTTCAGAAGTCTGCCATGAATCATTTGGGAAGATGTTACAGAAGGTGAGAAGTGCCACTTTTCCTGATAAGGTGAAAACTTTCTTGAGCTTGAGTAATAACAAGCCTCAGAGCCCTGAGCATTATCAACTAGACAGTGCAGGTGTCTTCTGTACAAATCAGGCTTCCTAAACAAACTGTAAGAGAATGATCAGACTTCCCTGACAGAAGTGGAGGCCTTGGTGTGGGGCAGATCTGTCTGTCTGTAGGCAATCTTACCTTGTAACCCTCATACCACAGAGAACTTGATCAGTGGTGTGTCAACAAGCACTGGCAAGAATACCACAGCACAGCTGTGCCTTGGAAAGGTTTGCTTTTCCTTACTGTATTTCATCTCACTTGTGTCATATCGCTTATGACTAGAGCAACAAGATCAAACCACCCCCAGGCATGATTTCACTTCCCACACTCCTTCCCACGAGGAGTAGATGGAGTAAAGATTCTCAACACATCTCTCTAGGGACACAAAGGCAACTAGTTTTTACCTTGATGGTGAGGAAAGGATCTTGAAGTATGATATCCTTCTCCACTAGAAGCGAGGGTCCCTGCTTGGGCTCACAAACAGCAGTCACAAGGATCTTCCTGTCATCCATCAGAGAGTTTTTGTACTTGGAATACGGGATCTTGAATGAAATCTCTTTCACTGGAAAACATATAGAAACATAATTTCCCCCTTTTTTTCCTGTCTAAGTACCAGCTCTCTGTAATATATCTGTATTTTAAGGAGCAAGGATGCTACTGCCATGGGGCTGGCCATTCATGGGTGTTGACAGCCAATAGACAGGAACGATGCTCATAGGTGACTGCTACTTACATTCATATCAAACATGAAATGACCAGGTACAGTTGGTCTCTGGAGAGTTCTGAGGGTGCTTATAGGTGGCAACCCCTGCTAGAGGTTTTTTCCTTTATCTGAAGCTGAGTGTTTAATGTTCATTCCTTGCAAAGGAGGCAGAACTGCAAAGCTGGGCTGGTTTAAGTGCCCTTGCTGATGCAGCCATTCAGCCTCTGCCTTAAAGAGGCAACAGACCTCAGCACATTGAGAAAAAGATGTGAATCTGCTGCTGGAACAATGGAAAGAGTTACAGTGTGTTGTGTGTTAGCTCGAGAGGGTAGTTACACTCCCCTCTGTTACACATCTCATTTGTCAGCACTATAAAAGCAGGGCAGGTGGTGTAGCTCTTGCTGCAGTCTGTAGTTACTCTCCTACTGCTGCAAAAGAGGTGGGCTTAGGCTTCCCTCTCTAATCTGTCTTTATACTTTGCTTGCAGGGAGCTGGTAGCTGAGTAGTCTCTGGTATAGGTCTCTTAGTTGCTGTCTCTTAGCTAAGAAGGTCATGATGTAGAACTAACAGTGGCTGTGCTGGCTCAGACAGAAGGTCACTCAGCTCTGTGTCCTTTCTGACAGTGCTCAAAAGCAAATGCTTAAGACAGGGCAAATATACATGTTTCTCTTCACCTGAATAGCCTTAACCTCCTTAACCTTTGGAAGTGACGCTCTTCTTGAGCCATTCATTATGTCCACATGATGTGGCCACAGACCAAAGCTATGTCTTGTCCTAAGCTGTAACAAAAGAGAAAAAAAATTACCTTCTTCAGATCCCAGTTTAATAGACTTAGACAACTGTAAAATCTGTGCCTTCGGTTTTCTTGTGTAGAGAACGGCTGAAGCACTCAGCTTAACCTTTATGGTCTTGAAATCTGAGATCAAGTTCCTGAGCTCCAAGGTAAGGAGGATATCCTGGCCAATTACAGGAGGTTCATCAAGGAGCAGCTTCCCTGAGATACTGGGTTTTTGTCTCCCTGCTGCTGAAGGTCGTCTTCTAGGTTTTCTTTTGTGTTTTTTTCCAGCACTTCTCACCCCAAGGAGCTTCAGTGCTTTTTTATAGACCTTCCTTTCTTTGAAGGATCCTGCTTTGAAACAAAATGTGGTCAGAGATCTCATGCCCTTTGTATGCAGTGCAGTGCAGCTGTAATTGGTCTCAGTAAATGCAGCGTAGGAAAGTTGAGGAGAGGAAAGATACATAAGAGAGGAAAGTGAGGTCTAAGCTAAATGCTCGTTTTGGCACAAAAGCAAGTGAATATACATGGCCATGAAGGCTGGAAAGTAAAGCCTGCCTGTCAGCTTCAGCTGGATGTTCATGGGCACCTCTTAGGAGCTGTGAGCAGCAGAAAGTTCAGCTCTGCATAAGCTGGGGCAGTTGTCATCTGTTGTGAAAAAACCCTTTTGCAGAAACTCTCCCCAAACAGCTCTCCAGAACAGCTGCTGCAGCATGTCAGAACAGAAACATTCTCACCAGCACATGGAACAGCTGGGACAATGTTTTACAGAAGCAGCTTTGACTTAGTATTGAATACATTAGTATTTCATCAAGGGCCACAAGGGCCATATTGAGTCCCTGCTACCTAACTGGGAGCCCTATGACTCTGAAAAGTCACAGTTACTTTGCTCCAGAAGAACTAAAGTAGTTGTCAGTACTCAGTCCAATGAAGGCCTGAATTCTTATCCCTTCTGACCATCAGTGGCAAGGCAGCTGTAATAAAGAATTTACCTTCTGGATACTTGTAATTAGCAGTGACATCCACACGGGAGTTGGTGCCCACTGCTTTGGTGCTGATAAATTTTCCAATCTTCTTAGTATCAGAATAAATCCTCTCTTTTCTTTTGTTGCTGTAGTGAATCCAGGTAACACAGTCAGCGTTCACAGCAGCAAACACAAACGAGCTGTCATAGTCCAGGTTCACGTCCCCTTCCTTAATAGCTGTGATGGAGGCAGGACCACACTGATATATGCCTGCAGGAGAGAGAGGGAGAAGTGAAACCGCTGCCTGTTGTGAAAGAACACAGATCCTCCTGCTGACAGCTACAGGGAGAAGCAGCTGCTCCACAGACTCATCTGATAAAGCGCTTTATTTCTCCACCTGTGCATGATGGGAACAGCACGTCCAGAGAGTTCACACACATTTCTGTCAATGGTAAGAGAGCAGAGGAGGTTGTCAGGCCAGTAAGGTGTAGTGAGAGCTACTGCTTCGTGTGATGTGTGCTATGTGAAACGTTCTAACCCATGGAAGCCTGGGAGGGTGCATGGTAAGCTGTCTGGGGAAAGGAGAGGGTGGGAGCCCAGTGTCAAGTACAATCAGACTTATATGAGTCATCAGAGCTGCATGTGCTTTGGGAAGAGCCAGGTTGATAAACTTGGTAGTAGGGAATGAGGAGCAGTTTATCTGGAGCTTGATGGGGTTTAAATGGCCCAATAAATGAATCATCAAACTAGATCAATGAAGTCATGTGTGTATTAGTAAATGATGCCAGAGCCAAAGTGTGAACCCAAGTGCTGGCTTTTGGATCAAAAAAAAAAATAAGCTGGTTCCTGCTGGTAGGCAGAAAAAGGACCCTCTGGAGATGGAGGGACATTGCTTTTCTCCTGCATCTACAGGGAGTAGATAAAAGAGACCTGTTCTGAAATTTCAGTAGCAGTCTTTAGGAGTAACAGTATCTACAACTTTTTATATTTACAACAGTGTTACCTTTGCTTTTTTCCTGGGGTGTTGCATCCAGAACCTGCCATCCATCATAAAAAGAGCCAAGATCTCTTCTAACGAACCAGCTTTCATTCCAGACATGGAAATTCCTATAAGGGAGGTAGGATGGGGAATCCCTGAGTCATACAATTAATTTTATATTGAAAGATTTGATATATTTCTGGTGCAATGCAAGAAATAACCCTGGCCAAGTAAATAAAAATTCCTCTATGCAGACACCAGCTACTGTCTCATTTTTTGAGTACCTCTTCCTCCTCCTTTGTCATATTTTTTTGTTCAGATCTCTGATAATTTTTGGGATGTTATGGAAAAAAAAATAAAAGGAAAACAATGGGTTGCAGAGCCAAGTATTCAATTCTGGACATTCCAGAACATCCTACTGTACAGCCAAAGGTCTCCTGCTCTCTGTTAGTTTTTAGTTCAGAGTTGCTTTCTACTTCACATCACCCTTGTCCCATTCAGTGCTCATGCTATAGGGCACTTGGGGACTAAAAGAGTGATACATGCAGTGGGATAACTTCTGTGCACTTGTTTGTCAAAAGCATAATTTTTACCAGCTTCTTTGAGGTGAAAGAAACTGCATGTTCTTCCTAAGGGATAGGATGGAATTTTTCTCAGCAGCACTGAATATATTACCTTTGCTTTAGTAACCTCTCAGCATTGTGCAAGGGATGTCTACTGGTAATCATGAAATACAATTAGCAGTGTGTAGCACAGGAGCTGGGTCTAAAATTTATGGCCTTCTGAGAGTGCTCTGCTCTAGGAATCAAGGGACAAGCTGATATCATTTTTGGCCAAGAGCTTAATCACTCTACAACTGGTTTATTTTTAGAAAAATTTCAGAACACTGCTCTGTTGATTCTTTGGTGTGAGGTTTTTATATTGCTGGGACCATGAGGCTGGGGTGGTTTTTCAGGAGCATGACTCTAGATCTTTTAATTAGAAGAGAATATAATTGAAGTAGTAGGAAAAAAATATATTTATACCATATACTGTCTTCAGTCAAGTCCAGAACCTTTCCAGAGATGTCAATGTACTTGTCAATACTCAGATTTATATTCCTGTCGTGGGCAGAGTTGAAGTTGGTAATAACACGAGTAGGTATTCCCAAGGATCTCAGAACTGCAATACAGAATAATGCTAAAGTGTTGTAAACCTATTTTGCAGACATTTAGGAAGTATTCTTCTGTTTTTCTTGGCAAAACAGTCTAGTGTACATGTTTTCAGTGGGGAAAAAACCCCTCAGAACCTCCCCTCTCAGATATGATGCAAGTCACAGTCACTGTGCAGAACTGGCTAGAAGACAGTGCCACTCACATGACATTCTTAGTTGCCACGTTCTTCTTAAAAAGAACTAGATTCACCCATTTATTTTAATCATTCATTCATCATCCTATTCCCATTTTCTCCATGTGTTTGCTTCTCTGTTGCCTGCAGGTTTCCCCCCTCCCTCTCTGGCACACAGGTCTTGATTACATTATTTTTCCTTTTTTTTTTCTCTTCCCCTAAAATGACTCTTGTCTCTCAGAGTGGCTCTGAATGGAAACTGCTGGGATGAAATGCTTTTCCCAACTTGCAGCTTCCTTTACAGGTCCTCAGAATTCTGATTTCCTTTTGTGTCAACAGTTGGTAAGACACAGCAGAAGAAAACTGGCATTGTGAGGAGACAAACTTAAAAGAGCAGTGGTTCTCTTTGAATCCCAGCTTTGCAATTGGAAACCCTGCTCTTTTCACCAGCCCAGCCTGGTAAACTGCTTTGCATTTTGTTTGGTGACTCACAGAACCGGGCTGCAGTATTGCAACCTGTGGCTGTTTAGACTAGAACGTCACGGGGAGCATAGGCTCTTCACGCTCTCTGTCAAAGCTGAAACAGCTTCAACCATAATGACACGAAGCTAAAACCAGCAGAAATCCCAGTAAGCTTTCCTTCTGACAGCATTCTTCATCCCTCTGTGTATATACCTGTGCACATGACTCCTGCAAAGACCCAGCACTGGCCGTACCGGACGGGTTTGTATCTCTTCCTGTACCACTTTCGAAGGATGGTCACACTTCCGCTCCACTCCAGGGGGTTGGTGCCTGAGTAGTACTTTCCGTTCCACTTCCCTTCCACTACTCCTTTTTCATCATTGCTGTTGACCTGAAAGAGTCCTTCTTGTGGCAGGATTACAGTAATTACAGGAAGAGGGAGAGAGGGCACTAGGCAGAAATGGCCCTGTTCCTACTGCGGCTCTCACCGGGCCCCACCGCGAGTGTCTCACCACCACCGGCGGCGGGACAAGCGATTTGAGTCTTCACATTTAATCTGCTCAAGTACAAAATCAGTTCAAGCCTGGTTCAGATGGTAGAGTCTGAGGATTCAAAACTGCTTTGCCTTTCAGTACAAATATTCCCAAGATACTGACTGCCAGATGATTTACATTTTCTCTCTTCCATTAATGTCACATCCTTGTATTTGTTGGGAATTTGTTGCATATGTTACACAGGGCTTGCTCACACTTGTTAGATGTGCTTGTAAGTATCTGTTCACATCCATTTTAGGGACTTATTTAAGTGCCATGTACAGCTGTACAGAACACAGTATGTTATTTTAAAATGCTTTTTTTTAAAGTATTCATGCTTTTAATAATTTTGTACAAGTAGGGTTATTTACTCCATATTGAAGTTGAAATTGCCTAAAGCAAGTGCTGTCTAAAAGGGTGAGAAGGATCGCAGCTATAAAGGAGGAATCTCAGATAAGGAATGTATAAATGCATCTATTATTTATAAAATGGAAACTTTTCAGTTGCCTAGCTGTGCATTTATATGTTTGTGAGGACTGGGGGGTGTTGAATAGATGTACCTCTGTTGAAGGACATACAATCAGGCCTCAGTAAAGGTAAATTAAACTTTTGGGGTATTTTTCCTTGAGAATAATCCAGTTTGCCTCTTCTGTAGCTTCTTATTTTTTATTATTTTATTTTTTTTCCCAGAAAATTTAGCTACACCTGTAAAACACTGAGGCATTCACAAGAAAGTATTGGGGGTTTTGTTAGTAGGTGCATAGTAGAGCTGTAACTAACGGATCACTTTACCATAGCGCTGACAACCCTGCTCACATAGATAGGGCTGTTTCGGTTGGATACATCAACAGCTGGATCTTCGCGGTGGTTCAGGCTTCGATCCAGTATAGCCAGAGAGATATCAAGGATATCCTCTTCAAACTGAAAAAAAACCCAAGCAATGTATTAAAGGGTAGTGTAACAAATAAACCCAAGGATAAACTCCCCACCTGTTTTTCTTCTCCTAGCACAACAGGAGGATGATTGCAATACAGGCATTTTCTGTACTGTTAAGCAGGGCCAAGAAGAAGCACAAGCACTGGGCTGCTGACTCTTCATAGTATTTTAAGGACAGCGTGTGTATGGGCATGGTTTTGGGCCACAGCCACTGGCATTCGTGAAGATGTTACGTGGCCTGGTGGAATGGACAAGGCCACTCCAGGTCTGGCTCAGCAGGCTCCACACCCTCCCACATCCCGTCATGCCCCCACAGGTACCCTTCTGTTACGAAAGCTTCACTCTGATGGGCTGCCTTCGCCTTACGTCAGGTCATCTGAACAGAAAGAAACCCACAAAAATAACTATTATGGATCAGGGCCACAGAGACACTGTGTTGGACCAAGGGATACCAAAGTGCTATGCTGCATGGGTGAGGTGAGGCAAAGATGTCACTTGACCTCTGACACAGAAAGCAGATCTGGCTTTGTTTCATTTATTAGTGTAAAAGTCACCACAAGGATTGGGAGGATCAATAAAATGCTGTCTGTGCAACTGCTGGTGCAGCTGTAAGGCATGAAGTGGTCAGGAATGGTTTTGACTGGCCCAACAAGTTGCAGGGCAGCTGTGTGACCACAGATGGCTGTGGGTGTGACTGCCTCTGTAGCGGTAATGCTTAGAGGGCCAAACTGATTTTCAAAGACTCCAACTTGAGTTGTTTCAGTTGACTAGATTTGGAGTATCCTTTTATTGTCTTCGGTGCCATTACCAAACCAACTGTGTAAACATTTAGATGTACCAGCCTTGTCAGAGCAAGGTTAATACTTGGATGGCTTCCCTTGCCTTTTGAAAGGGTCCAGAATCAACTAGAATTTTGCCAGTTCATGTAAGAGATAAAAGAGAACTAAAATTGTGCTTTATTTCTTTTATTTCTGTATTGGCACCTGCCAGACAAGGATCCTGGCGCCGCTGTAATGTACTGATAAGTGAGACCTGTACCTGCAATAAAAGTCCTAAGTGAGAGAAGAACACTGAACTCTTACAGTATGAGATAATGACGGTGTCTCCTCTAGAGCCTATTAACCTGCTGTCCTAAGTGCTGCAATTGGGGATGCTGGTTACCTGTCCGTAGTTCCAAGCTTCTTGTTGAATATATTTATCCAGTCCCTGAAATATGATTCCACTGTCATTCAGGACATATTCCTGTATCTCCTTTTCATCAGCCATATAGACATCGTCATCTAGAAGCAGAACAAGACATGCTGGCTGAAAGGAAAGTCGATTTGCTGTAACTGAACATCTCGCTTCAAGGGGATTTCTAGGGAACAGCTCAGGCTGGCCATGACTTCAGGCTCAGGACTCCCTGCTACAGCTCTGTAATCATTTAGAGGGTGAATAAAGTGAGCATGGTGTTCCTTTGAGGGGAACTAGCTATGCTCCTGTCCCTTCACTAATCTCAGTATGTGTCTTGCTGGTAGATATTGCTTGATTTACAACTGCACACAAATATCAGAGGGGAAAAAAAACCCCATAGAATAAGTATTTGGAGTATTTCCTGCCTCTCATTTCTTGTACTGCAAGAGGCTGGATCTTTGATGCACTGTGGCACTGAAGATGGGGCAAAAACTTGATGTTGAGCAAAACAGTCTTCCTCTAGTTGTGACTGTCACTGTGACACCCAGATTTCCTGACTGAGACAATAAGTTATTTGAAGGACATGATACATCAAGACATACTTGGACACCAGGGATTGAAGAGAAGCACAAACTGGCCCAGGAGCGCTGAAGAGACCTTGTTGCCAGAAACAGCCTGGAGTCTGAGTTTGTATCGCCCGATGACAGCATTGGCAGGGCTGAATATCGAGAAGTTCATGCAGCCGGGCTCACTGGGCTCCTGGGTTGCACTCCAGCCATCAGCATTCTCCTCAGAAAGGTTAAATACAGCCTTGGTCTGCTGTGATTCTTCTGGAGATGGTCCTGCCAGGGGGAACAGGGACAGCAATTCTGAATGACAACTGTGGGTGACAAACTTGGAGTCAATGATGATCTCAAGTCCGTATTTTTTTAATGACCACATTGAAGGACTGAGATTTGTCAGATCAAATGCTTGTTCAGCCCAAGCTAGCTGCACTCTGCTCCACAGACCCATACCATGCAGCCCTCCATGTTATCTGCATCACTCAGTAAAGGTCAGTACACCCATAATCATTCTCGGCAGGTGAGGAACAAGCCTGCTACCCTGAAAACCTGACTGTTCAAAAATATTCAGGCAGGATGAGCCACACATTTCAACACACATTTCATTAAGAGAAGTTTTTTTGAGAAGCCCTTTGTGAAGATAGAGGGGAGACTTACAGATGGGGTTAAGTAGACTGTTCCCTACTAATAGGGAACACATGAAGTTAATTGGGGGATTTTAAACAGGTGAGGTAGATTCAGGAGAGGAGATAAATGGGGGAGATGGTGAGCTGCAAAATGTTCAGGGACTAGAGGATGAAGACAGCTTTGCAGTGTTGCAGGTAAGTCCTTAAGATCAGAGGTACAGGTTTTAGAATGAGGATAGCCTCTGCTTTTCCATTAATGAGTACCTTAACTGTCTGCTTCCTTAAGGCACAGGTTGGACTCCTAAGCCTAGAAGGGCATTGAATCCTGAGTGATAAAGGACAATGTTTAATGGTTCAGGAACGGACCGTGCAGAGCTGGGAGGAGCTGGAGTGACTTGGATGCGAGGTGAGTGCTGTGGGCTAATTACCTGTGCTTGCAATAAAGGTGAAGCTGTCTGCAGACTGCGCTGTTGTGTGGAGCTTCAGAGTGATGCTGAAGGCCTGGCCTCTCCTCAAGATTGTTTCTCTGCTGCTGTAGTCGGAGGTGTGGTGTGCAGCTTTATTTAGCTTGTGGTGCCAATTGACGTTTGCTATTTTCAGGGCTAGAAAGACACAAGGCAAGTTAATCAAGGACATCATTCCTTCAAACTTGTGCATCTTTTCAGCTTGGCTAATGCAGCAGTTTTGTTGTGCTTATGTAGAGCTGGAGTTCTCTAGGAAAACAGTACCATACACTGTCTTTTAAAACTGCAAAGTAAACAACTTAGAGGAACAGCTAAAACTTCTTTTCTGCAGGCCTCTTTCACAGGCAGAAAAAAACCATTCAGAGAATTCATTTTAATTTAAAAAGTAAATCAAGAACTTGCTCTATTTAGATAGGACTTTTTTAAAGTTTGAAGAGCCTATTCTACCATGCTACTGCTCTTTTTCTGTGAGCACCTGTAGTTCCTAGGACACATTACAAGTGTACAGTAAGAAGTGCTAAAACTCTCATGAGGAAGCATGTGCCTACTCCTGGAAGCACTGTCTGACAGATGATGGAGGCTAGTATCCTCACTGTTGAACCTGCACATTATCTTTTCATTTATTGCATATCTCAGTGAATTTGCAGTCTTGTTGCTTGAAGCTGGGTGTTGTTCCACACTCAGTTGAGGAACGATAACCAGCAGAGGACAGACGGTAGGATTAGGAGTGGAGTATGTTGAGGCTGTGCTATGGGCTGTTCTATTGTATCAGGTTGGCCCCTGTTGAAAACGGGATGCTGAAGCACAGATTGTAAAAGGTTTCAACCATTCGTGCTCCTTGATCAAGTAAAAAAAAAAAAAAAAACAAACAAACCTACACAGCAACAACAGAACCAAACAAAAATAAAGCAGAAAAAATAGAGTCCTCCATGAACAGGTGTTTGAGAAGTGCCCTTCTGGAGGAATTTCCTGCCATGACTGGAGCGCGTTAACCCTTTGCAGACTAATGGTCCTGTCAGCATTTCACTGAACTGAGATAGAGGACTTGGTTTAGCACCACCTTGAATCACTTGGAATGAGGCTTGTATCTGAGGGCATCCACACAGCCCTATAGAAATAGCACAGAGTTGTGGTCTGTGAGGTCTTCATGTAGTCATAACTACATTAATTTGTCAGTTTTTTAGAAGACACATGAACTTGGATGTGCAGTTCTGAGGCTGCAGTAAGGGCTGGGAGCAAGTAGCTTTCCTGTAGTCCATGAGCATAAACTTGTGTGAGTATTTTCAGCTAAGCGAGGAGACTTGTTTCAAGTATGGCAGCTGGAAGAGGGGAAAAAAAATCCATTGATAGGAGTGTGATGTTTGAGACCATCGGTGTAAAATGTCTAGAATGTTTCTTGCTCGCACCAGTACTTTATTTTCCTGATGTAAATACATTTAATTGAAAAGGACCTACAGAAAGCATCATTCCTAACATAGAGACCTCTAATTAAATAGTGAATTAGAACATGTTTCTGAAGAATGCTAGGAGAAGAAGGTAGCCTTGTACATCTATCACTGTGTATCCTGAGCTGTGCAGGTAAAATGTCCAGGGTCTTGGGGCAGGGAACGTGTGTGTCACTAGTTGCACAGTGATGCAGATAACTGAGAGCACTTTGCATGTCTGCAAATAAGTACACAGCACACATAGGGTTTAACAGCAACTGAGCCATGGGTTTGAGGCTACTGGGACTCTGACATTTAAGGACTTAAAGGGTGCTGCCGAGGCTTGGAGTGGAATGTCACAGGCAAGGACAAAATGCCCAAAGGAGTAAGAGGGGACACCTGGGGAAGGAGGAAAGATAAAGAAGGCAGTGGCTAGCACGGGTTAGCTCTAAGAGTCGATACTTTGGATTGCCTTACAAAGTCCATGGTTAGACAGGTGTTTCTAATAAATATGTCCAGAAGATCAACAGAAAATGCTTTGTATATGGGGCAAGAGCACAAGCCTGATACCAGTCTCTTGTCCATGAGTACGTCACATTCCTCCTTCTTTTGATCTTCATAGTTTCAAGTTAAATCTTACACTTTGTCTTTCTGCTTTCAGGATCTCTCTGTTGGAAAACCATATTTTAGATAGTCCTGTCAATGTACAACTGGACAAACTTCTAAAACTTTGGGTGTTTATCCTCTAACGGATAAACTCTGGGAACACGCTTATGGCAGAAATCTGCTTAATCGGTGATCGCTGCTGAAAGTGCTGATTATTATGAACACAAGGCTCTCGTTGCCTCTGGCAGAAAGCTGAAGCTATAACAGAAAAAAATCCTTAGGCTAAATTGCAGATAGACTCTACATGTTATGTGACGCATCTTTCTAACCAGAGACCTTTCGGGTCAGCGTGAGAGTGAGAGCAAGTGCAATATAGTACCCAGATGCTGGGACTGCACTTTGAGAACAGCATGCAGGCTGCCATGGCTGCTCCACAGGGAGGTGAGCTTGGGAGTCCAGAGGCCACCAAGTGATTGGTCAGAACCGAGACATCAGTATCAGAGAGGGATTAGAGCCTGGCACTTCTGTGTGACAGTTTGATGCCCAGATCACTAGACAACAGCGTTGCTCACGTGGCTGCAAAAACACTGTATGGAGTAGTTAATGGGTATGATAGAAAAGTATTTTCTTACTCTTATTTTTCTGTTACAGGAAAAAAAAGAGTATGTTGGAGACCCAGGATATTAAAAAAAGAAAAAGAAAATAAGTTCTAGTAGAAGAACCTGTAAATGCACTTAACCTGAAAAGGGCTAAATTGCCAAGAGAACAACCAGGTGTAATTTATCCTGTTTCCTCAGCAAAGGTCACTCATCTGTATTGTAAGAGTGAGGTCTGGTTTTAACTCACCCGCCATAAGGTTTCTTTCTTCTTTCCCCCACTTGTGTGCGGTTCAGGTTACAGACACGAGAGCCTGCAAGAACATCCTGCATCCTCTTCACCAGCTTGAGTAGGGAAAGGCTTCGGACTCTTGACTTCGCTGCATAAACTAGAGTTTATACAAGCTGGGTGTGACCTGTGGTTGCTAGTTACTGTTTTTGTAGTAATGGCCTATGTAAGCATCTACTTATGACTAGTTTAATTGCACAATCTTGAATCTAATTATGCTTATTTAAAACTGGTGAATGGCTGTGGAAAGATTGATAAAGACTATCCTGGTGTCTTAAGTACTAATACTGGAAAACATTTCACATTGGATTTAACGAAGGAAATAGTCTTCAGTGGACAAAAGAAACTTCATTTAGGTTGGCTTGGGTTGTGTCAGTTTAGGGTTTTGGAGGCTGTGTGTGCTGAGGGGGGTATTCACAAATATATGTGTTGTACAACGTGGATGCATGGGATACGGCGTGATTGAAGTAGATGTATTAGTGTGGCTGTTTGTCAGCAGTGCCACGACTTTGTAGAGCAAAAACCACTTTTTAGGCAGGTCTGCCTGAAGATCTTTCACATAACTGCGTATAATTAATTCTTTCTTCAAAGCAAATGGAGATGTGATGTCAGGAACAGATAATGAGACCATCACTACCTATAATAGGCATTTCTTGTGTAAGAAGCAGTGCACCCCGCTGAGAGGCATTGGTGCGCAGTCGCCTCTGCACCCGGGATCCCTGTTAAGTACAGAGGAGTGTTTGATGGCTGCCTCTGCTTTTAATCATTTTTCTTTATAGTTTGGCATTCATAGTACAAGTACATAGCTTCTCTGTAGCTATTTGGGATGGCGTCTTGAGTGGGGCCCTGGAGGAAGATACTGAGCTGCTCCTGTGGCGTGAGCCCTGCCTGGCCTAATTACAGGCACCGCTCCACGCTGGGTACTCCCTCCTGTTCCCGCCTCCTCTGACACAACTTATCTAGAAACATGCCCACCAGCGTGTCCCCAGGAGGTCATGCACCATCCTGAACCATCAGGGCATTGAGGGGAGCGTTCAGGTTTTGGAGGGCTGTACAGAGGACAGGTATAGACAAACGTGTTCCCTGTCTCCAGTGATGTTACACTGCTGGGCAAAAGTGGTCAGCTACTTTGTCTGAACTTTGGACTTCTGTACATCATGGATGTGTGGGACATGAAGTGAACTAAGCAGGCTTGGAACACATTAGTGTTGCTATCAGTAGCATCATGACACTAAGGGGAGAAGGGGGGTCCCATATTTTCCTCACCTTGATACTTTTACATTGTGTCTTTTTTGTCTGTAGCTGCTCCTGGTTTGTTTCCACATTTGTATCAAGGATGCTGCAACTATAAAGGCCAATTAATTATCTGCATCTTAACTTTATTTTTAAAAAAATTAACAAGAGGCTTTGTTAGGGTTTGGCGTGGTGTTTTTTTCAGTAAGGAAGCCTCAGACTCTGAGAGATTACCACCTGTCAGATAAAAGGTGTCAGTATCAAGCTCCTGGCAGCTCTGTGCTTCACAATTTTGGCCTTATTAATTCTTCTTTAAACACTTTAAGTGGGATGACAAACCTAAATCTCTAGGCTTGGCAGAGCTGTTTGTGTGCCGCTATTGCCTCACAGCCCGCTTCTGAAGTGTGGGGGGTGGCTGCTGTGCCCTGTCATTCATCAGCATCATTGCCGTCTGAGCGGCGACGCTGCCTGCAGTGATGCAGAATCCTTAAGGCAACTTAGGTGTGTTTCAAATGAGTCCTGGGAGCCTATAATTGTATGCCAGATGTATGCACATCTGTACACCAATGCAGAGACAGAGGTGTAGAGTAGGGGCTGCCTGCGGATGAGTTGCATCAGGGTCTGATGACCGACGCCTTCCTTGTCTCCAGTGACCTTATGCTGGTGGGCAAAAATTGTGTGAAGTTTGGAATTCTGTATTAATTCAAGAGCCTCCCTATACTTTGTGGTGCTCAGGACTCTGTCATCTTATGTAGGAATAAAGTTACTAATTTGAATATGTCCGGGTGCCCACCACGCTGCAAGAGACCTATGCCCCCAGGCTACAGAAATATTGTCATGGACCCCAAATGTTACTTTTCCCAGCCTTCACAGGCTTTTTTTCCTCCCCATTCAGAGTTGTAGTTGTTTGTTGTCACAAAATACAGAAATTAAATTAACAATGGAGGAAATACTCTACTCTTTTAGATAGGAAACTTGTTAAATGGAGGAAAAAACTTTTCTTGGTCTTGTGATTTCTCATAATATTTCCATGGAATGTGCAATAAATTACAAAAGAATAGAGATATGTGAATAGTTTTTATTTATTGCTGACAATTAGATTGTGATCACAAAGAAATGGTATTAACTATCTGATGGAAAAGTCAAAACTGGGAGCTTAACGAAGGAGATCTGATAAAACAGTAAACTATTTCTACAAGGAAGTGGCTTCACTTTTTTTCTGGATGAAGACCAAAATAAAGAAAGAAATACAATTAAAGACTAAGTTAATTACGGTGAAAGCAGAAGACTTGATTCTATCACAATGTAAGAGGTCACCTGTTTTTGTGGAAAGCTCCTTGCTGTCATCACTGTCCCTACACAGAGCAGAAGGTCTTGCTCTATTAGTGCTGAAATGGGGACTTGCTTCCTTCACGTTATGCAGGTGCTACTGCAATGGTTACAAAGCCCTTAACATGTGAAAATTTGTCACAAGAGAAGTCTACTTGCAGCTGTAAGGGCCCAGCCCTGCGAGGTGTGAATTCGAAATAAATCTTTGATCTTTCCCTTGCTGCCAGTCGAGCCAGACTGAAGGAGAAAAAAAAACAAAAGGCAATTAATTCAGGCTTGTACTGTCTTTCCTTGAGATTCCCAAGAAGCAGAACTGCATGAGAGCAGGGAATCAATAGCTGCTTGAGACCCAGCCTTGGTTTTTGAGAGTTACTTGGGCGTTTTGGGCTTTGTGTAGACTAAGAAATGAGAAAAGATAACACCATCTTCATTTGCTCTTGAATAGACCAGTGGAAATGAGAAGTGCTTTGTCGTGCCTCTGGCTTGGGGCTGGATTGAAGTTTGGATAGTTGACACAAACTGAGAATGGGAGAACTCTGCTGTCAGGGTCAGTGCTCTGTCCAATGCCTGCTTGGCTCATACCCATTTTGACAATGATATGACTTCTCTAACGGCTGGCATGTTTTATTTTGTGTCTCCTTGTGGCCTAAATCGTTTTAGTCTTTCATGGAAATAATGTTTTCTGTTTTTCTGGATTATTATGTCCAAATATGTCCAAAGCCATAGGAAGTCAGGTTTGCTTATACTAAAATGAGTTTTAGGAGCTATGAACTATGCAACACTGAGTTAATCCATAAAGCAGCAGAGTCCAGATGGAAAGAAAAAAGTAATAGAACATTTTGCTTTTATGGCTTGTAAAGGCATGATTTTCTCATCCTTTAAAGGAGAACAGAGCAGCTTCTTGTTTGTGCTGAAACAAGGGGACCTACAGGAATGTCAACCTTATTTATTTTAACTCAGGCTTACTTTTGTAGTATGAGGGTATATAAAAATACAAAGCCAAGCTGTAGAAGAAATATCAGAGAGACAAAAGAATTTGACATTTGCTTTCCTAGGAAGGGTGTTGGCAGTTTGTAGTTGTTAAAGAAGTTCTTACATGGGGGAAAAAACCCCAATATGTGTTTGGGAAATCAGTATCTCAATGGCATTTGGTGTATATTGTATTGGGAAATCAGTATCTCAATATACACTGTTGAGGTGTGCTATTGGTCACGTAAGGAGCACTGAGTAAATGTTACAGCTTTACTTACTTTATCTTGACCTGTTGATTCATCAGAGTCACTAGTAGTACACAGCGGCTCACAGGTTCAGGGAGGGGATTGGCATAGGAGATCTCCAGAGTAACAGCTTTGTTCACCACAATCCGACGAGGAAGCTAAATGACAAAGACACAGTTCTGATCATTCATTGGTTCATGTTTCTCAGCAGGCAGACTTCAGTCTAACTGCAAGCAGAGCATCTCTCCTACTTGAGGATGAATGAGGTATCCGTAGGAGTGGTGCAGTTTAACCAACAGTCGGTATGCCTCTCACAGAATTGCTAGGTTGGAAAAGAGCTTTGAGATCAAGTCCAACCATACCTGTCCTACTAAGCCATCTCCCTGAGCACCTAATCTACCTGTCTTTTTAAATACATCCAGGGTCAGTGACTCAACCCCCCTCCCTGTGCAGCCCGTTCTAATGCACAACAACCATTTTGGTGAAGAACTTCTCCCTAATGTCTGAAGAACTTTTCCCTAACGTCCTAGTACTTGAAGCTGGATTTGGTTTAGCTGAATAGTATTCAGCCAGTTGATCTGGGCAATATATTGAGCCCTGTCTGTACAGGCACATCTCATTGAGCCTGTCTGATCTGTGGGTTTCCAAGTGTTTGGGTTCGGGTTTTTTTGGCACATCATTGATTATGATTAAAGCATTAAACCAATATAAACTGGCCTGAACATAGATTAGATTTAAGGGTTAAATCTGTATTTTGGGAGTAGGCAAAGCTGTTGAAAGGCAACACGAGCACTTGCCAGTAACCAGAACAGGGATGAGATGAAAACAAGCTCAGTGAACACAGAGCGGTGGCATGTGACTGGGAATGAAGGCAGGATCAGAGCTGTTCTGGGGAACAGGGGCAGATTCAGGCAGATTCAAAATCCATCATCTGCATCCTCACTTTCTCAATTTAAGCAGGCAGAATTTTAGAGCAAAAACTGAACTTGCAGCATAAATTAATGCATTTATGCCCAAATTCTCATTTTAAGATCTGAGCTTCCAAAAAGATTCTTTATTGTGTCTCCGTGGGACACGAGGGAGAGAACTGCTTACCTTAATGATAATGTTTGTGTCCTCTAAAATGATGGTCTTCTCTACCAGCAATTTTACCCCACGTGTGTGCAAGACTTCACACAAAGCAGTAACCTGGATCCTTTTGTCAGTTGTCAGGTATTTTCCGTAGTAAGAGTACGGGATCTTTAGTCGGATATGTTTCCCTGCAATGCAGACACACATTTAGGAAGCTTTACATTAGAAGATGGCTGAAGAAAAGTGAGTTATTGTGAGGGGGTTCTGAAACTGCTGAAAAGGACAGAAGATGAGACAGCTGGAGTGTGGTTATACTTCTTCCTTGTGAGACTGGGTGTGCCTTTGGTGATCCCTTTCTACTTTAGCTCACTTGACCCTCAGAGACTTGCATGGAGGATTTTGGCCTGAAACTGAGGGAATCTGGTCATCTGCATTTCAATCAAGGCATTCCCATCTCCTTGTGTTTCTTATAATCAGAGGTATAAACATTTACACCTATTCTTTCCCTGTATCGTATTTGCTTTTCCTCAGTCAAGATGAAAATTTGGGTCAAGTTTTGCAGAGATCCTTTTCAAGTCACCTGGTCAGCTACTTATTTTTGTAGCTCTACAACTTTTCTGCTGTGTATAGGAAAAAATGTTTATCACCGCAGAGATAAAAATCATCTCTAGGATAGGTTTAATAACCTTGATTCTTCCAGAGAGTGTTTCACTGTAACTTTTAACCTTTGTCCTAATTAATTTTTTAGTTTTGCCTGTTGAGTGCCAGAAAGCATATAGCAGACTTTTAATTTCTTAAGAGTAAGATGTGTTCTATTCATGCAATAATCACAGGCACGCGTGCATATACACACACATCCATATATATATATATATACACATATAGGTCTTGCTTCTGGAGCTGTAATGTAAATGTAGCATTCTATATAACTTTTCATGAGACCATCAATTCCTGGTTGAACTAGTGAAAACTTTCAGATGGGGGGGAAATATCTTGTAAAATGTAGTCATAAACAATGCTACTAAGAGATGGAACAAGTAGATGCCCTCCAAGGCTGATATAGACATGATGCTGATGGGTTTTTTCCTTCCAGTTACCTTTATGCAGCTAAGGACAGGGCTTTTATCAACTCCTTAGGGACATTAAAAGTTACCTTGTTTAGGACCAAGATCCACAGAAGTGTTTGCCTTCAGGATCTCTGCCACTGTTCTCCTGGTATACAGGACAGTTGATGCACTCATGTCCACCTTCACAGTCTTGCGGTCAGAAGACAGGTTACTGAGAATTAAGATCAGGGTAATGTCTTTGCCAAACACTGGAGGTTCAGCCAGCTTGAATTTCCCAGAGATCCCAGGGTTTCTAAGTGCCTCTGAAGGTCTTCCATCTGAAGATTCTGTGTGTCCTTCTGTGATGCTTGATCCAAATATCTTGGCCAAGGCCTTCTTATAAACCCGTCTTTCTTCAGCAGAACCTGGTCAAAGGAGAGAGCCAAGTGAAATTCATGCTTCTGTTGCCAAATACACCTTTTCTGTGTAAAGGTGTTCAGAATGGTATGGGGTGTCAGCTCTGTGTCACCCAGATATATGCAGTAACTAAAAGTTACCCAGACTTCTGTTCAGTTTTTTTCACAGGAAAGTAAAAAATGTGTTGGAATAAGGTCACTCAAATGAAACACGATGCATTTGTGTGTGTTTAGGATGCAAGGTTTCTTTTTCCTTGTTCAGAACTTGCAGTAGTGAAATAGATATTTATCTTTTTTTTTAATTCATAAGACAAACCCAGAACTATAACACCCATTGTATGGAAACAGTAATCTGAGAACACTGGCAGAAATATTTTCTGAAGGAAAGGGAGAGATGCTTAAACAAAACAGATTACCCATCCCAGCTTCCTAGCACTAAAAAGTCAGTAGGAGATAAGTGTGATAACAAGGAAATAATTCGTGGTGATTCCTTTACCTTCTGGGTACTTGTAATTACAGGTGACATCCACACGGGAGTTGCTGCCAACAGCTTTGGTGCTGATAAACCTGCCAATTATTTCAGTATCACAATAAACTCTTTTCTTAGTCCCATCACTGTATACAATCCATCTGTTGCAATCAGCATTCACCTCGGTATACACAAATAAGGTGTCGTAATCCAAGTCTACATCACCCTCTTTGATGGCTTTGACAGATGCAGGGCCACACTGAAATAATCCTAAAATGTTTGGGGAAAAAAGGTCAAACTTAATTGGTTGTGCTCAGTTTGGAGACGAGATGTTAAATCGTGCTAAGAACTTATACTGTCACCTTTGCTTTGTTCTTGTGGAGTTGCATCTAAAACCTGCCATCCATTGTACGATGCTCCCAGGTCTGGGCGAATGAACCAGCTTTCGTTCCAGACGTGATAATCCCTGGAGACAAAGAACAATTAATAGAAAGCATGGTAATATAGTGGTACAAACCTCCCTTAAGTGTGGGGCATGGGGGAAATAGCCAGCCTCCTTTCAGTGGTCTGTGGAGACAGGACAAGGGGAAATGGCCTCAAGTTGGGGCACAGGAAGTTCCGCACCAATATGGGGAAGAACTTTTTCATGAGGGTGATGGAGCCCTGGGACAGGCTGCCCAGGGGGGTGTGGAGTCTCCTCCTCTGGAGACATTCAAGACCTGTCTGTGACCTGTCCTAGGGAACCTGCTTTGGCAGGGGGGCTGGTCCCTTCCAACCCCTACAATTCTGTGATTTGAAAGGATTAGGGAATTTTGTTTTTTAAAGGTTCCCTAAGATGTGACACAAACTGTCTAGTCACAGCAACTCACTACCTCTCTCAAAGGATTTACTGCCTGCTTTTGAGGTGCAGACCTCAGAGCAATGAGGGAGAGAGCACAGATGTCAGCAGCTTTGCTTTGGGAGCAATATGAACTATAAGTGAAAGACTTAAGCCTTGAATATAGGCAGCACTTGGCAATCAGCTTCAGTAACCCACAAATGTGGGGAATGCTTTGTTTAAATAGAAACTGAAAATAGCTATACTGGGTCAGATAACACGCTCATAAAGTCCAATAGTCCAGCTATAGTAGTGTGAAGCAGCAGGTGTTTAGAAAAGAAATAAGACCAGCATGTGAATAGAATGATGCTTCCCCTGATATGCTCTATGATTTCTCACAGAGAATTAAGGACTTTCTGAATTAGAAGTTACATTGAGACCACCGGGATAAAAGGTCATTAGTCATTCTTTATGAATCCTTCTTGTCTTGTTTAAAGCCTCTTTATAGCTGCTTTCAACACCATCAGTGGCAATGAGTTCCACAAACTCCAAAAGGAAAGGACAGCACAAAAGATTGGTAAAACGTAGGAGGACCCAGAAAAGAAAATTTGTTGACTGAATTTTGTGGAGAGGCTTTTAAAGAAGTTAAGAGGTGAAAGACTTCCCATATCCTTCAACCACATACACCCAGCAAAAAGAAGCAGACTAAGTAAAGAGGATGCTTTTGGTGAAGCCAGGTGTGCACAGAGACCTTGAGCTACATGGGACTAACTAGTTCACTTTCTGAAAAGTAAAGTGGCTGCAGAGTAGGACTGGAGTGTTTCTTTGGCTACTCAAATTGTGGGGCTTCACTGAATAGACAAGTCTAGAAACTGTCAGGGTTGTTCTCTCTTTCAGCTCCCACATAAATAAGGTCTAGTTAAGGAGTGCTAGTGATCTTCTTGGGGAGGCTCCCATCCACCTGGGGAGGATGACAGGCTGAGCTGAGAATCACAGGCTTTGTGAGACAAGGGACAGTAATGGCAGCAGCAAACCAGTTAAGGGCATGGAAGGTACTCTGCTGCATCACCAGGAAAGACTGGCTAGGTGTCAATAATTAAAAGAGCCTTGGGAGCTAGTAGAATGTCAGTGGAAATGCACTTATTAAAGTTGCAACTTGTCTGAGGTTGGGGCCTGCAAAAAAATTGGTCCGATTGTTTGAAGTAACTGTGATTTCAAAACCATGAAGTATGTTTTATTTCTAAATGGATGCCTAGTGTATTGATTTAGTTAATTATATTATATGTTGCCTGTTTGGTTGCTTTTATACCACTGGTGTTCATGTTTTTATGTCTCATAAATTCTCTCTAATTATTGGTGAGATGCAGAAAATGCTACTCACCATGTGGAATCCTTGCCGATGTTAAGACTCTTTCCAGAGCTGTCATAGTACTTATCAATACTCAGGTTCCTATCCACATCATGGGCAGAGTTAAAATTCGAAACCAAACGAGTTGGTATCCCCAGGCACCTCAGAACTGAAATACACAACAACAAAACACACACAGTTTTAGTACAGCTATGACACATCTGAGATGGTGTCTAAATGCTTGGTGATTCTATAGCATTTGCAGTCTTCAGAGCACCGTTCCTCTTGCAGTTAATTGCTTTGTAGCCTTGCTAACCCCAGAGGTCACAAATGGCCCCGCTTCGCCCCGCTCCTCTCTTCTCAAAGCTTACCTGTGCACATCACGCCTGCGAAGACCCAGCACTGTCCGTACTGAACAGGCTTGTAGTTGTCCTGGCGCCATTTCTGGAGGATTACCACGCTGCCATCCCAGCGGGATGGGTTCTCATGGGAATGGAAACTCCCTTGCCACTTTCCCAGGAGAACACCGTTATCATTGTCATTTCCATTGATCTGAAAATAGATCAATGAACAGAGTGCACAAGATCAGTTGTGTGTAGTGCACCACATCTAGTCAATTATATTGCTTAAGGTGCAGGTGGCTGAATCTCACTGGTGCAGCTAAACAAGCATGTGGAATTCAGATTAAGCTGTCCACTTCTTACCATAGAACTGATTACACGGCCCACATATTTAGGGTCTCCTCTTCGGGATACATCCATGGCTGCATCCTGACGATAGTACAGGCTCAGATCAAGCATGGTGAGACAGATGTTTAGAAGCTGGTCTTGAAACTGTGATCAGAAAAGATATTTATTTTTTTTTAAGAAAATAGATATTTTCACAAACTGAATTATAGGAGGTTCTACTGCAGTACCACCTTTCCAGCCCAAAGGTGACAGGGACACTGAGGCACAAAGACAGCAGTGTGCAGTTCACACTGCAATGTTGGCTAAAGACAAGGCTACTAAATAAAGCAAAAATCTGACAAGATGCCTTTTGCCATCAGAAGAGCTGACTGCACTCATACTCAAACCCTGAGTGCAGTTATTGGGTTCTCATGAGTGATATCCCTGGAAGTACTTAAGGTTAGGTTGGAAGGGGTTCTGACCAACCTGATCTAGTTGAAGATGTCTCTACTCATTGCAGGGAGGTTAGACTAGACCTGTAAATGTCCCTTCCAACTCAAACCATTCTGTGATTCTATGTCAATGTCAGTTCTGGCCCAATGTAACCAAGTTACAGAAACAGTGGGTGTGTTGTACCCACACAAGTATGCTGTCACTTGTACTGTGGATGTTTTGGTCATAGATGAGGTCCACACTTGCACCATGAGCTTCAAGAAGTCAGTCCTAGCTGCAGTGCTCTGCTAAGCCACCTCTCAGCCAAAATCCTATAAGCATGTGGTGAACAAACCACAAGTAAGGCCAGGTTTGTTCAGATTTCATATAAATACATGCAGAGGGGCAAATGATGGCAAGAGGAAATACTGTTAGAGACAGAGTAAGACCCCAAATGAATTCCTTGTGGCTTACCTGGCCATAGTACCATCCTCTTGCTTCAATGTACTTTGCATTGCCAACAAAGATTATCCCATTTTCATTCAGAACATACTCTTGTCTCTCATTTTCGTTAGCCATGTAGACCTCATCACCTGCAAACCAAGTTGGACGTGCTTTTACATTCAAGGCTGAGAATACTAGTGACCTTTCAAACACATTGATTTAGCATGGGCAAGCCTGCTATTTGGTACAGGTCAGTGAAAATGCCTGCCATTGTATATGGCCTAGGAATCCATGTTATGTCACTTTAATCACTTTTTCCACTTAATTTAGTGTAGCCTGGGTGTTATCTAAATGTTCTCTATTTGTAGATTGTATTTAGTGGGGAAGATGGAGAAAAGTCCAGGCTAGCTCACTGGCTCTGTCAGCCTTCTCAGGTTTGAAAACAATCACACAGATGACCTTTTTCTGTGTTCCAGTGGTGTCTGTCTTGCTTTAAGATTCCTAAATGAAGATTTCTGATCCAAAATGCTATCAGAAATGTTATTAGGACAAACTGCTTAACCATTCACTTTGGTTTCATTGTTACTCATTGGTTTCCCTAGTATATGGCCCAGTATATACCTGCCATGAATGTGCTGGCTCCCCACAGATGTTTAGTGTGTTTTGATCAGCCTTTAGGTAGCATTATCTACCTAGCACTCTGGTTAATTTCAAAATGTTTAAAATCATTCTCTAACAGCTTCATGATTTCAGAAAATGTGCACAAGAACCAGCCTTTCTGGTTTATCGAGTCAGCTTCTTTGACCTTCCTATAGGAACTTCTCATCCTTCCCTTTCTGCAAACAAACTTATTTATTTTAAAAACTTTATCACATGATAGAAGCCTATTTTTGTGGTAGCTGTCCACACTTCTATTTTTAAGCAGCATTATCATTGTTGCTTCCCAAGCTTTTGGGCCAGCACTGGCCTGGAGAGCTGTGTGCAGCTCCAGGTTCTGCACTCAAAGTGTGAACCAGCTGGAAAAAGCAAGAGAAGCACTGAGAATGCTCAGCTATCCTGAAAATATAACTTATGAATTAACTCAGAATTATTTAACGTAGGGAAAAAAATGGGGGTGAGGAATGGGGCAAGCATGGTAATCAATTCCAGAAATTCTTGTGAAGAGGATGCAGTGGTGGGAAAGGAATTTGTTCTTAGTGACTGTCCTATATAGGATGAGAATTTGTATGTTGAAATCAAAGCAAAAAAGATTTGGTTCGTTAATAAGAAAAAATTGTAGTGTAAAATTCCTTAATGGCTGATCATTAAGGAGGAATTCAACATCTGTCAGGAATGACCGAATTGCTAAACCAAACCTGCCTCAGAGCATGGTGTGGGGCTAGATAACTTCCTAATATCCCTCCAGCCCTCTAAGCTTATGATTCTGAGCAATCTAAATGTCCTTCATAACTTCTTGAAGAACATATTTTTTCCTAAGGCCTATATGCCCTCAATTATAATGTTCTACAGCCATTTCTTTGAATAAGTATACTTAGGCTTTTGCTTATAACAACACTGTTCCTGATAATAACTCAGAGCAAAATTAACATTAGTTTAGAAGGTGGATGGAAAAAAAAAGAAGCCCCAACACAACACACTGCATCAAATCTCTTATTTTCAAGTACAACTACATAATGACAGCCCCTCCTGCTGTTAATCTCAGCAGACAAGAAGAAAAACACAACCAGCCACGGCAGTCCTTGCTTTGACAATTACAGACAGACCACTATAGAACTAATCCTTCCTTAAATCAATTCTTTTAATACAAAAATTCAAAGTTATATAATCTGTCCTCCCATTCTGAAGTTAAAGTTTATCCTGGTATTGTGAGAAACAAGCAGGAGGTAAATTTCTGTCAATAGTTTCTAATCCATATGTGAGTGTGCTTTCTGACTTACATACACCTCTAGTAACTCCTTTGTATAAGCTTTGCCACAGAAACAAGTGAACAAGTATCAGACATCTGGGAAAAAATATGCATATTCTCAAACATACATATCCTTTCATCCCCTGAAACTTTACAATTGACCTGCTCACCTGTGAGCTGTAGATAAGCAGCGTGTGATCATTCATTTAATTTCTGATTAGCACTCTCTATTCCAGTAGTTAATTATACATTCCTTCAGTAGCACCAGGACATGCTACATCATTATCAGAGGCTGGCTTGTCAGTATCTTAGATTTCCCTTTAAATGTCCTTAAGGGACTTTATTAAAACATCATTTTTGTTTCACCCACAGATTTGAATCAAATACGTTAGTGAATTAATAAGCTTATTGATTTGTTACCAGTATGGTGGGGTCAGTATTTTCCATGTCCAAATTCTGTATGTATTTCAGATATATGACCTGTGAAACTAATCATTTTCAGCTTGCTAAACTATATGTTTTCTTTTGTCCAAACACTTGGACACATGAAGAGGCATCCCAGTAACCCTGCACTGAACATCTTCTAATTCATAATTCCTGTATACGAGAGATTAAATTAAATAAAATTCCAAATGAGATCTTGCTACCTTGTAAAATTGTATTAATATTTAAATCTGAGTAACTGTGTCCTCTCACACAGTTTAAGATTGCATTTGCCTTTTTCAGGGCCATTTCACTTTGGTTCTCATTCTTTGATTAACAAGTACTTTCATACTCTCCAGGATTTCCATCTGGATGGTCTGTCATTTAAATTACTGTTATTTCTCCCTAAATGGATTGTATTTTATTTTAAGTTGTTACATCTTATCCCTTCCCAAGTACTCCATCTCTAAGGCAGCTGGTTATTTCTGTGTGGTACCCCAGCCCATCTGGGTGTGCACAAGTCCGTAACGAACCATTAGTTAGATCAGAGGGATTTTTCAGATGACACTAAAGGATTCACTGGCAGATTTTCTCCAACCCAGTGCTTTTTCTTTCATCTCTAGTCCCTACTGTGTCTTCATAAGTAGTTTTTTATTGCTATTACAGTTTATTAATTAATTCCTGTCTTTTCCAGCTCAATGAATAGGCTCATATCTACAGACCAGATCTGCCACTTAGTATTTGCTGAGAAAATAAATGTTCTATTTCTCTTCTACTATGACACTTACTATAGCAGTAACAAACTCTCAAAGAGAATCTGTCCCTCTTTGTCAGGATCAGGGACTCTGCAAAGTCTTCCTCAGCAGCATCCTACTTTAAGGATACTTGATTTTGCTTGGCAGTGGTCACCACACCATCTGATAAACCTGGAGGGCTCTAATCCAAAATCATGAGTTTTAAACTGGAATGGTGCACCTTAATTCTTTTCAGTTTTCATCTGAGAACAATTTATCTGGTCTCATGAATATCACTGCTACTCTGGTCTTTCAGGAGCATTAGTGGTCCTAGACTGGCATATGGTCACAGAAGAAACAAGTGGACGATTGTGGCTATTTTTCCTCTTCTTTCACAAGCTGTTCAGTCACTCAGCTGGCTAAGAGCTCCCTTAACCTGAATAGGCTAATCTACATTTCCAGGCTATTGCATATTTGAGTTGAGGAAATTGTTTTTCTTTGGCAATGTGCTGAGGCTGCAGAAATTAATAATTACGTCTCTCTTCAAAATGTGATGAAAGATATGGGAAATGCCAGTCTTCACACTACTCTGTCAGTTCTGATGAAGCTAGCTGGGCTGTGGTCTTTGCAGTTAACACCCACAAGAGCAGTCCTGCTTGCGTTTACATGCAAGTCAAGGCTGTTATTGTATATGCTTGCTTCCAGTTCTGAGAATACATGCTCTTAGGAAAGGCTGTCAGCCCTCGTCTACAGTAAAAGGTGATCTGTTCAGTCCTGAAGAAAGAATCGGGTACCACCCTATAGAGCACATTTAATTAAGATAAAGGGAGGGACGTGGGTGGGCTGCAGCAGTTTCTTACTGTGGCAAACCCAGCTCTCTGAGCAGACAGCTGAGATTCTTTGGGTCACCAGCAGCAGAGACAACTTTAGAGAACAAGCTCACTGTGCAGAGATCAATTACATTCAAGAGCAAAGGTGATACCTACCTGGGCACCAAGGGTTGAAGAGTAACACAAACTGCCCCAGAAACCTGGAGTAGATCTTGTTCCCTGAGGTTACCAGGAGGGTGAGATTGTATCGCCCAATGACAGCATTGGCTGGGCTGGATATTGTAAAGTTCGTAGAGCCGGCCTCGCTGGGTGCTTGGACAGCACTCCAACCACTTGTCAGCCCCTCGGAGAGGTTAAATACAGCCTTTGTGCGGTGAGATTCTGAGGGGGACGGTCCTGCCAGAAAGAAGGGGTGATTGGTTTGATATTGACCTCACACTTAAAATAAGCACATGGGATGGGAGGAAGCTCAATTATATGAAGAAAAAAATGCATCTCTAGGTAGAGTGAGAGGAGTACTACACGGGGTAAAGATCGCAGTTCAGTGAGAACATGGATTGAGCTGAGGGAGCGTTACCTATTTCAGTGAGAAATGCGAGGTTCTCTCCTGTCTGCCTTGGCCTGTTGAAGTACAGGGTGATAGTGAAGGGTTGTCCTCGCCTCACAATCAGCTCGGTGTTGGCATATCTGTCGGTATGGTTTGTGCCTGCATTCACGGACGGCTGCCAGCTGATATGTGTTGGTGTCAGATCTGTAAAAGAAAAGATGTGAAGAAGCAGCCAGCATAGGAAGTCATGTGCTGTGAAGTGGTGTGAGGAGGTCACTAAGAGCTGTCACTGTTTAACAGAGGGAGGACAACTCAAAAGCAGATATTAAATTGACTGAATCTAGTGGTCAATAATAGAAATGTTTGCTTGGGTTTTGCTATGGGGCTGTCACACACCGAGGGCCTGTATGCTTCCTACACAAAGTTGGATGCTGTTTTATCACAGATTTAGAAAAAAAATATATACAGGGGCAAAACAGTGTCGTTTCCTTCTCAGCACTGAATGAAGTAACCTGGACCCTCTCCATGTTTTCCACATATTTCTTCTCATAAGCCCAGGAAGGGCTATTATGACATCTTATACCCCAATGCCGCTTGGCCTAGAGTAAGGAAACATGCATAGTGAAAGATCGTGTGTCTTACACAAATGAATAAGAGGCACTTCAGGGCATAAGCTGGAGCTTTGGGTAAAGAAATCAGTCTGACTGACCCTGGCTGTGCCCAAAGCAGCAGCCACACCACTGGGGTTCCTGTTCTAGCAGCACTGCTGCGTGTCCTAGAGGGATTCAGATAACTTGTCATGTGCTTGGGGTTCTGTGACATCAGGTGTCCTCCTCCACACATGCTGTTATTATGGTCTGTGGCTTAAAACCCCTAGAGTGGCTCTTACCACTTTAAATGCTAAACTACCTTTTTTGGCAAGCTAGTATGCATGTGATAGTTTTCCCTTCCGCAGTTCATGCTTTTGTCCTCTGTGTCTATATCTGTCCCCAGAGCGTGTCCAGAGCATTGTGCTGCAGGTTTTGGCAAATGCTCAGGGCAAGTACCTTGCTGAAGATTCTTCCAAATCACTTTTATAAATGCAGTAGGGCTGGGGAGACAGAGACAGGAGGGGGGGGACGTGGCCACCACCATTTTAATAGGTGATACAAGAAAATAGTATATCCAAGTGAATAGGTGAAGAAAACAGTAACAGCAACAAAAAAAGTGGGATGCAAAGGATGGATTAAGGCTTATGGCACCATGTGCTATTATGGTAGGGGTCTTTAAACAAGCTTCCAAGTCTATCACACAGCATATAGCAAAGCAATTGAATACTAAGTCAGCTGCATATTAAAGTACGACTTACCTATAATTTTAGAAGTATTAAAAGTAAAATCTAACTTAGACAAAAAAGTGGCATAATTAAATTAAAGGAAAAATATTTTTTTTCCTTTGTAGCCTACATTCACAGAGGAGTCCTGTGAGTAAGCCTTGGTGGCCTGAAACAGAGACTCTTTAGCATGAGTCTCTGGGACAACAGCAACCCGCAATAGGCTGTAGCTCTCCCTGCAAAGCAACATCTTAAAAACTGATTTCCAAATGTTTTTTCATCATTAAACAAGAGAGATCCCCAGTTTTCAAATGCCCAGCTCAATAATCATCTTCACTTTAAACTTTAAAAATCAGAGTTATGGTCATTATTGTTTCCTTTGGTAGGGTTTTGATGCATTTTCATTCCCATTTATAGGCCCTGCGCTCACAGCTCCATTAGGATGTATTTCACTAATTTGCTAATATAAAGCATAGCACATCTCTTAAATAGCATTTGAAAAATATAAGGGTAAGATGGAGGTCTGCAGGGTGCATTCTCTTCTTTTTGTCCCCCAAGCATCATCATCCTAGCTCATAAATTATTCTCAAACAGGTCACATTTAATACCAGTGATAAAACTTTGTAAATGAAGTGCAAGAACAAATTACAAAACAAAATTTCCTTCAGATAAGAAATCTGAGCAGACACCTACAGGGCATGTATCGTAAGGCATGTCCTGAATAAAGTACCTGCCGAAGGGGAGCAAATAACACGCAGAACTCACCTGCCATTCCCTCAGCTTATGAGAATTGCATGCAAACTTCTTTGTTCTTCAAGGTTGTCCAACTCACGTTAATCATAAAAGGAAAAAAGCCCAGCAATCTTTTCGTGCTGTCAGCTGAAATTTGAGAGAAGAGAGAGGTACTTAGCAGTTGTTATTAATACCTGTAGACTTGTCAAACGAATTAACTAGTTCCTATAATTTATGTATGTCTAATGCCAACGTTCCTACTCAACGTGGGTGTAATTATGGGAGGAGATACCAAAATTATTTACTCAGAGGAAATGCGTTCTCTTGAATCCCAAGCCGAGAAGAACTTCCTACAAAGGGTAATAGGTGTGCCATGAATAAGTTATCTTTAAGGATGAGGAAATGGGGAGTGTGGTGGGATGTAAAAGCCATACGAAGGAAAAGGGAGCATTTCCTGATTACTTAACTTCCAGATTGGTTAATGTCACTTCTGGTTTTGGTTTTAGAGGGACATTTTGGATCTCAAATTATCTCCCCGACTTAGATGAAACGATAAACTCCCACCAGTAACAAATGTCTATTTACTTATTACATTAGCCACCTCCATACTAGTCTTCCAGCAAAAGTTTTCTTTCAAAACAAACATCCAAACTACCATCCATGAATAGTTCTATCAGTGCAAACTCTGAGCCTGTCTGTCTTCACAACTGTGACCATATATTTTTTGTATTTTTGTACACTCCCTTAGAAGTGTACAGGTAATAAAGTGACTTTGTTTTGCAGAGGAATATATATTTACCTGTATAGGATTCCACAGCTCCACTGATTATGTTTTAACAGTAAAGAATTGAAAATAGTCTTAATTTTAAGTTACAAAGAGGGAAAGAGAAAGCAGACCTTAAGCTCCAGCAGCTGTTTCTAAGGTTTTTACCAAAACATTGGCTTCTTGCACCTTTTTGAGAAGCTGTTTACATGCCCCAAAGACTAAAAGAGTACTTCTATGACATTATGCTATCCTGAAAGAAAAACACTAAAAGTTTTCTTATACTTGGCAGCAACACATCTGGAATGGTGTATCTCCACTTACATTATAAATCAGAGGTCCTTCCTCCTCTCGGAAGTTTCCAGGATGTTCAGGCTGTCAAAACTTGTTCCACGAATCGCCTCAAATGGATTTGATTGATGTTCAGAGCCACTTTGGTCAGTCTTTGTCTCTTTTCCTTAATTCATATTCCTTGGAAACCATAAGAGCCACAAGCCTCTGATGTTACCTGGTCTTCACACACAGCCCTAGTGACAAACCGCATCGACCAGTTCTTAAGTTCAGGCGTTCGGTACTTATAGTGATTGCTTCAGACGTTACACATCGCTCCCGCTGAAGTATGACTATTTCCTTTCTTCTTCCTTACTACTCACATAAGTAATTAAATCTCTGAGCACTTTTTCTGTCTTGGCTGCAACCACCTCTTTTACCTCCGTGACACGCCCACAGCGGTGCTGCCCCAGCCACCAGGACCTCTCTCGGACTGGCCTACATCCCAGACTGGCAGCTGCCAGCCCGCACCTTCACCGCAGCAAAGCATCAGCAGCTGCTTTTGTAATCCCTTTGGAATGCAGCGGTCATGGTTCCTAAGTGACTAATGTCTTAACACTGTCACAGATGTTTTTCCTAGCTCAATTCCACCCGCCCATCATCCAAAATGGTTCAAAATATTTTGTTCCTCCTTTTCCCTTGTTTCAAAGCCTCAAAATTCCCGTGTGGTTTGTTAACTTTCAGAGAAAAAACAGATTCTGTTACTTTAATTCATCTTCTTAATGATCTTTTCTGTTGTTTGAGTGTTGTGCTATCATATCCTCAGGGTAACCAAGTTGCAACTCACACCTGTATTGTTGACATTCTTTACTAGAGAAAGGTAATCTATATAACTTCCATGAAAAATGGTGCAGAATCCCTTCTGTGAGCCTGCAGCCAACTAGGTACTTATTTAATTAGACACATTAACTTCATGAGCATGCAAAGTGTTGCAGGGGAAGGGTGTTGCCTGCCTTTAATTCCACTAGAGGTCCAATTTACCAGCTTCTCTCATTTCTACCCGTGCAATTCACTTGACTTCAGCGTGGTCTGGTTGTTTCCACGCATACAAGAGATGTAAAAAGAAGTCATTAAGCGTGTATCTGCGTTCTACATGCGAGGCTATGCTTGAGTTTGAACTTCTACTGGCTGGTCTGCATTGTGAGAGCTCTAGGCTCTGGTGAGCCATGAGGAATATTGGGAGAAAAGGTGAGGGTACCACCGTGGGCAGTTCTGCAGGCTACAAGGGCAGAGTGTGTAGCCAGTCTGAGCTTGGGCTGTTCTCATGGCAGTGAGGAGCCCCTACAGCAGGTCACAGGTATGCTGTGTAGTAGAAGCAGTGTACAGAGCTGGTTCCATGTGCTTAAGTTTTTCCTGGTCCAGCAGTGCAAAGCACCACAGAGCAGTAGCTTGTCTTTCCATTCACTTCATCTACACTGGTCATTTTCAACCCAAGACTGACATGCTGTTGTACAATTATTGGCCACAAACCAAGTCACTCACCGGGCTACACCTAGTGCAGTTGTTCCCGGAACCCAGCTTTTGGCCCGTACCTATCCTCCCGTAAAGGGTTTAGGTAAGTGAGCTTTGCGAAACTGGAACTCTGAAAGATGACTTCCTGACACACAATCTCTACTGAACAACTCCCAGCTCTTCTCAAATTAAAATATCCTCAGATTTAAGATTACTCTCCCTTTGGTTCCCAAATAGGACTTCCAGTAAGTGCAAAATATCAGCATGCAAAAATATCATGTATGTGAAGCTGAGCAATTATCCCAACGTGTTTGTCACATGGCTCTCAAATTGGACACCACCCAAATTCCTTTTGAACATTTCCTATGCCTCATTTGGTCACTGTGATTTACTGTAAAAGGAAAAATGTCAGGACAGACTTTGCAGCAAAGCAGACAAAGCTAAAGGACATGAATCGCACAACTCTTCCTGGCTACTTTCTGCTATCATGGATCCATTGAGGAGAAACTGCTTTGCAAGTCCACTCTATGAGGCTTTGAATGTGTGAATTTTTCTTGGTAGTGCTGGGTTAATGGTTGGGCTTGATGAGCTTAAAGGTCTTTTCCAACCAAAAAGATTCTTTGAGGTTATGAATGTTTGTGCAGAAAGAGCTGGAGCCAGAAAGAATGATTTCCAAAGACAATGAGACAAAAGTCAAACAGTCTCTGAATAGGTTTTTAATGACATGGACACTCACAACAGTAAATGAAGAATCAACTATTCCTCAGTTTATTTGAAATTGCAATGTAAAACGTTAATGATATGACGTTGGTAGCCCCTTATCAAAGAAAGCAAGGATTTTGGCTAATACTATAATTTTTTCTTATACAAGATTTCTTATGATGCTATTTCATTTATACACAGACAACCATTCATTGTCTATCTTTGTGTTAGTTAACCACATTTACCATCTTAAAGGTCTTGATATCTGCAAATTTATCGCAGGAGAAATGAACCACTAGATGCTTGGAACCCGTCTCAAAAGGGGTGAGTTTAAACTTTGTGCTGGATGTCTCATTGGCTTGCAGTGGTGGCATGCTAAAAAAAGGAAACAAAGGGGAAAATACAAGCTGAAAACAGGCTTAGGCATCACAGTTGAGTTTCTCCACTAACCAACTCCCATCTTAAGAACTCCTATCAGTTCAGTGTAGGGTGGCCAAGAAAAGACCATATGGGACTTGTCCACCTGATGTGTATTTGAATCCTCAAACCCACGCGTTAAGGTCTCTCACAAATATGTTATTCAGTGACCCAGATGAGCACAAAAAGGAGACATACTAGTGTCATATGAGATAAAACTTCATGTATTGCACAGGGTGAAAGACACATCATTGAATTCTTTAAGACTCCTGAATCTATCCTGATTACGGCACCAGGAAAACCTCTGTGCTTACACCGTGGGAAATCCTGGGTGGAAGTCATCATGGTTTATAGCAGAGTATTTTGTAATTCTTGGAAACTCCTGTTTATGGTTTTCCCAAACAGCCCAAGTCAAGACTGGCTTGTCTTGCCTGAGGATAAAGTTGTATGTGATAGACAACATGAGGTTTCTAAATTTCCTCAGAAGAGCTTGTAAATTATGGGATAGACCGTTCCTAGTTGCTCAAGCACAGGTGGCATTGTTAAGTTGCTGCGTATATTTGTTTGTGTTTATTCAGTTGCAGCACACTTCCATATCCCAGGCATTTTTTAGAAATAACCTCATTTGCTAGTGTACACCAACATCTGTGTGCAATTTTGTATATATACAAAGTGGGGGGCAGCCTGAGAATTTAATCTTTGTTTCAGTTGTGAAACACTGATGGAAAAAGGAGCAAGACATGATACAAGATCATGAAAGCATAAAAATAGGAACTTGGGATCTATAGTAAAAGGAATCTATCTTATTTCAGTCTTCTCATTCACCATCGTGTTCTTGCTCATGTATCTTTAATAGCAGGAAGGAGTCATTTCTCATACTTACTCTATTCTAAGGATTCCCCTGAGCAGGTCATTGCCTTCTACCTGCAGCATACAGCCCGTCACTTCTGTATCAATTGGATTGGTAAATAACACTTCCACATCCACTTCTTCATTCACTTTTGCTTCACCAAGTACCTGTGCAGGGAAAATGCTTGTAAGGGGGCATGTTCTCAGTATTCTTTTCTATCTGAGTTCTCAGCCATCAGAAGAGATATTATGAGGTGCTATGATCGACTGTGGCAGAATGTGAGCAGAACATCTCTTTTGGTGAAGAAAGTGCTTCTAAGAGCTCACTTTGCTCTTTCTCTGCCACTGCACTTAGAGCAAAGAGACAGCAATTTACCTGTACGTCAAGCCCAGGATTGTCCAAGCTGATGTCTCTTTGCACTAGCACTTGAATCCCACCTTCTACGTGACATAAAGCTGTTACTTGGATCATGTTGTCTGTAGTTAACTGCTGTTGATACTCCATATATGGTATCTTAATGGGATATTGTTTCTCTGGAAGAAAAAATATTATTTGATACACCCTTTCATAAGCCCTCAGAGTTTCATACCTAATATCAGTGTTTTCCTTCTGTGCTGTGTCTGGGTCTAGCAAGGCCTTCAGTCATCACTGCCAAATTCAATTCATGCAAACCTCTCAGTTCGCTATATAGGGAGAGTGATTTCTTTAATGTTATCCCTCCTCCATTCCCTGCCACTATATTTCTGGCTTGTTTCTCCCCAGTTGCTCTGAAAGACAAGACAGCTGGAGTTTAGGGAGTGTGCCAGTGCCACTCTATGTTACAAGACATGCTCTGATAGGCCTCATCAGTCCTATTTGCTCCTGAAACACTGAGATGAGCTGAATGACATCTGTATATTTCTTTTGTTTTTCCTAGCCCTGTCTGCTTTTTGGTATCATGTGTTTTTACAGTAGTTTCCATGCTGTAATTCAAATTTAGGAATACTGGCCGGGAAGGGATCTCCTCTGTCTCTGAATCCAGGCAGTTCCTCAGTTTTTGCCATTTGTACTGTAGAGTAGCTGTACTGCATGCAAACACTGTGAGCCACTAAGTACTTCCCAGCAGTGTACAGCAGATGGAAAACACAAGAAAGATGACAAGTCACCAATGGAAAGTCCCACAAAAGCAATGTGCATTTCCTAGACTCCTCTAGTGCTAATAGACATGTTAACTACAAATCCTAGCAGACCATACCTCCAGATGAGGGCAAAAATCTCTTAAAATGGTCCCTGCCATCAGATCTAGGGAAAAACTCCATGCTGAGTGTGAATTCAGCCTAAGGCAGCCTGTGCAAGCACAAGACACCACATGGATGTAATGCCACTTGGTGTGTAAGTGGTGTCTTCACTGAGAGCCCAGTTCCTAATGAGTTCCTAATGCTTTAGAGGATGTTCCAGAAGTCAAATTGCATATTAAAGAAAAGAAATACATTTCTGCTTCTCACTAGTGACTTGAAGCTTCAGGTTCATATAATACAGTATCAGTATTTTTGGTTCACTATAGAGATGCTGATACATCTATTATCCCAAGCTCCTAATGGCAACTTGATTTCATCTTTCCAACACCACCTGTATTTAAGTAGAGAATTTCTTAATAATTAAAATCTGAGGCCCTTTAGTCCTCACCAGTTCTCTGACACAACCTTTCTTTCCCATGGAGCTTCGCGCGCTATTTCAGCTATTTCTATTCCTCACGCTTTAATTCCATTCTAAGCTGTTAATGGATCAGGTTTCTTGTTTCTGCTGTTAGTCATGTCCGGTTTCCTTTCAGTAAGGCTCCTCATAATTGACCAGCACACATTTAGGTGGAGTTAATTTTGACATTTTTATATTGTCATTATCTTTTTTTGATGCAAATTTTGTTAAATGAATCATGCTAATTCACCATCTTCTTTTCACTCCCCAGATACATCTTCCAAAATGTGACTAGCACGTAAGGGAATGATGTTCTGAAATATGCTGCTTTTTTTTTTTAAGTGGAATATAAATTTTTTCAGCCTTTTCTGCACAAAAATTTAAGATTGCAGTTTGTTAGAGCTTCCCCCCACCAAGCTGACAAGCTTCTAATTCCCCCATACTGATAAAACAATTATACAGCTATGATTAAAGGTTATTTGAAACATTACCTTCCTTAGGAGACAGGGTGACAGAGATGGAGTCCTTCCAGATCTCTTTGACTGGCTTCCTAGTGTACACTGTGCTCCAGGCATTCATATTTACCTCAACAGTCTTAGCAACAGACTGCAAGTTTGTAAGAACCAGGATTAGATTGAGATCTTTGCCAACTTCGATAGAGCCATCCAACTTGAACTTCCCTGAGATGTCAGGCTTTTGTTCGACTTCCTTTGGGGTTGGTGCTGTAGGATCAAATTTATCCTCAAGTCCCAGCTTCTTACGGGCTTTCTTAAAAATATCTCTTTCTTTTTTAGAACCTGTCAGAGAGAACCATGAAAATTACTTAACAGTTAATGTGCATCTCCTATTTTACACAAGTGCTAGAGAGAAGCCAGGAGAAAGTCATGGCTTTACTTACAGATTAACAGAAGCTCTGTTTTCTACAGCCACACCTAATTTTCTAGATCTGAAGTCAGTAATGTCAGTGCCCCTCTAATAGCATTTTATTGTAACACAAATCTTAAGTCCAAAGTCTCTCACCCTTCCCGTTTCTAACCTTTCGTGGTTATAATATTTAGAAATGTAAATATTTATTTGCTAATACAATAGGGACTGCTGATGGTGTCAGGTGGTGGGTCCAAGCATCTACCCAGCCACTCACTCACTCCCCATTCCCATAGGATGGGGAGAAAACAGCCGGAAGGTGAGAAGACTTATGGATCAAGATTATGACAATTCAACAGGGAAAGCAAATACTGGGCACAAGCAAAGCAAGAAGAGGAATACATTCGGCAGGCAGATGTCCAGCCCCTCCCTGGAAAGCAGGGTCTCAACATGTGGAACAGTTGTTTGGGAATACAAATGCTGTAACTATGAACCTCGGTTCCTCCACCTTTGACTGAACTTTTATTGCTGAGCAGTAAGTCATACGGTGTGGAATATCTCTTTGGTCACTTTGGTCAGCTGTCCTGGCTGGTCCCCTGCTCACCTGCTGCAGTGGCAGGAAGGAAGGGGGAGAGAAGGCCTTGATGCTCTGCAAGTACTGTGCAGCTAGAGCCAAGACAGCCATGAGGGATCAATGCCTTTGGCAAGGCAGATAGGAAGAAAGTTAACTCCATCCCAGCCAGAGCACAATGGAAGCTTGTTATTTGGGCTCTGCTTTATCACTCAGTTCCAGCAGCAGTGTTCATTCTTTGCTCTTGGAAATTCAGTTCATGACTGTAATTTTTTCCTGCACTATCAAACACAAAGATCTGACGAGTTTCCCTGCTGTTTGACCCTTTGAAAGAGTTGGTTTTCTGGGACTTAAGTGCTGCTTTAGCTTAGGTTTCTTCCATAGGTGTTTCACCCTGCTGTCAAGTAACTGGAGCATAGGCTAATTCTCATGAAGCAGAAGCAGTCAGTACGCACAGGCAATGGGCAAGCAAACACTGAATGCTGTACTCGGAGGTATTGGGACTTGCCTTACTTAGGTCCCACAAAGCAGCTCAAGGGGCAGGGCAGTATGTTTTACTCTTTAACTTCCCTTCTCTGTTAGAACTGAATAAACTGAATATAAATTTTGTCCTACCTTACAGATGCCCAAAATTGCCTGCCAAGAGACCTCTACCCTAAATTTAAATGCGTCTGAGAATGAAGCAGCCACATAACCAGAAAAAAAAAACAATGTTGTTATTTACCTTCTTCATATTTATAATCGTTGGTGACATCTACACGATCATCTCTACCAACTGCCTTTGTGCTGATGGCTTGGCCAACCTTGGTAGACTGAGAGAATATTAATGTTTTCTTTCTAGTTGCGGTGTCGTAGTTCCAGTACATACAGTCTGCATTCACCTCTGCAAATACGAATGGGCAGTCGTACTCCAGATCTACTTCTCCTTCTTTGATGGCAACCCGTGAGGCAGGGCCACACTGATAAATTCCTACAGCATCAAGAAAAATTAATTTAGATCTGATCAACTCTTTGACAGTAGGTAGATTACTAGACAGATATTTATCAGTGTCTCCTGAATTGGCTAGTGCTGTTGTCCTATTCTAGCCCTTTCATCCACACAGACCCTCGAGTTATCTGGAATTTATTCTGAAAATAATCTTGATTTATTTTCTATTACCCCTTAATTTTCAATAGATCTGCATACCTACATTGGAAATGTTGGAATTGCTGAAAACCACTGCTCCCTGAAGTCTAGTTTATTTCTCAGTATCCACAGATGACCTGAGACTTTTCTAATGTGATAAAGTATTATCTTCTGCCACTCTGTTTCTTAGCAGGATGAGAAATTACTTTTACAACAGTCTTAAACTTTTTTTTCTTCTCTCTCTGAAAGTGACTGACGTTACAATTTTTCAAGATTATTCCTGAAATAAAGTCTGTGTACCTCCACTTTCTTCTTGGGGAGTTGCATCCAGAATTTGCCATCCATTGTATGAGGGACCCAAGTCACTGCGGGAAAACCAGCCTTCATTCCAGACATGGAAATTCCTACGTGCAAGAATGAACAAAGTAAAGTGCTAGTATGTGTTTCTAAATTCCTGTTCACATCCATTAATCAGCCATCTTAGTTAAATTTATTAAATGCCTTAATTTGCATAAGTTCTTATCTGAGACTGACCACATCCACTCTGATCCTGACTGTACTAACTAGACAGGAGCTGAAAATTGAGTTGTTGAACAGACATTAATGTTCAAGGACAGAAAGAAAATCTGTAAAATTAGTCAACATGTCCTGGGCCTGTTTTTCTCCAGCAATTCTGAGCTCACACACTTCCTTAGTTTTAGCTCTTTTGCTTGCAGCACAATGCTGCTGTTAGCACTTATATTTAGAATGGTTCCAGAACAAGGCAAAAAGGGACTGCCCCTGCTCTTTGATGAATGCAAGCTTGTTTGAATTGCACTTGATCTTTAACAGTGACAACAATGAAACTATTTTCACTGCAAATGATGTCACTGCAAAAAAAAAAATAAAAGGGGGCAGAGAAGCTGGTTTTGTTGAACTTTTACAGTTTAATGTGAAATGGTTTTGAAGAATAGTTCCAAACTACGTCAAGTCCCACTGTTGAATATTTCCAGTGTAATGCCACAGATTTCCAGTCACCTGTGGCACCTTAACTGTAACTTTTCCTGCCCTGGCATCAATTGGCTGTTGTAACTCATGTCACAATTCTGTTTAACACAGAAGGAAAACACTGAGTTTTTCAGTATTATTTTGTAGTATTTTTTTACTTACACTGTGTGTATGAAGTTGTTTTTAAGGCAATTTTTAAGAAGGTAACAAAGCATTTGTCACTAGCATCTGTACTCTGCACCTGAAGACTCTACAGGCATTGATAGCTCCTACTATTAATTATCATAGAGCCTTACCATATGCTGTCAGCAGATCTGTCCAAATGATTTCCAGAAGCATCATAAAACTCATCCACACGCAGATTTCCATCTACATCGTGGGCAGAGCTGAAGTTTGTAATAGTACGAGTGGGAATCCCCAGACATCTAAGCACTAAAGAGCAAATAGAAAACCATCATCAGAAAACAGTAATTCTGGAATGTGACATTTGATATAACATCCTAATGTCATTCAAGACATTCACAGAGGAATTATTCTGTTACAAGAAGCACTAATATGTGCAGTGTCAGTTATATGTGTGGCATAAAACATACCTGTAGTCAATACTGCTGCAAAAACCCAGCATTGTCCATATTTAACAGGTCTGAATCCTGATTTCTTCCAGGTTTGCAGGATTTCACCACTTCCAGTCCAACTTCCTGGACTTTTCCCACCATCATAATTTCCACTCCAGTTTCCTAGCACTACCCCTTGGTCATCATTGGCATTGACCTGTAAAAATATTCACTAAATTTATGACAAGATAAATTAAGAGTTACAACAGAGGTAGCAGTAGTGGTTGTAGAGGAGTGGGCAGAAATGACGTTTTAGTGGAGAAAAGTCACAGCTTCATGTTGCCAGCTTTCAGGAAGATGCCTTGTCTTTTCATGGAAATGAAATACTTGTCCTCTCAAGAAATGGAAAGCATTTGATCACTGTTTGTCCCACCCAAGTTCAATAGCACCAGGGAAGAAGACAACCAGTTTTCAGTAAACCTTCCTGATACCGGGGTGGCAACTTTACCACTCTGTGATCAAATAGTATCATCAAAGCACATTATGCAGCTAAGCTTTCAGAATGGGCCTGGATCATGATGTAGTGAGCCCTCAGCAAATGTACATTAAATCAGGGGAAGTGGCTGACACAACAAATGGGGCGCAGTCACCTTGAAAATTTTGGGTACCGTGTCATCAGAAACCTCATGCAGTTCAGGAAGAAAAGGTGTAGATTTCAGAACTTAGGGTAGAATAACCCCATGCATTGATGCAGGCTTGCAAGCAGCTGGGTGAGTGGCAGCCTGTCTGAAAGGGGCTGCAAATTACAGCATGTGCCACATTGAATTTGATCCAACAGTGCCCTCTCATCATAAAAGGGAAAGCCCACACGAGGCTAAATTAGGAAAAGTGACCAGGAGATCGAGGGAAGTTGTTAACTACTGTTATCCCTAACTGCTATCCCTAGTGAGGCTGTGCCAGGAATCCTGTCTCCAGTTTTGGGTCCCTCTGTCCAAGGGGGTGTAGAAATACTGAAGAGGACTACCAAGATGGATGGTCAAGGCGCCCTGGAGCACACAGTCTACAAGGAGAAGTTCCGAGTACTGGGCTTGTTCTGTCTGGCTAGGGAGGGATAAGGGGAATATAATAACAGCTTACAACTACTTGAATGGAACATAGTCAGAGTCCAACTTTTCTCTGCTCTGGCAGGTTATATAAAAAAAAAGCAACAGCAGAAAGTTGTAGTTTGGGAAAACCATATTTGACATAAGGGGAAATGTCCTCACTAAGAGGGTAGTGCAGCTCTGGACCGATCACCAAGAGAGGCTATAAAATCTCCATCCTTGGAGACTTTCCAGGCAGCCTGAGAAATCCATGGTTGATCTGATCTAGTACCACTGCAGTTCCACTTCAAATGGGAGGTTTGACTGAAGACCTCAACACACCGCCCCAAGTCTTATACTTTCAGTTTTATTGCTGGATATCAAAGTGATAAGCATTGGAAATATCACAGGTGAGAGAAATCTAGCAGTCTGAGATAAGGGGACCACCTAGGTATGTCTCTGGCACCCATTTTTGGTGCATACAGTGTTCTAAAATTTTCTGAGAAGTTACTTCAGACTTACTTTCACTAACCACTTTAAAAGAACAGTTAGTAGGTTGGACTTTTTGAACGTGTTGCTTACCATTGCACTGAGAACACGGCCCAGGTATTTGGGGTCGTTTCGGTGAGAAACATCTGTGACAGGATCCTGACGATGGTTTAAGCTTCGATCCAGCATGGAAAGGCAAATATTGAGAATATCTTCCTGAAACTATGTTATAGAAATAAGTTAGTGTTTTGGAAACACAGATTACTAAAAATCAGGAGAAGCCATATAAAGAGTGTAATGGTTTTTTAATTGCTGAATGAAGCAGCTCAGCCAGGAATTACCATATATGAAAACGTGGCTGCAACTAACTGTGAAGATTAGAACACAAAGACTTTTTCAAAACTTGGAGTCTGTGGACCGAGCACCAGGCCATTGCTACAGTAGTTTACTTCCCAGCAGACACTAAGGTTTCTGGTGGCTGCAGCTCTGAGCTCTAGGTCATATCACTGACCAGTCAATTACAAATCCTCATAGCAATCAGTACAACAGGGCTTGGCACGAGTTCTGATTTCAATACCAGACTCCTGCTCTTCAGGGGTGTGTGACTGACGAACTGGGGAAGTAAACAAGCCCTGATCACCCACTTCATGTGAGAACCAGAGCACAAAGTGCTGTCTCGTGTTTCAGTGCTGCATTTACCTGGCCAAAGTTCCATCCAAAGCCGCTGATACGATTTACATTGCCAGCAAAAATGATGCCAAACTCTTCTAGCACATATTCCTCACACTCAGCCTTGTTAGACATGTACACATCATCACCTGGAAGGCCAAAACAGAGGTATTTACAACCACAGCAGGGAAAATAAGACCTCAGGAGCCTTAGTCCCCATCAATAAGAATGTTTGTAGATATCCACCCTTTGCTGTTCTTACTGTTACAAACAGATCATGAAACTCAGGATTTCCTACAATTAGAGTGTCTGGGTGTGGGAGTGTTTGAGTGAAGACAGAGGTATGACACTGTCAAATCTGGGAGAAGATGGCAGCTGGTAGATCTGACTCTTTTATTGGTTCTGTGGAGACCAGCACACTGTTCTAAACTTGTACAGAAGCAGGGAAGCTCTGGCAAAAGGACTTAATCTGCTTAAGTTGAACTTCATCTTTTAGGGCAATGACCTCTCCAGTAAGTACATGATACAGGGCTGATTTTATGTACCAGAAGGTGCTAAGAAACTGTCAAACCCTTTGCTTGCTGATACATTATGTAGTGAGTGTTCAGCCCTTGTATTAAAGAAATAGAGATCAAATGCAGAAGCTGCAACTATTAATGAAGCTACAAGCAATATAGTTCTTTCAGGGGAAATGTGACATGTTCATACCTGAAGACCAAGGGTTAAAGAGCAAAACAAAAGTGCCAAGGCTTATTGGAGCAGAGCTGCCACTTGAAGTACTCTGAGCACTCAGCTTGTAACGCCCGATGATAGCGTTAGGTGGGGTTGAAATGGAGATGGTCACAGAGTTGGAACTGGTAGACTCTAGAACTGCGCTCCAGCTGTCCTTGCTCGCTGTGCTGGAGATACCAAATGTGATCTGGGTCTTGTTTGCCTTTGAGGGTTTTGGACCTTTTAAGGAAAATAAACAACATTATTTTTCCCCTGCTTGCTGAAACAGAGATTTAGTCATCAACAGACACAGTAGGGAGGTAACCCTCCCCTCAGATGGATTTGTACCACACGTTGGAAACTGAAGGAACCTATCGCTGCTAGCTGAGATGGGAGTAATACAGCACACATCCAACAGTTCTATGGCTATGTGAACCAGCATCCTGGCTCTGAGGTATTACCTTGCTGTTCTATAGTTCCTATCAGGCCAAAAGAGTGTCACAATGCAGCATTATCTTTCTGTGAAAGAAGTTGGGACCATACCTGTTTCTGAGATGAATGTTAAGTTTTGCTCAGGCTTTTCAACTCCACTGAAGCTGATATTGAAGGCCTGTCCTCTCCTCACAACCAATTCTTTGCTTGAAAATTTACTTGTGTGGTGATCTCTTGCATTTTCTTTCAGGTGCCAGTTGGTGCTTGGCTGCGATGCAGCTGTGGGAAAATGAGATCAAAACTTGAGGGTACATCCAAGGAGGAGGAAGCACAGACACGCTCTCAAGAATTATGTTTGATTCTACAGGTAACTAGTAACCATGAGAAGTTTTCACCAAAAATAGAAATAATTTATTTGTGAGCATTTTTAATTTATTTTTTTTTAGAGAGAGACTCCACTTTGCCTAGACTGTTAGAGATTATATGTACAACTAAGAGTAGTATATCTAGTACTAAAGAAAAATCAGAAAGGCATCAGAGCACCCTGAGAGAATTGAATACTTGTGAGCTACTCAGATAAAGAATCTGGCTGAATTTGGCTAATTCTTTCAAGGTGTCATCCATTCCCAGACATGGCGTTATACTTGCAGAGGCACCACCTTGCTGCCTCTGAATAAGAAGCTGAGAAAAACTTCTGTATTTTAAACCATGAGATATCTCTAGCTCTATTCACATGTCAGGTACCTCTGATGTAACTGACAGCTCCTACCTGTTGGAAGCACCTAACTGGACTATGTGGATAGCCACCAGGCTGTCATTTGGCAGTGGGGTTGGAGAGAACACTACTAGAAGTAAGTGAAATGTTGCAGAAAGCACTTGCATGTAAACTATGGCTTCAGTCAGAGATTGAGAATAAGCATCTGAGATTGGTTTGGCTCTCACATCACCAGAGTCTACGGAGGGTTCTCCAGCAGAAGATAGCTCGGTGGTTTAAATCAAGTGCAGAAGAATAAGAGGTGGGTTCTTTTTTCCACCAGGCCACTCTAATATTTTTATTATTCTCTATCCCCCACCCAAAAGGGAGAATAGGAGAGGCAGTGGCACACAGCTCCCCTGTGCTGTTATTGAGTAAAAAGTCACTATCCCATGTTCACCCAGATTTATTAGTGTGAAGATTTTTTTACAGGATGATCCTATGTTTATCAAGTTTAGGCAAGCCTTAAAGTAGCTTCACCAGTAGTCTTAGCAACACAGTCACAGTTGAAATGGGGGAACATGTCTTTTACAGCATTGAAGAGAGCAGCATGTAGTTTGATTTTTGCAGGAACATGCCTACTTTAAAAAACAAACCAAACCCAAACACGCCTTTGGAAACTTAGCAAAGCAGCACATCTATTACAGAACAAGCTGTGGGGGGAGATTTGTCTTTTGAAAGGCGGGAGTTACCTGGCAAGGTTGGAAAAGCAATATGGGACCACTGATAATAATTAGTAAACTGGTCAATTTGCATACTTACACATATTAGCTCATAAGCAAAAATACCCAAACCCACTGCAACAACCACCACAAAAAAAAAATCTCTACATTTTCGTATCCCCTCTGTCTTAACTTCAGGATTCAACCTTCTCTGCTCATAGTAGCCTCCCTCAGCCTTTGCAATGATCCTTTCTTCAAGTTCTCTTGGCTGCTTTCTCTTATGTCAGGTTTGCTGTCTCTTATTTGCACTTGTTGGATACCTTCAAAGAGCTGCAGACTTTTCCTTCCTTCCTATTTGTAAAATGCACCATTTTTACATCAGGTAATATACCTCTTCTCCCAAATCTCACTCTGATAAGTTTGCTTTTCCCATGTGCAAAAGTAGTGGAAAAAACACAATTCCTGAAAATCCTTCTCCTAACCTTTGATGGAGGAATATTCTCTATTTTTTTTCCTGGATCAAGACTCCTCAGAGAAGTGATCTTTCAGTGTCCCTTACATACCTGATCAGGAGGTATGGATGTAAGAAAACAGCTATCAGAGCACCACAGAAGGGGCTTCCCCCTTGCTCACCTGGGCCCATATCTGCTCAACACGTCCTGTAAAAGCAGCTTCTGGAGCCTTCCTCTGAATGGTCTCCTCTACTCCCGATGACTCAAGGAATGGCTGGTGCCTTTCACTTCTTTAAAAGTCTAGGTGTAAAGTTGTCTGTTTGCAATATTTCCTGTGGGGTGGAGCTTGAAAAGCTGCCTTTGCTCTCCAGCAACAACAGGGTTCAAGGATTCATTTTCCCCTCTCAGTCCCCACATCCAGATCTCATTTCCTTGCCTGGACAATATTTATCCCTAACAGTCTGGCCACTTGTTAAGAAAGTCTGGATGTATTTGAATTCATAAGAATATCAGCATTTAGTTGCTTTTCTTTCTGTTATAATGATAAAATTCTAGGAATAGCATAGCTCCTTCTTGCTTTTAATTTTGAATACTTCATGAGCAAATCTTACAGTAACTTTTTCTTTAAGTTAATTCACTGAATCTATTTTTTTTTCTGCTGCATTGCAGCAATTGCAAAACAAGAAATAAGCTGTTGCCTCTGTCCCAAATTTAATCAGGCTATCTAAATTTAAAGAATCCATTTTTCATTTATCACTTTAGTGCTGTTTAAGGTTAAATAGACAAGCACTGCAGCTTAGGTTTACATGACACACTACAGAAATGATAGCTAAGTATATGTGTGACTTGTGATAAAATAGCTATCACCGTTTTCAGTTGGTACACCACTACATTTTGGATAGGGTATCTCTGAACATGAACTGGCAATGCCAAAAAGCTTTCACAACTTCAGGAAGAGTGATTGTTACTTAAGCTTTGCTGGTGACTCCACTTTCTGTTGACAGAGCTTAATTCTGATGCTTTTATGAAATGACCTGTAAAATTTGATGTACTCAGTGCACAGTCTTAAGGATGCCTCTGGGTGGTACCCATTATGTTGGACTGGCCACAGCTATATGCCTTCCCAAATACAGAGTTTTAACTGGCTTGGGCTCCTTATGCTGCCTACCAAACTCTTTTAATTTCAGGTTTGGATCACAGTTGGAACTTGCTCAAGTCATTTCATATACAAACATATTTCATTCATATTTCCTATAAAAAGATGTTATTAGAAGAAACAGTTTGTAACTGGGTATAATTTAGACTGCTACTCTGTATCTCTGTTCATTGATAATACTTAATCTTAGGAAGGACCATCGTTTTATCACATGCAAAGTCCAACAGTGATTTTAAGAGTCAAACACTTTAGTTCTTAAAATTTCTTAGAATTTGATTTAAAATGTTCAGTCCAAACTTTAGAGGTTTCAGATGTTAAGCTGTGCTCTCCCAACCCATTCTTCTAAATACTGATAAGTGACACACAACTTATTCAGAAGAAATTTGCTTTAAGATTTCACCCTATCCTTGGATACATAGCAAAGCATTTCTCTTTCATAGAAAGTTTAGTTACTGTGGAATGAAAAAAAAAAGTCTTCATTGATTATTCACCAAGTAGCTGCTGATACTTACTTGGTCCCCTTTTTCACCTTTTTTTTGTGTGACAGCAATAGTGTGCTGGACATCACTGTCCATCATGCAATGGCATGATTGTTTGGGGTATTTGTTGGTATGATAGTGTAGCTATAACCAGCATGTTCCACAAAACAGATACATTTATTCTGGGAGAGAATATGGCAAGGAGAAGTAGTTGCCTCTGTTGCATCAGCCTCTGGTGTTTGTTCCCAGCTCTGGCTCAGATGCCTTGCAGGCCTCTCTGAGCTTTGTTTGTAAAACTGATGAATGACACATCCCGCACCTTTGGATTAAAGATTATGGGTGAAGGCTCAACTAATGAGAAATAGTAACACTAGTCAAGCAGAATACATCTGACCCAGGCAGCTTCTTTAGAGTAGCATTTGCAGAGCTTGTGTGGTGGCTGTAAATGTAAGGATTGCACAGGCAGGTGCTTGAAACTCTGGTGGATAGCAAGAGAAGATTCTTTTGGACCTCAGAAAAGGAAAGCTCTAAGCCATCTTAGTGTTTTGTTTCATGTACCCAAAATAAGATATATCAGAATCATTTTTTGCAAGCCGGTTCAGTCATAGAACTCATGACATTGTTTTCCAGAGATTTCTTCCCTCGCTCCAGTAACTGTTAAAAAATACTATACTAGGAGGAAGAGTTCAGCACTGAACAAGGACATCTTTTGTAATAGACTAATTTCCCTCAGTATTCCTTTCTCTCCTTCTTTGCATTGTCATTCTCTTCTCCACCAACTCTGTATGAACCCACAGTGACACTTGAATTCTATTAAATGTCACCTATTACTAATTGTGCCTTTGTTCCAGGATGGGAGATCAGTCCCCTGCTATCTGCTCCTTTATTCTTTCCTTAGATACCCCTAGAGCACCATCCTACACCATATGCCATGACTCACTGGGGACCACCTCAACGCCCTCAGAAGTTTGGGCTACCCTGTCTCCCCTCACATTCCCTCATTGATAATTAGGCAAGGAATTTCATCAGGAAAACATACGCCTGCTACAGGGATTCAAGGAGCTCTCTACAGCTATGCTGTATTTGTGAACCACACGGGGAGAGACCTGGGCCCCTACAACAGTGGTATGGACTGATGTGCATCAGCACTCTTCAGGGCTAGGAACCCCCTGATATACATTGGTCAACTCCATATGGAAAAGCATTTGGCTGAGATCTTTCCTGGGCCCCAGATGTTGTCTAAGACAAACTTCTTATTTTCTGTCTTCCACTCGCATTGCCCCAGATAGCAGAGGCATTGAATGGAAGTCTGCAGCTTGCTGCAGCCTGAAGCCCTCCTGAAGTTCCTGATTGTTCCTGAAGATGTCCAACAGCCAGACTTTGAAGGCAGCTAAACTTGTCACAGTCAGCTCCCAGACTGTCTGTAAAGTAGGCTACGCTGTGTTAGCTAGGCTCAGATCTTCTCTTGGGATCTTGGCTCATTCCAGATGAGATGGCTTGTTCCAGAAAGGAGGCTGACAATGACAAAGTAGTGACATGTACTAATATGTAAACTTCAAAAACTACCATGGGACCAGCATGCAGGAATAAGCCAAACTGACAACGCACAGACTGGGATGAACCCCTGCTAGGCTCCCCAGACAGCTCCCACAGAGTCACCACAACCTGTGATTTATGGCCTATTATAATTAAATGCATTTCCCTACCTCTCCATTGGAATGGAGTAAGCCATTATTTGGAAGCTTTAACTTGCAGCTACTGCTGCACACTCATCAGCAAAGAATACCTCTTTGCAGGCGCACATCACTCTGCATTTCTTCCAAGAATCCACCATGTCCCATTCTGTGGGCAAGCGCTCTTTCTTCTAATACACAAACAAGATGCTTGGAGGTGTGACTCACACCTTACTTGTAATGACATTGAAGCTTAAAAGTGACAGACAGAAGCTGAGATAATTATTTTGAGTGTAAGACTGTGAAAAAAATTGCTGAACCCTTAGTTCATGTGCTGCAAAATAGCAAACCCTTTAAAAAAGATCACATTATCAAAAGTATAGGCTGTTTTTAGGTACTTTTCTCTTTTTATGCACCACCCTCTGGATTCTGTTGAATCAGATCTATTAGAGATGTGTAAAGACTTTCCAGGAAAAAGGTGTATTTACAGGATGTGTGTTAGGAGGGGCAGGAGAAGGGGGACAGAGAGAGGGAATGAAAACAGTTATGTGTGTGGAGACACCGACACGCAGACCCTCACAGCTTTTCACATTAAAATTCCACATTGCGCTGTGAGGAAGGAGCATCCCTGGGCACTTTTGATGTCCAACAGAATTTAGGCTTGGCTTTTTCTTGGGCCCTGGGTATTTCACAAGCAAGTGCAAACAATTATCAGCAAATGCCAGTATGTTCGTTAAATGTTGCTATTGCTTCTTGCATTTTGTATGATGAGAAAATTGCAGTTAAGAAGGATAGAGTGGTGCATTACACTTAAAGAGGAAGTTTAGGCATCACTTTGCTAATATGTCTTGTCTAAGTTATTGGCAAATCGTTGCTTAAGAGGAAGGGTTACAATGCAGAAACAATTGGTTTGTGGCTTTTCCCCCGCTGCTGTAGAAAAAAGGTTTTACTGCCCACTTTACCACATGCTTCTTTTGTTTAAAAAAAAAAAAAAAGGATTTTCTACTCAGTCCGATCTTTCAGCCTGACCTATCAAACTGTGTTTTGCCATGTATTTAAGCTCTACTCACATGAGGAGCTGGATGAGGGAATCAGTAGCTTTATGCTTATCGTATGCTCCCGATTCCCTCCAGCCTCTTAAGCAGGTAAATGTTTAGATGGTGTTACACTTAGCAGATGATTGAGACAGTCATTAACTAAGTGCCATCAGGCTAGGCAAGCAGCATATGCTGTTGAGGGGTGCTAACACAAGCAGATCAGGTCAATAACATGAATTATTTCAAATAATTGTATATGGAAAAACACTTGTATGCTAAGAGCTCATGCAATCAGTTCTCCTAAACCTGTGAGAACAGAGTAACCGTGTGTCTTTCAGCCTCTGTGAGGGGAGAACAATGCCTGCATTTCTGCGCTCAAGCCTCTGCTCTGGGGATGGTTGTTTCCTATTAATTGCCTGAGCTTTTCAAGCTTTTGTCACATAAAACCAGCATAACATGAATTAACAGAGGTAAAGCAGCAGCAGCATCTGCACTGAGGCCTCATTATACCTTCTTACAGAGGCCCCCAGCAAGTCAGGCCTAGGCGAGAACATGGCCTCCCTTGCTGAAGTGCAGCAGTATCTTTCCTTCCAAGGCCTCCCTGCTGGACATCTGCTTGCTTTATATGCATCTTAAAATGCCTTTGCCTTTTGCGCTAATATTAATGATTAGTTAAAATGGCATCACAATTTGCTGATGCTGAATCTACAGGAAGGAATCTAGCCTGTTGTCTATTCTTAGCACAAATATTCCCATTTTAATTTAACAAGATTCATTCATACCTGAACTACTCTCTGATTCATTAAGTTTCATATTAAAACATAATTTGCAATTTGTCATAACTTCGTCTGCAGTTTTATAGTATTTAACTCCAGTATGGTAATGGGTGGATGATCGTCCTTTCCTCATATGTGTCTTTTGCAAAATACAGGAAAGAAAAATTCTGAAACAACCTATTCATCATCTCAAAAATGTAATGTACTCCAACAATTCAGAGCCCTTTACAACACATAACCCCCCAGAGAAAGCTAACATATGCTACACCATGCAGCTGCCCTTTCCTTATGCACAAAGAGACTTTTTTTTCTTCTTTTCCTTTTCTTTTTTTTTTTTTTTACTTACCAGCCATGCTTCCTTGCTCGTCTGTGCCTTGGACTTTGTATTTCTGTGAGCAACTGTAAGCCTATATGATAAGACTTCAAGCTCTGCTTGTGTAGCAGCATTTATAGAGAAAACTTTAGGCCTCTCCTTATGTTCAAACCAATTATAATTCACATTAGGTGGGTGAGGCAGGTAAGTCATTCCAGTGGGCATGTAAACTTCCCAGTGACCATATATTAGCTCATGGGTTTTAATGCACTGCACTTATGCAACTCAGGCTATTTATCCAGCGGGTTGTCTGAGATGCTTAGAAAAGTAGAGCATTAATTGCATCCCTGGAATCCAGAATTTCACATACGATGATGCGTCACTTGGGAAGGGATATTTTTTGAGTCAGTATGAATTAATATCTTTTCCCAGTATGATCTGCAGATGAGTATCCATGCAATAAAAGTGTATATTCATAATAAAATTCATAGGCTTCCCTCCCTATGACTGTATTTGTAAGTCTGGAAAAACCCCAAAACTTTTCATTTACCTCGAGTGGTTTTTTTTTGGGGATCACTACAGTAATGCCTTCGTGTCTGCCCCTCCTTTGAGTCTCTGTGAATTATATTAATGGCATTAATGCTGTAAATGTAATGTAAGCTACTATTAACTTGAGAAACCACTGAATGCTGAATAGCTCTGAGGAGTGGATCTCGAGTAGTAACTCTCCCTGCACAAAGAGAAACTTAATCCTCATAAAATAAAACGCTCATTTGGTAGGTACAAATTATGACTATAATTTGTACTTCTCTTGATGGTTACTCATCTAGTTTCTGACTATAAAGACATGAAAATAAATGTTTGAATGCTTTGATCTGCACACATAGGACATTTTACAGATAGGAAAAAAATAATTTGCTAGCATGGCTTCGTGCAATTTATTATTTTCAGGATAATTCTTCATTTTTTCTAGCAATTTGATCGTGGATATCTCCCTCTCCCCCTTTGTACAAGAACTTCCATTTCCTTACAAAGATCTCAATTATGTGTTTTGTCTCGTTTTATTATTACTTCATCTCACTTATCTCCAATGAGGAGAAGAGACTGAAGCAATCTCGGGAATGTTCATGCTTACCTTGAAGAACTTGAAGGGTGAAAATTTCATAAGATAAGAAATCGGCAAGCACAGTATGTATAAAATGGGGCAAGAGGCATGAGAAAGAGAGGAGACATTATCGTTGACATCAACTACTCTGATGTAAATTCTAGAAAATACTGAAGCAGATAAACTTGTTAGCATCTAGAAGATGATTAACAGCTAGCATGGAGTTGCCAAGAAGTTAGTCGAAGCCCATCTTTTTTTCCCTTGACAGATCAATACATCAGAGGAGAAGTAAGAAGTGGCAACTATCATGCCTGCTGATTTTGATTTGCAACAAGATCCCACATGGTATTTTCATAAGCACACTTTGGAAACACTGATTACACAAGATTTCTATTCGTTAACTGTATAACCTGCTGTAAAAAAAACAAACGTTGAATTGTTTCAATGGATCACTGTCAAACTGGAAGGGGATATGACTGAAGTGCCATTAAAAGCTGCCTTGGAGCTCTGACATTTGATAAATATTCTCTTTCTGTTGTTAGTAAGACTTCAGCTGAAGATTTGTGTTAGCCCGGGGCTAACATCAGCCAGATAATGTTAAGAATACAGAGGAAGGAGAGCTTAAAATGAGAAGGATCAAGTTGGATCAATCTAAAAATGTGGCACCTGCTGAGATATGATAAAGATTTTTTAAAAAGGTGAGAAGTGGCTATAGAAAAAGGAAGCCAGCTGAGGAGTCACAGTGTTAAAAGCTTCAGGTTTTGGATACAGACATTGAAGTGAAGCATAAAACGAAAATGTTGACAGTGAAGATAAGTACTTGGCTCAGGCCATCTAGGTAGGTTGTAGAAATGTTAATTGTTTTTTCCATGGAGATTAAGAATCAACTGAAGGCATATTTGTCAAGGATAATATAGATGAGTGTAGCTGAGCTGTCCTTGGGGAATTTACTTTGATGTCAAAGCTGTGATGGTGACACTTTTTCCCCACTGCGTACTCTCGGTACTTGACACTGAACTGTGTGATGCAGAGTGGGCCTCAGTAGGGAAACTACATTCTGCATCCAGCCTTGATTCAGCCTTATTTGCCTTGCTATTGCTTTATTGCTGTGACTGACTTACGATGAATAAACTCCGTGTTGCATCCTACAATAAAGGGTTACTAAGTTCCTGACTAATATGACACACAAGCCTGCAGACTGCTTGCATTTCGTGTTCATCATCTCAAAGAAGTACCAGCATGTCTCACATAGAAACAGAGGGATGTCAGCACTGTATCTGTCCAGTATCACACCAGCTGTGGTTTCTGTTTCTGCCAGGATAAGCCAGTTCATAAGGATCACGAGGAAGCCCCACAGAAATGTTTCTCGATTATCTTGTGACAGGAAAATTTGTCCTACATCCCCTCCCTTGGGTACTTGCTTCCTGAAAGAAGGAATTTACATATGTGACCTGGAAAAAACCCACATCTTTTTCTTGTGCAGTGAAAAGCTGCCACCTTTTTTGGAATCCATTAAAGTTCATTGGGTTCTTTTGTACCTTACAGCAATGAGTTTCACACGCTAATTATGAGTTGTGTAAATAATGTTTTAAACATTTCCTTTCTACATTTAAGATCCACTAGTTCTTACAATGTTGGTTTTGCTTCACTTCATTGTTCAGAGCTTTGTATTCTTCTATAATACCACATTTTATGATAAAACAATCCTCCAAATTACATCATTTTTGAACTTTTTGGTCTCTTTTCATGCTGATATTTTAATCTGAATGTCATACATATCTGAAAGTTATTCATTTCTTCTGTATACTTTTGATATAAAGTGAAAAGAATTCAGTTTCTGTACTGAAATCCACCATGATCCCTAAAATAGAATTAGCAAGGCTAGTATAAAAAGAAATCTAATGTGCCCATAATTTTTCTGTGTTTTTCAGTTGCATCTGCTGGCCTAATAAGCGACTGGAAGTGCCTGTTTCACCCTGCAAATCTTGTTTGTTGTGTAAGCTCGGACCATTATGGCTACAGCAACAGTACCACTACAACAGCACTGGTATTCTGGCAATGCTGAAATTGTCCTAAGAATTTAAAGCCGTGTTTCACCTGGAAGTAAGTGCTCACACCTCTGGCCACAGGCCCTTTCACTGAGCTAGACGTTTTCTCCCTTTAGGAGGAAATCATGCAGCGCTCTACGCTGCGGCTGCGCATAACAAGGATGCTTTAGATAATGTTCCACAATTTGCCAGCTCCTCCAGCAGTGGAGCAGCCAGAGCTGGACTTCAGCTCCAGCTCTAAGAGTAGGAAGCTGCCAAGGACAGAGGCTGCCTGGGGCATCAGTGAGATGCCTTCTTTTTTTGCGTCCACATCTCCTGTCACCCCAGCAGTCTCTTTTCTCCTGGGTGCTCATCACAGCTCTACTGTGCATCTCTGTCCCCTTCCTTATTCTATTTTCTTGCAGCAGAGGCAGCCAGGTAGGCACTGAGGGGTATAGAAGGGCTCTAACTAGATAGTTAGGAGCCCATTGTATATTCCATAGTGGGAATGTGTCTGAGGCTGTCTCTGAAAGGGAATTCTTTGGAATCCATGAGTGCCAAGGAACAGGTCATGCCCACAGGGCTACAGGCACTGTATCATGGTTTTGAGGAGGTTTTCTCCTGGGCCCTGGCATACCATTAACCTAAGCAACCAAACCTGTTCAGCAGAATCTGGCCCTGTACATAAGCGCTGCCTTTGTCGCTCACCTTTACTCACAGCCACATGACTTCTCTCAGTTTCAAATAAATATGAAGACATTTCTGGCCACCAGCATGGCATTTTACTTAGCTATGAGACCATCCTGTGCTTGGTTTGAGTTCCTCCAGCAATAAAGCATCCAGTCAGTTTAGAATGCATGACTATGGCTAAAATATGAGTGTTGCCCATTAAGTTCCCAAACTACAGTGAATCTATGAGTCTGTCTGGAGGAGAAAAGAGAATGAACAAGATCTGAGGAGAGACAGGTGACCAAGAAACACAAAAATCAAACCAAGGGACTTTCTGAGGATTATTTCCAAAGCAACAGATTACCTTATAATTACATTTTAGAGAATTGAGTCTCATTGCAGATTTAAAGAAGCATTAAAACATTAAAGAAGCTGCCTTTTATGTTCCTACTTATAGATGAGGCAAATTAAAGTTCTCTAGCTGTACAAGGAGACAAGCACTTTCCATTGTAAGAGAATGATTCATTTGTAACCATGAGATAGGTTCAAGAGCAGAACCTTAGTTTTTTGGACAGGATTTACTTTTGAGAGTCCAAAGCCACTTTTAATTGGAAAGAGGGGAAGGGACGTGGGTAAGTAGCATGTTCTTATGTTGCAGGTATTATGGCTTTGATGCTGTCCATATTGTGTGCCTGCAAACATTGTAATTTCATAGTAAGAACACCCAGAACACTATCTGCTTATCTTGACCTCTTTAAAAAAACAAAACCAAACCCAACCAAACCCCTAGTATCTGTACCAAATAATATCCCTATTTTATAGCCAGGGAAACCAGCAAGATAGATGCCATGACTTGAGACTCTAAGTAATATACTAAGTCCATCCCAGAGCGTTACTGTCAGCCCTTTTGTCCTATTCAATCACATATTTTATTATAAAGCTATCAGAGTAGTGTTTCCCTTTGGAATTTGAGCAAATAACCTTGTAAGAAATGATACTGCAGTAATTAATCTTTTGTGTTTAGCAGAATAACTATTGGCCACAATTTTTAAACTACTGCTGTTAGTATTAACAATAACAATATTGAATATTGCAAATGATTCTGCAAATGATTCTGACTTTTTCTTTCCATTCAACTTAAAATGCTCAGTACCATTCTGAGAAAACATGAACTCTTCAGGGATTCTCAACCTGCAATTTATACGTAGCATCTGAAATCTGGTTTCTAAGCCTCAAATATTCAGGTAAACAGAACTATTAATTTTCTTGACCATACCTCTGTTCAGGTTGTTCCTATTAATATTAGCAGTTGTGCATGTGTCACTATACAAAAATGTTTAGGACATTTCCTGTAATTTCATACTCAGGGCTAGTTTTGAGAAATCAAATTTTAACAGTTATTTCTTCTTTGTGAGCTGTGAAGTAAGAAGTTATTGGCATAATAGCAGAAATTTTAAGTGTGCCAAGACTCTTCCGTTGGGCAAAATGGGGAAAAAGTATTGCCTCAAAAAGGCAAGCAATTTCAAGCTGGCTGTGTCCTCACTTCCCAAAATAGCCCTCTCCCTTCTTTGACCTTCTCCTGTAAGCATATGCTATTTTAACTGAAATTTTTTAATTATCAACTAGGAGTGGCTATCTATGTAAAATGAATATAGCAAGGCTAAATGTGGGACTGTAGAAAAGGGGAAGGCGATTTTATTGTAAACAAAACTGATTTCAGTTGCTCACACTCTCTCTCCTATAGATTTCAGTCAGTCTTCCATACTTGTTTTCCACACCGGCTTTTTAACAAGGACCAGGACATGCACGTCTGGCTAGTCCAACCAGGATTATTTGTGGTGTAACCGAGGACAAAGGATGCCGGATTTGGAGTCATCATCATGTTTCCTGGGTTCTTTTTGCTGGGTGATCATGTGCTGGTTTTGGAAGTGCCTTTTGCACCCTCCAGGGACCCAAGTCTGTGAGTCATTCAGCAATGTTGTTGACCAACTGCCCATCCTTTTATCTCCAGGTCAGTGAGCAGTCTGTCTTTAGTATTAGGCTGTCCTTCATTTTCACATTCAGTGTGCTTCAATACTCTGACCATGACCTCAATGACCGCTGGTGTTGTCAAGTCATGCTACTCTTCTGTCCATTCTTTTCTAGTAATTTCTTCTAATGTTTTCACACGTTTCTGCATGTAATTTATTAACTTCAACCTTAATTCTTCTACTACAAATCTCTGCATTACAGAAGTACATCAGGGCACGAGTGAGGTAGGCAAGGGAAGCACAATGTCTCAAACAGCTGACAAGCTACGGAGAGGATCCTGGGCTGGGTACTGTACCTGTCACACTGAATTGCATTTGGAGGGACTTTTGTGCTGGTCCCTCCAACAGAATAGCATTCATTACCAATGAAAGTCCATCAGTGTAAACCAGCTCAATTTTAAGGCATGAAGGGTACTTGGGGCTTTTATTGGTGTCTTTTTAGTCACCAAACTCACTGCAAACATTTCTGGAAGGAGGACAGTGAGATGAACCCTCTAACATGACTGTAAATCTATCAGCACTCTTTCATATACTATTGAGCATTACCCAGTATATAATAGTGCTGTTATTGTAAGAGGAGTTCCTAAACTTAGATACAAGTCGCTTTGTTTGAGAGGGTCTACACTGTTCTTTCACTTACAGAACTGGTTTTGGTTGAATAATGGCCTGGGGTTCCTGGAAGTTCATTAAATGTCATCTACCTTGTAAGTAAAGATTGAGAGAACTAGGGGTTAAGCATGTTTGCTTATATCAGAGTTTGAGACAGAATATCAAAAAGTACAATCCTGAAACAGAAAACCAACGTTTTATGGAAGATGTTGCAGGTGAGTAGAAAATGATGTTCCTACCTAATAACCAAAGGTTAACTGCTCAATTTAAAGTTGCCAAAGTTTTAACCCTGTAGTACATGACAGAGAGTGATGTATTTGGACCTTTCTTTTGAGGGAAATGAAACAAAACAGAAAAAAACACCCCACCACCACACTAAAGAAAAAAAGACCATGCATAAACTCGACAGCATCTCAGTTGAAATTAAATGTAAAGTTTATTTCTTTGTCATAGAGATGGAGCCAATGTCAGCAAATGTTAAAAGGCAACAGACAAGATCCGTGAATGGGTTTAGCAGATGCCTGTTATCACCAGAAGCTCCTACATAAGGAATTGTTTCAGCCTGTTAACTAAGGTAACTGTTGATAACAGTTCATTATTTCTGTCTCTTGCTTGCAGCCTGTCACTACTGTTAACACTGTCTTGCTTAGCTTTGCTTTGGATGGTTCTGTTTGTGATCTCACATGTGTATGTTACAACAGAAAGATACTGTATTGTTTTTAGATTGCCATGGCTGAGTGGAAGACACCAGACTAAAATGAACAAACAGAAGTAATAAATATCCAACTGAAAGCTACTTCCATTTCCAAACAACAGAAACCAATTTTCTCCTGGTGGTTAGAATAGCTGCCAACATGCACTGCAAAGTCTGTGTATGTAATACAAAGTAGGATACGTGTATTTGTGTGTGACAAAACACTGTCTTTTAAAAGATAGAAGGCACCAAGTTATTCTAGGTAAGTGGTTGTCAAGTGACCGATGCTACGGTGGGAGGAAGTGGGAGAACTACCTAAATTATAAAGTTGGGAGATCAATTTCTGTAAGGCTCAATTAGTGCTAGCCCAGGAAATGCAACTAGGGAAATGGAGGACAGATTAAAGCTTTATGTGAAATAAAAGCTGCTGCTTCTCAACTTGAATTTCAAGCAGCTTGAGAAGAATTTAATTTTTCACAGCAGCACAAGGTAACTTTTCCAACTGCAATGTAAGGATGGGAATGAAGCTGGAACAAGGAATATGCTGCTGCTGTCACTGAATTTAAATAAGCAGTTGTAAAAATTCCTGAGACAAGAAAAGTCTTACAATAAAGACTTTCACCTTCACCAGTTCTATGTAAGCAGCACTCTTACAAGGCAGAGGCAAGTGAAAGCGAGTACCAATAGCACTAAAATTGAGTTACTTTGCTGTTGGATCAAGACTTCACCCACTCCAAGAAAGACTGTTAGCAGCAACCTGGACTACTCTGCTTAGAGCCTCCTGAAGTACCTAATTTCAGGGAAATGAGCAGAGTACAAGCCATCCAAGTGGCACAGAGGGCACTAATATCAACACATAGCAATTACTGCACCGGCATTATACGAAGTAGATCATCTCACTAGTGCGTTAACAGAACACTGAGTCATTATGTCTGAAATGTGGACACAAAGTTCCAGAAAAACCTGTAAAGGCTTCTTAGTCTAACCTGACCCTTTTTGTCTCCTACAGGAAGCCCAAATATCATCCCCTTCTGCCCTAAAAGAGGGTGAAAGGGCTTGTACATTCTCATGTACCTTGTTATGCATACTAGATTGGCCTACACGCTGGTGTGATTTTTTCACATGTTTCTGCAGAACACTGACTTGTGTTTCTTTCATGTTTCTGTAGGGTGATGGATTTGCTGTAGCTCCAGTGAGAAGTCCTGGCTTATAAACTTACAATGCTATAAGAGTCTGAGTTGAGACTGCGAAGTTGACATACATGGAAGAGCACTGCTTAGCAGCAGGTGCTAGCCTTGCCTGACCAGCAGGCACTGGTGAGTACAGCTGATAGTCTGACTCCCATGGGTTTACTGCAGCTGCAGAAATTTTAAGTCTGGCTTTGACACCCTACAGTAATAGTAAATACGTGTTTATAAATCGCATTAATCCTAGAATACTATGGAATGACTGCACATTGCTTCAGAAAACCACAGGCTAACATCTGCAGCCCTTTACAAGCTATTTATCACAAGACAAGAGCACTATCCAGACCCTGCCCCAAGGCTCCCACCAACCCCTGAGCGGCCCAAAGCCCCAGTCAGGCTTTCCAACGCTCCCCAAGCCCTGTCCCAAACCTCCCCCTGGCTGAGACCGCCCCAGCCCCTGCCTGGGGGCCGCCAGATAGAATCACAGAATCACAAGGTTGGAAGAGACCTTTGAAGATCATTGAGTCCAACCATCCCCATCCTATGCTAAACCATATCCCTAAGTACCTCATCAACCCTTTTTTTGAACACATCCAGGGATGGTGACTCAACCCCTCCCTGGGCCTGACAGGCCCTGACAACTCTTTCAGTAAAAAAAAATTTTCTACTATCCAATCTAACCCTGCCCTGCCCCAGCTTCATGACACTGCCCCTTGTCCCATCTCCTGTCACCTGGCTGAAGAGATCATCTCCCACCTCTCTACAACCTCCCTTCAGGTAGTTGTAGGTGGTGATAAGGTCTCCCCTCAGCCTCCTCTTCTCCAGGCTAAACACCCCCAGCTCCCTCAGCCGTTCCTCAGGTGATTTGCCCTCCAGCCCCTTCCCCAGCCTGGCTGCCCCTCTCTGCACACACTACAGCCGGGGCCACGCCGGGGCACGGGGACTGGCACCGCGCAGAAAGGTCCGGGGTTGACCACCCCCCGCCCCAGGGGCCGCTTCCGCGCAGGCCAAGGGGATGTTCCCGTCACGTTACGTAGGGGCAGAGGTCTCGTGCAGGCGCACTGCTGCCGCCTCTCGACGGCGGCGCAGCCCTGCAGTGCCGGGTCGAGCCCACGGCGGGCCCTCGCGCGCCCCGCACTACCGCCTCCCCGCTGAGCGCGGGCAAGGAGGGCGCGCAGGCGCAGTTTGGCAGGAGAAGCTCTCTACTGCCCTGACCCGAGTCCTGAGCGCACAGCGCTGCCTCCCCACTCTAATACTGCAGCCGGCGGGCCCGAGCCCGGACCGTGCCCAGCTGCCACGACCGTTCTGCTACTGCGCGTTCCCGTGTCTCTGGCACGGCCCAGGCTGCCGTGGGTCAGACATCGCTGCGTGTCATGCCAGGAGTGAGCGGCGTCCTTTGCTGGGCGTGTGAGGCGGCTGCTGCTCCGGGGGCAGCGGCGGCAGCGCTGCGTGTGAGCCCGCGGGGGGATGTGCCGGGGCTGCCTTCCCGAGTCCCTTCGCGCTCTCCGCCGCCATTGCTGCCTTCGTGACCGGCACGTCCGTGGTGCCCCGGGGCAGCTCGGTACTGAGGTGGGGCTGGTGCCTCCTCCTGCCTGCGGGCGAGCACCAGGCTGGCCGGTGTCAAGAGCCCAGGGGTCCCGGGACGTAATTGCGGCCCTTCAGGAGGCTGCAGGCAACGAGGGTGGGGAGGTCTCCTGCCCCCTGGGGCCATGGCTGCCCAGAGGCAGAGGTGAGAGCTGCGACTGGGCTCTGCTCCCTGTTGGCAGCATTAGGGGCCCGGTACCTCCCCAGCACCAGAGAGTGCATGCGCTTGGCCCAGGAATCAGTAAAGCACAGATTATTTATAACACCACCCCCAAACACTCAATACTCATTCACCTGGAAAAAAGCTGCGTATAACAGAGTATTTTCAGTACCTATGCTTACTAAGCTCCACTTGTTCTTACCTCAGACACCTCTGCGCCTCAGAACGTGAAAACATCTGCCGAACTAGCTGAGCTCCAAAGCTGTAATTAAGCCACAGCACAGCAGCTCGCTGCCCTAGAGCCCTGGAGAGGCAGGAGCCTCGCCCAGCACCCTCCCACAGTTACCTGGGAAAGGGGCAGGCCAGTACCACCAGCCAGTACCACTGGCGTTTTCTCACCTGCACGAAGGTTTGGATGTGTGAAGAGGTGCCAAAGTAGGGAAACTTCCAGGGAATGATGGGACCCATTTCCCCTACACGTGGCCTGGTTATCCCGCTGCCTGTAGGGAAACTGCTACAGTTCCTGCCCGCACAGCATGCAGAATTCCCTCAAATTCTTGACCCAAAACCTCAAACATTTGTCCCAAACATCAAATTCTTGACCAAAACATTGACCAAATTCTTGACCAAAACATTGTGCTGGGCTGGTGTTCAAGAAACAGCTTGCCACATGCTCTCTACAACTGTGAAGTTACTTTCCAGGCTGAAGACACAGAAAAACTGCTTTTGCTTATCTATGAGGAGAAGGAAAACTCCATATTTATGCTTCTTACCAAAGGTGCACAGGACTAAATAAATCTATTACAGGCATACAGAATATAGTAAAAAAAAAAAAAAAAAAAAAAATCCAAAAAAACGTTAAGTCATTTCTTACTGAAATGCAGCACCATAATGGAAACGTGCCATTGCATTGCACAGTTACAGCTCTTAATAAACAATTCCAAATAAATAAACGTAGCAGCAACTCTTTGTGGTGGTGGTTTGGAAGCCAGGCATCTTCAAAGACTACAAGAAGACGACATTCTGCCTTGCATCAGGAGTGTCAATAGTTCATAAACGCATGCTGCTAGCAGGCTTATGGCTATAAGGGTTGTTCTCTGTAGAGCACACATTTTGGCAGCCTTCCAGCTGATGATAATTTTACTTATAGTATTACCACTGCACTTCTTCCCCTGCATGCAAGGATGCTGCCCTGGGTGGTGGCTGTGAGGCTGGCTGTCAGTCCTCAGCACACGCTGTAATGAATTCTGGCCAGCATAATAACCACTACAGTTCTTGAGCTTACTTAAGCTTTTTTTCCCTGCCTTAGAAAAATGAGTGACTCATGACTCTGTTCCTAAATTGGGCAGATGGCATCAACACACAGAGGAGCTCAACACACAACTGTGTGTACCTGTACCTGTCAGGATTCACCCTAAACAGACAAACAGGGGGTTCCAAGCAGACCACAAGTACCACAGCCATGGGATTATGTAACTATCGTGATCAGCTCTTTCCACGGTGATTACAGGCTGTGTTTTCACCCTGCTGTGCCCAAACAAGCACAGCCAGGGCCCCAGCAGGTAGCTGAGGAGGAGAGGTGGGTGAGGTAACTCACATTGTGCCTGAGCTCATTTATCCCCTTGAACTGAAATCAAGCTTTAACCCACCCTTGCTATTAAAGCATTCCAGGGATGTGCTTCCATGTTGCACCCAGCTGCTAGACAGAGTTGAAACACTAAGAGAGAGTGAGAGAGAGTGAGTGAGAAGAAAAAATAACAGTATCCCATTGTCACATCAGAGAAACCCAGTTTCTCCAGCTACTATCCTAACACAGTCATTGGCTGTTTTGTGGAGAAGGTGTCTTTGTCCCAGCAGCCATGATGCAGAATTAAGTCATGGGTGCAGCTTCAGGGGAACCCACCACAGATGCCAATGCACTTACATTCCGAAGGGGAAGATGTTCAGCTGCACGTTGTGCTCTTGAACAGGACCGCTGAGCATTCACAGATCAGGCTCAGCTTGTGGGTGAGCAGAAAGGCACAGGATTAGGCCAGCCAGAGCAACACCGGTTTTCACTGCCAGTAAAATGGGCTGAGCAACTCCCATCTTTCAGACAGCCTCTGCACCACCTGTTAATGGCTGAAATATGGTGCAAGAAATAAATCAAGAATTGGTTAATTGGTCTGAGGATTGTTATGAAAGCAGAGGAAGGTGAAAGCCCCTTAGTGCTGGCATCACCCTACAACACCCTTCCAGTAATTCAGAAGCACACAATTGGTAGTGTGGAAAGGCCACAATAAAGCTCAAGTAAAACAAGCACTGAGCACAACAACAGCAAGAAAACAATGCACAGAACCAGAGGGATGCTGACCCTGCACAGGGATCAGCCCTTCAGCCCTGAGGATTAGGGAATGGTGATAAAAAGAAACTTTGCATCTCAGCTCCAGCACAGACCCAGGTCTGGAACTCATGGCTTTGGTGGAGCATGGAGTCACACACAGACACACACCATGCCTGAACTCATGAAAAACAGGTAATACTGTGACATAAACTGCACCACAGTTCCAGATTTCACCCTATTTATAGTATGAATTTTTGTTTTATGGTTTTAAGCTGCAGCAGAGAACAGACTACCTTCTGCTGGTTCAGATTCTCCTCTCCTTTCTCACCTCTACTCCTCCACTTGCCATATCATTAGCATCACCAAGCAACTAATGTTATAACTGGAAAGGACTTCAGAAAAAAAACTAAAAAAAAACCAAAAAAACCCCAAGCAAACAAACAAAAAACCCCTAAACCCCCACAAGTCTGTGCTCTTAATATTTAAAGACTCAAAATTAAAATTGAGGATAAAAAAAACCACTTAGGTCTGAAAAAACTAAAGATAACAGAACAGTTGTACTTATGGAGAAGCATTGCTACCTCCCACCCTTCAAGCAGAATGTGCCCAACTCCTCTGGCCACTGAGCAAAAGAAAAAAGTTTGTCTTTACAGCAACATGGGCATTTAAGAAAATTACTCTTTTTTGTTGTTCTTTTTCTTTACCTTTGGCTCCTGAGCTTTCTGGGCACATTGACAATCCTTTTTTTTTTCCAAAAGCATGAAGGCTTGTTCCTGAAACAAAAGGAGGAAGCAGATCCTCATACATTCAGATGACTGCAGAAGCGGAGACCCACACATCATGACTCACAGGGACCTTACAGGCCTAATGAAGATCCCATGCTGACAAATGGTCTTTTACCATCTTCTGTTTCAAATGCAGAAGAAAACTCTGAATCGCAGGCTAGATATTACAAGATTAGAAAAGCAGAATTCTCCCAGGGTCTCCCTCTCTCTCCATCCCATGGCAATGAAGGATTTCTCTACAACAGAGAAAATCACGTGGCTCTTTCAGCAGTTTGAAAAGTGGCTTGGAGTTTTGCTTGGGTTTTCATCATTAAAAATGGAGATCCTCAGCTGGAGAGCAGAGGGAATGGTAGGACCATCAGTTGAACTTAATTTTTGTTTAACCTAAATCCAGCCAACTGGTGCTTTGGCTTTACTTGCTCTTCATCTGCAGCCTGGCCGGTGCCTGGGGGGTGGAGCTGTGTGTGCCCAACAGGATGATTTGCAGGTGAGGACTAAGCTCCCGGCTGCAGGTACTTGCTGTGGAACTTGTTACCCTGATGATAATACCCTTGAAAGGCTATTAGTGTTGCTATGGGAACGGTTGCTCATCACAGCTTCTCCTCGGTGTGAGGCTGCCTTGCTTGGTTACTGTACAAAGCTTATTTTCAATAATCTCACCTTTCCCAAAACACAGGCTGTAGAAATTATGGAGGATGATGCTGAAGTCCCTAGGGGGAAACAGGCAGGACCCAGTATGTGTTTGCATCATGAGCTAATCTTCATTTGCAGGGAATGTGATCTCACAGTTTCATTACCTTCTTGTACTTTAAAAGCTCATTCTTGCTCTCTCTCACTCATACACTTGCATCTCTCCTTCCTTCCCCCAAGAATTACCAACAGGATTTGTTTGCAGTTACCCAGGGCATGGAGGTGAAGCCAGCACACTGCACAGCCCTTTTTAGGGCATGCTGATGCACTGAGACATTTGAAATGTCTGGTTTAATCAAGTGACAAAGCCTGTGTGGAAATAAACACAGCTGCTGGGACTGTGTGCCTCGGGGGGTAATTCTTTCATACTCCTGCACCCCCAGGCTGTGGTGACAGAAGCAAAAGACTGGAAGTCCTACCATGCCACATCAGAAGCTCTTGTTAGGAGCTCATGTTAGCAGCTGTCAGGGATGAGGTGGCAGCAAAGAAAACCCTGGCTAGAACAGGAACAGACTCTTTTGTGCTGACTGATTTAGTGTGACAGATGCCTCAAAGGCAGGACTCGAAAGAGACTGCTATCAATAAATAAATAATTTGGGTCAATTCAAGAGGAGAGTTTTTTTCTCCAATATTTTCCATGAAACAGAAACTAGAAAACAATGGCATGTTCTGTTACATTGTTTAAATCTTGAAATAAAATTCCAGTGTCACAGATCAAAACACTTCACTTAGGAGGTATAAAAACATTTCAGCACTTCTAAATCCCTCTTTCCTCTGTCTCCATCTTTGAGGACTAACCATCAAACGTGGCATCAATTCACATGCAGTTGAATTCATTCAACCTAAATTGCATTTTAGCAAACTTACTGTGAGCCTCCAAAAAAAAGGTTGGGCAAGCCCAGATTCTGTAGTGATCTGACCCAAAATACTGTTTCTGAGCAGCCTATCCTCAAACTTCTCAACTTTCCCCAGCTACCTTCACTCACTTCAGAGACTGATTCTGCACACTTCCTGTGCATCGAATTTATATCAGAGCTGGTTAGAGTTTTCTACAGTTTCTGCCAGAATAGGGCAAAGTGTTTTCAAAAGAACCTCTCTTAAGACTTACTTATTCTCAAGACACTGAAGCAGGAGGGTAGTCTTCTATTTTCAGCAAGGGCTGAGGTCAGGGAGGGGGTTTCACACCATTTATTATGGTAGGTGCCAATCAGCATTTCCTAAAATGTTCACAGTAACAGACTAACATCAGGACTTGCCCTTAAACCCCTATTGTACTGGCCAGGGGGCACCAGGCACTTTCAGACCTCACATCACCATAGTACACATGCCTCCAAGAATCTCATACACATATCCTTGGTGCCCTTTCAAATTTTCATGAAAGACCCTCAAGGTGGTCACTAGATGGGTTTCATAATCCAAATCTAAACTAGAGGTGGACTTGAGCATTAGAACTCTCTTCTGGAGCCACCCCCCCAGCCACTCACCTGGGTTGTGACAAACACCAGTACCTTGATGCTCGGCCACAAAGCACCAGCCCTGTCTGTCATTCTGTTTAAGCAGATTCAGAAGTATGTTTATATTAAATAAGTATCACATCCACTTCTGCATAGTGGCAGGTCATGGTGCTGGACTTCCACCTGTAAATCCTGAGTAGTTGAGACCTGGACAGCAGTGATTTTTCCTCTGGTCTGACCGAGTGGAGCAGAAAAGTCAGCAGCAAGATTGGCTGGAACAAATTCGGCTGGTTCAGGCACTAAAGAGATGGCACTACACAGATTAACCAAATAGATACACACTGGGTGAATGTATCCAGACTCCTTTATTTTCATTTATACAAAAGTATGAATATAAATCAGAAGAATATAAAGAAAGTATATTTTTCCAGTCAAAAATACAAGGTTATAGCTGGATGACTTCCTATCTAGAGCCCCAGGACAGCACTGCATTCTGGGGCAACTTAGAGATGCTCCTTGAAACCTGAATCCCAAGGGCCCACTTCTCCCTGCTACCTTCTGTTCCCACAGATTTGAACAGGCTCCTTTCTAAGTGTTGCTGTTATCTCAGCAGTGCCAGATCAGCCCTCTGTAACACTGAGGATCCACATGAAATGATGAGACCAGGAAGGAGGAAAACGAAAGGAAAAGATGTATAAGCACAAGCAGGAAGCATCCACAAAGAAGTGTTATTGCCATGGAAAGAAGGCACTTGAGTTAATTTATTTTGCATTGTTGATTCTTCATTGAGACTTTAGAAAAATAATAATTAAACCTTTTCTGGATGAATCCTTCTTTGGTGAATTTGTGCTCCTCACAAGAAAGGGGGAATTCACAAGAAGTCATCAGGGTCAGACAGGCCTCTCAGGGCAGGAAGAGATTGGCACTTCCCAGCCAGACTGATTTCTTTGGAAACGGAGGAATACATACAGGAGTATCAGGATGCCCCAGTACAGACAGAAGCCTCTTGGAAGTAAGTGACACAGCCTCTGACATGGGGAAGTCAATGTTTTGGTTGCAGTTCCTACTGCTGCAGCACATCGGTGCCAGACAAGCCATCACAGCACTCGCTTGCTGGGACTGTCAGGAGAAGTTAGATGAACAAGAAGCTGTGAACAGATGGACAGGAGCATGTGGCCAGCTGGCGAATTCTCTTCCAGGTTCCCTTGCACTGAGGGTTCCCTACCGCCTGCCAGTGCAGCAGCTGATTCCTGAAACACAGTCATAAGCAGGAGAAAGGTGACGTGCTGCATCTCCACTGCAAGGCAGTCTGTGCAGTGAGGGCATAAATCCCAGTTAGTTTACTAACATCGACTTTCACTCCATGGACCCAATTCTGCTTCTCTTCTGTAAAGAAGCAGCGACCACAGTGACCCCAAGGGATAATAATAGTGTGAAGCAAAGCTGTGGTCAGTCAGGGACACTGGACTGGAAGAACCCAGAGCAGCACACAGTGTAGATGTTAAGTCCAAAAGGATTCACAGAGACTGATAACCTTAGACGCATGGCTGGAGTGTCTTCAAAACAAAACAATCCAGAATTGTGGCACTTAAAAGTCAGAGAGATTTAGAAAACTGAGTGCAGGTACTCCCATGCTTCAGTCCTGGCTCTGCCCCTGGTTTAGCACATGAGTTGCACCAGGTCATTTCCTCCCTGCAAGAAACTCATGGTATACAGCAAACACCAGCTAATACAGATACAGAGCTCTCAATGTGCTGCATGCAGCTCTCTGAACTGGGATGAGCAGATCAAGGGGCAAGAATGAAAAATTAAATATGAAAACAGAAGTTAGAACACTTACTTTTTGCTTCCACTGCCATCCCCATAACAATGTAGACTTCTGGAGTCTAAAGCTGGGTGCTGACACTCCACACAGACGGTGTGGCCCTCCCTGAGATAGTGCATCCAGTGAGTGTACGAGTGGTGGCTGTGCAAGCAGCCTGGTGTGATGGCCACAAGCTGGAATTCAACACAGTACCTGCAGCCAAAATTACCATGTAGGTTAGCTCAGTAACCAGATGAGAGCCCTCCACCAGGCTGGAAGAGCCAGACTCACCTGCATGACCATCAATCACTAATTAAGAAAAACAAAAAACAAACAAACCCCACACACCCCAAGGTCATAAACACCAGAACATGTGGTCTCTGTGCATTTTGACAAGGTTAAATGGGGAACAAAGCTACTCTGCAGCTGTTTTCAAATTATAGCAGCTATCACTGGCATCTGTTTGTACAAATACAGACACAGATTGATCAAGCATTTGACTAAAGCAAGAAAAAAAAACAACAGAGAGGTCTTCTGATTCCAGGTCTGATATCCATTTGCAGAACCACACTTTATCCATCACCTTCAGTTACTTTTACAATGGATTTTGTAGTGTAATCTACAACAGGAGCTAAGATTCTCTCTGTAAAGGTTTTCCTTGTGATGATCTCCCTCCTCAGAGACAGAGCGATGTTGCCACATCTCGGTGGGAGGACTACCAGATGGACACAGCACGTCTGCCCTCTGTGCTTCTGCTTTTAACCAAACCTGAGAGGAAAGCCCAAAAAAACCTGGCTTTGTTTCAAGGGGAAAACCAAGGAAGTTCAATCATTGTCTATAAACACAGCAGAGAATTGGGTTCTAGTCTAGACTGGTTGTGTATCAGTCATCATGGGGATTTCCAAGTGCCTTCAAGTAGCACACTGAACCATGTGAGCACCTTGCTTCCTTGTCTTATCCAAAGAGAGCAAGGATAAGCAAGCATGTAATACAGCTGAGCTCACTTTTCCAAATTTTAACAGGGAAGTTCAAAAGAGGAGTCCAAGGGAGCCTCAGGGTGAACAGATGCTCTTTCCTTCAGACACTTAAGTGAAGGGGATGATGGATGTGCCCACACACTATGGAAATACTTCTATGCTGAACAGCATGTGAGGAAATAAATCAAGAAGTACATGGTGGCTTCATGCTTCAAGAGCAGCTCTGGGAAACTCTACACAGTGCTTACAGGAATGGCAGCGCTCAACAAGAAAAAGGCAAACCCACCAGGGACTGCAAAATGATCCCCTGGAGAATAACTCCCTTGCACAGCTGCATGAGAGGGGTTATAGGGTGGAAGATAACCCTTCCCATCAGCACTGTGTTGCTAGCAATAACCCCAACTGGGAAAGAGGAGGACTGGGAAGGCTGATCCCAGCTCTCAGGTGTTTGAAGCACCAGCCTGAAGGCAGAATGGCACAGATGGCTGTGTCTCAGAATGTAAAATGCAGCAGAGCTTTCTGCTCAACCCCACCTTTACCTCTGCTGTGCAACGGCAGCATTCCAGCCAGGGGCAGCTGAAATGGGAAGGAGATGAGCTTCCAATGCGACAAGGTAGCAAACTCTGCCCCTTGATTGAGAATTTACCCATTCATGTAAAGAAAGGGCAAAGTGCACCAGATTCCACAGTGGGAAGAGCTGAAGTGAGTGGTCTCTGCCTTTTGCCCACACAATCTGAAACAGGAGTGACACCATGAACAAAGAGCTGTATTACATGAAGGCAGATCCCCCAGCCTCACAGGCACTGCAGATACTGCCATCGCTGAGGGGAGAGCAGCACCCTGCCACCCTTCTGCTGGGATGCGCTGACTGATCAGCAAAAAGCTGCACCCAAAACTGCAACTGGAGAGGTGCTGGAGGTGGAGTATGACCGTGCCTCTGTGCTGAGCCTTCAACTTACCCTCCTCTTTCATTGCCATCAGCTGCAGCTCTTTTTTTCCTCGCTTTTCCAAACCCTCCTGTTGTTATTAGCGCTGGGACTGTGTACACCAAAGAGAAAGAGTACATACTGTCAGTGGCAACACTGCCCTAAGGCTGGTGTGTCTGCAAGACAGCAAAGACAGGGTTTTAATGTCATATGGCTTTACCTTCAGCAGGGGAAAAAATATCTAAGTTTGTATTTTCTTATTACCCATGACCAGCAACCATTTCACTGGAAAGGGAATCTGTGCTGTTGCCAGAATTTTGCCTGCGCAGAGTGAACCTACTTATCAGGAACACCCTAAAGACTGAGCAGGGAGGCAATATTCACTTCATACCAACTCTCAACAGCTTTGAGGAAGTCAGTTGGAGCCAACATCCAGACCAGCCAGATTTGGACCCCAAAATACCAGCAAAAATGACAAGAAGTTCCTCTAAAAATCAGTAAATGTATGCCATGAAAAGTTGATTTGAACAAACTGAAATCAGGGGTGGGAGGTTTTGCAGGAACTAGGTGGAGGGCCCCTCTGCCTGCACTCTGCTCCTGTACCTTGCCTTTGTTAGGTATTGCTCCTTTGTGACTTTTTGCAGATGACTCATAAATTAAAAAAAAAGGGGGGGGGGAAAGGAAAAAAAGTGCTCAACACCCAGTTACAGAAGTTTTAAACAGGCACAGATCTACCAACTCAATCAAAATGGCCAGAGACTTAAATTTACACTTGTGTATGTGGGATCACAGCCTCCCTGGGTATTTCACTTCAGAGACCTGGCAGATCACGGCAGAGGGCAGGCGCTGCTTCCAAATACCGTCCCAGGAAGGACACCTCTGAGCTCCGCTGCAAAGAGCCCAGTTCTCAGTTACACCAGGCTGAAAACAACTCTTTTCTAATACTGTGAAGACAGATCAGCTCTGCTGACCCAACCAAGAGTCCACCCCCCCTCCCTGCCTCCCCCCCCTCCACCCCTCCCCCCCCCCACCCGCGATTACCCAGGCACTTACATTTTTGTTGGACTTACTCAGGGACTGTTTGCACTCTGTTCCTTGCCGAGTCCAGTACTCCACACAGCCAGCCCTCTCCTCCAGAGGAGGACATGCTTCTCCTCCATTCCTGGGCTCCTGGATGACGTGTCTCCTCCGAACACGATACGTTGTCTTGCAAGGCTCTGCGCAGCCACTCCAGCCGCTCCACTGCGACACAACACAGGGGATAACTGGAGGAAGAGTAACAAACAGGAACATGGAAGGTTACAGGAATGATGTGAATGATGAGACTTCTCCAGAAAAGCCATTTTTTGACACAACCTTCCTTATTTCACACCTGTCCCACAGCTGTGTTGGGCTGTTCTCAAGAAATTATCCGCCCAGAAGCTCCAGCCATCCAGGTTAGTCCACACAGGGCCAGTCACTTCCCTCTAGCTACACTGCTGCAAAGCCCCCCCTGCAAACTGGGACCTGCACCAGAGGTGAACTGAGGAAAGATTTAAAATTAGACAAAGTCAAACTGAGCAGGAGGAGAAGGAAGACAAAGAGCCGGAGGAAAGAAGGGGTGTTGTAGACCCTTCATACAGATAAAGCCTAAAACATTACTGACCCCTCTTGTCAGACATCACATGGCAGATGATGACTAGCCATGGAGTTTGGACAGCTGTATAGCAGGCTGGTGGTGAGTTCAAGAAGCAGATTACAATACAACAGCTTCCACTTTGTACATGTTGGAACCAGTCCCAAAGTATTTTGAGGATATGACTCATGACTTTAAAATTAGAGAACCTGCACTAAGTAATGCTTCAAAAATCCTCACCTCTCTGAGCATCCCTACTTGCTCTCACACAGCATCCACCGTGTGGAACTCCTAAGCCTCGACCTCCAAGCAGCTGAAGAAATCCACTAAGAGCCACAGTGCTCAGCACCTTACAGTAACAGACATTCACACACTGATTTACAAAGGCATTCAGAAGCCTGAGTCCCACCTATATCCCTGGGAGGTAAGCTGCTCAATGCTGTTGTGAATCCCAGCCTTTCTGGGCAGCTCGAGCTTGATATCTCCCATGGAACACAGACAACCCCTAATCACTGCATTCACATCATTTGAAACTGCCCTAGTCTTTAGAAACTTCAGGAATATCTTTCAAACACTATTGCTTTTCTTCTTTCGCTGAAGTCATCAGAAGCAGCTTTTTAAACTTATTCAAATATTGGGAATTAAATCAATTAAATATCTGAGACAATTCATACATACGGCAGCACACCACAAAAAAAGGCTGCGGGTTGGATTGCAGGCTGCCCGACACTGCAACCCTCTTGTGCATCTCAGCTAGTCAGAATCTTCTGCTCTTTTCAGTTTTGTTTAACATCACACGTTTTTGCCTGAATGTTTTGCTTTACAAGTCCATTTGAAAGTAATTCCTTAGTGGTGAGAATAAAACAACTACTGAAAAAAGGCTGGCGATGAAGGCAGCACAAGTCAAAGTAGAACTGGTGGATCCCTTACATCCAGCACAAACAAATCGCAAGAAATAATGCAGAAATACCCCAGCCTGACAAAACCAGCTTTCTCACCAGACCTCCGTAAGCAGGACTCTGTTATTCCTCCAGTGAGCCAGGAGGGGTCCCTGTCCATCCCAGTCACCCCAGATGACTGCTGAGAGCGGGACGATTCAGACACAGCGGTACTGAAGAAGCACCCAACAGCCCAACCACATTCAGACATCAAAGGTACCAGGACATCGAAAACCAACTAAGACAGCCCTCCCCTGACAGCCAGACAGCAGACAGGCAGCTGCACCCCTGCAGACCCAGGGTACCCTGTGTCAGGGCAGAGGTGAGGGAGGTTTATGGGTTCCCATGAGTGGCACTTCTACACATTCTGTTGCACTTGGGAGCTGTTGGTCTCCAGACCTGCCCACATCCTCATTCACAGGCATAGCTTGTTTAAAATCACTTTGGAATGTACTAATTTCCCACCCATTTTCCAGCTCTCTCTTGAAAGGAAAAAGGCAATTAAATCACGGGAATGTCTGCCCATCTGCCTAGAGCAAAACTCCACTAAGGCGCAGCTATGCAGGTTAACAGCAGCATCACAAGGCGTTATCTGCGCAGAGAACTACTCGAGGGTGCTGTTTGTGGGAAGGGAACATGAGAACAGCACTGCTCACTAGAATAGCTTATCCCTCTAACTCCCATCTGCACTTCAGCAGAAGCCGTTTATAGAGGGAGTGCTGCTGTGGACCCCAGGTTGCCCCGGGGACCCCGGCACGGGCACCGTGCTCCAGGCTCTCCTCTGCAGCGGGAGCTGCGGCCACACGCTGCAGCTGTGGATGCCCTTTGCAGCCATGTGCAGGTTAACACGAGCAGCAGCTCTCATCCCATCCACTCCAGAGCCAAAGTGATCGGGGGATTCGGACTCGGTCCCATTTCATGTTGCCTGTCCTGTACAAACATCCTGTCCCGGGGGACCTCAGCATCCCCGAGACCCGCAGCATCTCTCCGTCAGCCCTTGCATCCCTCCCAGCAGCGTCCGGCGGCGCTTTTAAACGCCGGGGGCAGGCAGGTCTCGGCCAGCCACTCACCTGGGCAGGTCTCGGCGTAGTCGTGGCAGCAGTCGAGGGTGCGGGCACACGCCTGGTCGCAGTAGCAGGGCCCGTGGGAACCGTCGGGCCGCCAGCCGGTGCTCAGGCAGGCCGGGTCGCGGCCCGGGCAGCACAGCCCGCGGGAGGCGCAGCCGGCGGCGGCGCGGCGGGACAGCGCCGGCAGCGCCAGCAGCACCGGCAGCGCCAGCACGGCGGCCCAGCGGGGGCATCCCGCCATGGCGGCACCTTCGCTCCCCGCAGCCCGGGACGATCGGCGGCTCAAAGGCGGCAGGAGGAGAGCGGACGCCGAGGGAGAAGGAGCCGGCTCGCCTCCCCCGCGCCCCGGCCCCGCCGCTGAACGGGGGAAGGCGGTGGGGTGGGGCGGGCCGGGCGGAGCCCCGGCGCCACCCGCCCGGACGGAGGGGCTGGGGAGCTGCGGTGTCACCGGCGTCCCCGTCCCGGGCAGCCGCTCCCCGCTTCTCCCGGGCGGTGCGGGGGAGAGGGGTCGAGCCTGGACTGCGCAGCCTAAAGACGCGCGGACCGCCGCGGGCGCGCTGGGTACCGGTTCCCTTTATCTCCCTGACGCTGCCGTAACGTCTCTTTGCCTTAACCTCCCTGGCATCCCTGGCTGCCCCTGCAGCCGTGGTTCTGTTCCCGCAGGCATTTAACACAAAAAGGGGGTCGTTTCTGCACCGGCTCCTGCTAGCCCTTTACCAGCCAGGTTATCATAGAGATTAGAATAAAAACTAAATTATAAAAGAGGCCAATTTTTGACAAATTTAACTCCAGTTTATCTCAGAAGTTATTAAAAACCCCAAAGTACTTGATTCCCAGTACAGCAGCTTGTAAGAAATGCAATCCGGATGGCTATACCGCCTCCTTACAGAAACACTGACTTTGCTGCTTACTTTCAGACACAACAAACCTGAAGTGGTTAGAGCCACTCCTGGGAATTATTTAGCTGTTCAGGAGGAAGCTAAAAGCCTTACAATAACTTTGACCAAACAGGCTTGCTCTAAAATATTGATCACAACAGATGTTATGCCTTGCTAAATACTGAACTGGAACTTACAGAACCCACCCACTGATTATTTGTGGCTGATGATGCTATTGTACTGCTGGTGGGTATGGGCAGAGTGTTCCCACTTCAGGGAGGCTGCAGAACAGATGCTTTTAGAACAGAAAACAGGATTAGAGGACGGGCTAACACCTTCATCATGTGCAATGCTGGAGGCATGGGAGCAAAGGAGATCTGGCACCGCACCAGCTCAGGCATATCATGGTAAATTGTTACGAAAAGATAAGGACTAAAAGGAACTTTAGATGTCTGTAGCAAAGGACAGAATCTCGTTTTCTTGGTATCGGTCAGATATTGTCACCTTGGAAATCACACGTGTAACAAATCCTGCAGTGGGCAAGAGGCAAAAGGGCCAGGAGAGGAAAGAGAAGATGCCACAGAGCCTAAAAAGCTGGAATTTAACGATACCAAATGACTCTGCCAGTGAGTCATTCACTATGTGACCACGGCTAAGTAATTTAATCAATATATGTCTCATTCTTGATCTGAACAGGAAGGACATTCAAAAGGAGGTTGCATTACTCACCTAGTTAGTCAACACAAACCCAGAGGCCTGTGTGTGTGGCTCTTGCACAATTAACTGGGGGGCAGTAACAGAGAGCATTTCCCAGGTGTTTCTGCTTCCAGTGTGATGCTGCCATGCTTCAAGTCTCCCTGCCAACAATTGTTGAGGTTGGAGGAACACTTTCAATGTTATTCTAAAACACAGAAAACTGGCTGAATGAAAATTAGCTTCAGAAAGCAATGCATCTGCATAAGGTCTGCAATTCTGACTGACCACGTTGGGGAAATGTGATCTGGGTCCAGACGTCTCAGTGGGCCTTATTTGCAATCCACTCCTACCTCTTGGGAGCAAACTTTGTTGCTTATCTCCCGTTCCCAGTCTGAAAGTGGTAGTTCTCCCTTGTTATGGTTTGACACAACCCTCAGGATTTTTTAGAGTCTGTTGTTTGGGGATTTTTAGTTGGTTTGGAGTCTTTTTGATGGATTTTTTTCTTTTGTTTTCCTCACCCTGCCAGGCTCAGGTGGTAGTGTTAAGGAAGATGAAGAAATCATGGCAATGCTGGACAACATCAGCCCAGCAACAGATTTTTTGCAAGACAATTGCTGAGTCTTAAAGTGGGACTGTTGGCCCTATGAGAAATGTTGGAGCCAAGCAAGTATGCTTTACAGAAAGGAAATGTGTCTGGTCCATGTTACAAGGAGAGGCTCAGCAGCAGAACAGCTTACAGCACTCTCCTTGTGCCTTCCCACCTACGGGGAACACACCAAGAGGCAGCTCACTATGGCAGGTGGAAATGCACCTTTATCTCGTTCAAACCCAGCTGCCTTCCCAGCTGGCCACGCAGGGTTCCTGCCCTCTCGCTCATTTTCCTTCGCTTAATTAAGCTGCACTGTGCTGGAGCTGCCACTGACCCAGTTCCCAGAGACCCTCCTGCTCCCCTCATTAACTCTGAGGGGCAGGAGGATGTGGCAGAAGGAAAGTCCCTTCCAAGGGACAAAGGGAAGCTCACTCTCACTTTCACTCTGGGTAGTTAATCAGTGTCCCTGCTGGCACCACAGGCTGATCCACCCATCTGTGGAATTGCAAATGCTGTCCTATACCAGCCCCTTCTTAAACTTTAGTTTGCCAAAACATCCCTCTCCCAAAAGGAAAAGTGAAAATTACTATGTCAGCTAGATAGGATTTACCAGGACTTAACACAGGATTTACCCCATTCCCCAGTGTTCCCTGCCCCCCCTTGCCTCTATGCCCTTGTCACCTAACAAGTTTTACATACATTGCAAGCGTGTTAGGACAGCGGCCTTGTCTTTGTTCTGTGCACAGTCCCTTGTGCAGGACTTGAATTCCTGTGCATTCCAGCAATAAGGAAACTCACAGAGCTATCAAAGTGCAGGACCAAAAGGAGAAAGGAAAAAAAAAGGGTTCTGGTGTAGAGTATCTGATTTTACTTTCCATTGTCACAGCCAAGTCTGTAAAAGCATAGAAGGAAAGTAGCCAACTGAGTGATCTGATTTCTTGGAGCCAGTTTCTACAGATACATGAAGGCCACAGGAGAGCTGTCTGCAAGCTCAGGCAAACCCTTCTCCAGGACTACAAGGGATGCACTGTTTCTTCATTATATTTTAGCAAGAAGCAGAAGTTCACACAAGCTTTCAAGAACACGACACAAATCAACAACAATGGCAACAGTACTTGTCTAAAAGAAGGCAAAGGTCCACCTGCACTTTAGCTGCTGTGAGCAGGTAGTAACTTGAAAATCAGCTCCTGCAGCAGGGTCTGTTCCTGCTGCCTTGCCTCTTGCACCCCCTGATCATGCAAAGGTGCACTTTTCCAGGCTTTGCTGGTGAGAGGTTTAGCACACATGGTCCTAAACTATGTCCTGCTGGGCATAGAGGAACACAGGAGGAATTCCAGTTGCACATAGCAACTTTGTTCTTAGCTTTTAAATATCAGCAGGGAAGCAAAGAAACCCTCAGAAATGTCAATGTTTTCAAAGAAAAGCTGGGGCAAATGATCATGCATCCTACCACTAACTTACTGGATAGAAACAGTAAAACTCCAAAACCAGGAAACCCAGCAAGAGGCTGAGACCTTTTGGGATGGTTGATAGACTTTGCTTTAATGACAGGCAGCACTTATATGAGTCAAACCTACATGCCAAGGCTCATCAGCCCTGTGCCCTTTGGAAGCTGAGCTCCTAAATTGTAACTATGTAAAACCTTCCATCCATTTCTTCCTATCCTATCATCCTGTTTCTGGGGATATCCCCCTTCACGAAACACTGCTTCAGCATCCTCTGAAACAGGCTGTTTCACTTTAAGCAGTATTTACATTCAGGTACCACCTTACATTTCCTCTTGCTCCTCAGGCTGCTCAGCGTGTGCCCTCACACCCTGCCTGCCTGAGCTGCAGACAAAGCGCAGCAGAGGGGACGACCACCAAGGTGAAACCAAAGAGACACTGAACTGCCCCATGCTGTTCTTGACTAACTCTCCCTTTCCAACTGCCCATTATGTTTGTGCCTGACTGATCAGGCAGAACAGGGGCAAGCTGGCCTCATGCCGAGGCCAAAGCAACTGCTGTGGTTTTGTGTTCCTGGCACTTACCTGATTCTGTCGTTTGCTGAATGTTTTCCCATCCCAGATCTTTCCCTCTGCAGGGCAAATAGGAAAAAGAAGCCTCCAGCTCCAGAAATCAGGGAACACATGCAAGAAACACCTGGCTGTCTCCAAGGATTTACCCTGCCTGGCTATTCTGTTGAAGTCTTTCACCTGAGCTTTTACTGTTTGTGTCATTCATGTTTAACACCCTTCCCCTTGCCCTGGCATCAGGAAATCTCTGAAGCACCTCAGCCCTTCTCTCCATCCTAGGCCCTGAGGATGTGTCTGTCCTAGTCCCTCCAGCTCTCACCAAACAAGCTCAGTGCACACAGCTCTTTCCTAAGACTGATCAAAGATGCCCCTTGCACAAGCTGGTGCAAAGTGTCCCCTTATTCATCCTCAGAGCTGATGGAACCATTCCAGAGCAGAGAGCAGAAACAGGGATTTGAGCTCAGACCACTGCTCTTAAAGCACTGAGCGTTTATTCATCCACTAGAAAACCTGCACTGGGTCAAAACAAAGACCTGTCTGCCCCCAGTATGTGTCTTCAATAGTGGCTAATAGCAGATGCCCAGGAGGGAATGTGAGGCAGGTTGAATGTATGGTAGCATTTCCCCAGAATGCCCTCATGCTTCTGGTAATTTCACCTTCAGGGTTTCCTAAGCCTCAGTCTGTGTCTTACACAAATTCCCTCCCATATTAAGCTCATGTAAACTTTCAGCACCCACAGTCTTTCATGGCATGATTTTAATTTGAACCCCTAGTTCTTGTAGTGGAAGAGAAATGCAACAATCAATTCTCATTTACCTCCTCAAGGCCACTTTGGGTTTTCAGATCTCCACTGAGTTCTCCCTTAATCATCTCACCTGCATGCTGAGCAACCACTCTGCTGGGATGGGCTGCCTGCCCAGTGCTGTGAGAGATGCCACCATCCCAGCCTCTGGGCAGCAGCTTCTGCCTTGTGATCTCTCTGCCATAGCTGCATTTCTAACTTCTAGTTCCTCACCTGCTCACCTCACAGTTGTCCCTCTAGCCCTTCTTTAGGTTAGCTAACCCTGGACTGCAAAAGAAATTGCTGCTGTGGATGTGGTATTGCTTTCCCACCCCCTGTACCATATGAATTCATGCACTTAGGGCCAAGATTCACCCAGTTCACACAGGCAGGTAATGAGGTCTTAGTGCTGAGAAATAGCATCATGTGTGAAAATACCCTAATGCGAGATTTAAAGCTTTTTGTCTTTCCTTTGACAGCCTGAGAAGAATAATAGTAAGATCTGGAGGAGCTGCTGATCTACTTTCACACCTGCTTCTGCTTTCTTAAAATGCCTGTCTGCCTGCTTACCCCGGCACCCTGGGCAGAAAGCTGGGATTGAAAAAGTGTTGGGGGTCAGGAAAGGGAGGAGGACTAATCACTGAGTCTTAGAAAAGGCTTATTTAAGAAAAGATTCAGGTGGAATTTTCTTTTCTCAAGACCAGTAAGCAAAGAATAGATCTGCAGGGATCCTAACACCGCTTCACTTGGTGGAGTTTCAAATGCAGCACTGCCATTGCCTCCTTCACAGCACCTTAGAAGTGCCTTTAAACAGCATTCCCCTTCTGCACACATCTGCTCATTTTTAGCACACACATGCATGGGAGAAGAATTGATAACAAGCAAGATTGAGAGTTTCCTGAAGAAAAATCAGATTACAAGCCCATGTATGTGAGATTCTTCTGTCTCAGTAATGCTTTTGCTGGGCCTTCACAGACTAGGGGAAAATCCAAGGTCTGACTTGAATGCAAACCTGCTCAAGGCTTTTATTCTGCTTAGGGGAAGGAATATTGCTGAGCATCATTAAAATTCAGAATATCTTTTTGGATATTGTGTTCTTTTGTTTCCCTATCGATATCTCAGGTCTCCATCAGGGTAAGGGAGCCCTTTCAGTAAGCAGGTCAATCAGACGCACACTTGGCTTCAATGACTTCCTGGTAAATCTCAAATTCACCCTTACACATGTCCTTTCCCAGTAGGTCTTTCACTCTTGGGCACTCTGTGCCTGCTGCTCATGTGGTAATACACAGATAATCAAGCACTGGATTATTGCCAGTTTCCAAGTGTTTGTGTTAAATAACTTGTTTGTCATGCAACAGCAAACAGACTGACAACACACATTACATGCACCTTTCAGCTGGCAATATTTGACCTCTGTGGTCAGTGTGTTAGAAATTGTCTGAAACTCCTGCCTTAGAGATCAGTAGTAGGACTCACCTTCAGAATACACCTTCCCTTTCCCAACGGACTCACTGCCTTGAATGATGACAACTGAACTGAAAACACAAGGTATTAGGGAAATTGGTGGGGGTAAAGCAATGTCTACAGAAGCTGCAGGTGTGCAGCACAAGTGCTCATACTGCGAGCTTCTGAGCAAGGGAAGAGGCAGAGCTTAGTATGCCTTCTGACTGAGAAATGGTATCCAGAAGTTAGCTGTTGCCTACGGGACAGGCTCTGTCCTGGATGGATGTGCAAGCATTCCAGTATCTGTGGGAGGATCAAAAGCACAAGCCTCACCCTTTCAATTAAAGAGCAGCCCTGAACCAGGAGCAGTTGGCTGTTTTAGACATTGTGGCCACCCACAGTGGGAACTGTGAGCACATGTGGAGTGGAAAGCATGTGCTACTCCAGGCCAGCCCCTGGGTGCTGACATACTGCCCCATCTTCAGAGCACAGCTCTCAGGAATGGGCTTCAGGGAATCCATCTGAGCCAGCAGCGCTGTGTGGGGCTGCATCTGTTCACCTACCACCCTCATGCACCAGCTGAGCCTCCTCAGTGTCCTGGAAGGACACCCAGCAGCCTGGCAGAGACGGAAAATGTGCCTGGCTGCTTTGTGCAGTCAGTGCTGACACCACATCTACAAAAGTCTCTCTATCTGGCCCCAGGCATCCTCACTGAAGGTGGTTACATGAATCCAAGGGAGTTTGTGTGAAGTAGAGAAATGAGAATGGCCCTTGGCTTTAATACTTGCTTTCAGAAACGACCAAGTTTATTCTCAGCACAAGAGGGAAGACTTCAAGGTGACCCAGCCACAGCATTCAAAACCAGACAGAGCAAGCAGTGAAGTGTGGTGGACATTTTTCTTAACATAACTCTAAAGAAATCAGGCAGATTTCACTAACACTAAAGAACCAGGTAACAGACAGAAATGATCCTGAATGTTCCCATGAACCCAAATCAACATTAAGGATTAGAATGGAAATCCTTTAATTTATACCATGGTCTAGCACAAAGAATGTTTTTACCCATCACCAAGACAATAGTTAGTACCTGCAAGCTGTCAGGTGTTTCCAATCCACATTAGGGACTTGTGCCCGTTTCAGTCACTGGAAGGCCTGTGGCAGGGGCTACATCCAGTCCTTGCTAGCCTCATGTTGGCACCAAGCAGAGAACCAGGTGAAGAGAATTCCTTCAGAGCCCGAAGTTCCCACTTCAGTACAATGGAAAACCATGGCTGGGACTTCTCTCCAGAGGTCACTTCTATATGGGTTTAGCACCAGCCTCTGGTAAACATCATGGGGCAAAGAAGAGATTGTGATGCGCACTGTGAGCCTCAGCAGAAAGCCAGAGCTCTCACCATCCCCTCTCCATCCACCCTGTTGAGAGCACAGCAGTCCTACCTCTACACAGTGAGTGGAACCTGAGCATGAGCCAGGTGGTCAGACCCACAGAAGTTACAGCAGGGAGCAGAGGGACACAAACTGCAGTTTTCTGCAGGACAGAGGCTGCCAAAGACAGCCAGTGCAGGGCCAAAGGGCCTGAGCCCCCTGTGCCCCACACCCAACACTGTGTATGGAAACATGTTTATTAAAAGCAACACCAGGCAGAGAAGCAATTTGTGCTAGTTCCCTCTCAAATGCTCACGGCACCAAGAAACAGCTGCTTGATAAAGCAAACAGCTGCTTAAATGTCCCAGCCCCGGATTCCAGAGTTCAGTTTTAAACATCATCTAATACAGCATTGCCTGTTCCTGCTGCAACTGACAGAACTGACAGCTCTGTATTCATCCTCACTGCCCCACTGAGGCACTTCAGAGCAGCCGAACATCAGCTCTAGACATGCTGTGATTATCCCTTGCAGTCCTCTGAGAACTAGAAGGGAGCTGCCCATGCAGAGAACAAGCTGTGAGCCAGCCTCTGTTCACATCCTGGCCTTCATCTCCTTATTCCAAACACACACCACACACAAATCGACCAGTGCCTGCAGAAGTCAGGCAAGCAGTGGGACAATCAATGCCAAAATGCTCTGAGGAGTGTTAATACCCCCCACCCCAAATCAAAAGGCTACACTGCGAGATTTTTCACATGGGGGATCCTACCTTCATGCTTGATAAACACAACTAAGTTTGTTTGGAGGCTCCTCTAGCATCCAGGAGGCTCACTTCATTACTGGGCTGTAAGACAGTTGTGTTTGGAAGTCCATTGCAGCTCAAGTTTTTTAATAGGTTATGGTTACACACAGGAAAGTTACCTGAGCTCACAGCATCCCACATTGCTGAGAGCCCACAGCTGGTCACAGCCAGGTTCAGCCAGGTGTCCAGATCTCCATTATCAAGTGTGTGGAGAAACAGCAGAAGGTAAAATATCCCATACAACAGAAAAACCCAGATGCTGTGGTACTAAAGACCATGACCTCTGGTGTGTGTTTACCATCTTGGCCTACCACACACCCTTGTTTTCCTGAAACTGTCCAGACAGACATTTGGTAAAGGCAGACCTTTTTGAGCATGGTGTGTGGGAATTTGGAACAACACTGGGAAAAGAGTGCTGAGGGATGCTCTCTAGACCCAAACTACTTCCAGAAAAAACATTAGAGAGGCAGATATGAGATGAAGCTACAGTTAAGGTACCCAGCTGTTTGCAGGCATATCACAAACTCCAGCGGATGAAAGCTTTGAAGCAAAAGCCAAGCAGTACAGAAGACTTCCTCAACTCCTCTAAATAAAAGCCTCTCTGACAAGTTCAGGTGTTACTTTTAGTTTTGCCTCCACTTTGTCACACTTGTTCTTACAGGTAAGCTGACTACAGCACACTGCTGTAGTAACAAGGCAAAAGCATTCTGCCCATATACACACAGAACGAGTCAAACTAACACGTTTCAATGAAGAAACCCCATCTAACCCCCACTAAGCTTTGGGCACCGCATGCACACAGCTCCCCCTGCAGCTGCCAGGCCAGAGGAGATCTCTAGACTTGACTCAGTTCAAGTCCACCATCAGCCAGTCCCTGCACCCAGACTGGGGAGCAATCCCAGGTTGTTTACAGCACACAAGTTACCTTCAGCTGTCTTATGCAAATGTGCAACAGCAGCAATGCATGAACCCTGACCTGAGCAACTTTTCTTGAGCACCAATAACACACACACATTACTTCAGTTACACCTGCCTCACAACCAGCACTCTCCACTCCTTAAAGTGTGCTTGTAGATAATGCTCATTAAATTATCAAAGTAGTTATATTTGCAGCAGTTCTGTCCTTCATCAATACGTTATTTCAAGAGATTATGCTGTTTACATTAACTGCATGAGAAAAATCTCTGCCCACTTTAATGAAAGAGCCCTTTAAATGCTGATTAGCAGCTCATTTTCCAACACTGTTCTTTCCTACTGAACATACAAGATAAAGGCCACTATCACTTTAGGTATCAAATCCCCTCCCAGAACACCAACATTTATTAATGCTTTTAAGTGGCAGGAATATCCCCTAAACTTGTAGTTGCCTGAAATAACTTCCCATGCATCACAGCATTAATTAGACTGTTATCAGGCAGTAAAAATAACACTGCAATACTCTAAATGCTGCAGGAAATAATTCCCTAAGCATCTCCTCAGTCTGTTAAACATGCCTCCCTTTAACCTTTCAGCTGCTCCAAGCTGAATTGTCACCATTGGGTTAAGCAGCTCCCAGCACACACCCCTCCCTCCCCATGCATCCTGCTTTTGGGCAGCAGCTGCACCCATGTGGTATTTAACAGGTGACCCCTCAGGTACAGGCCAGCACAATCCCAGGCCTTGCCACACAAGAGCTGCCAGGCAGCTCTGCTCCCCAGGAACCTAAGGAGGCTGCACCTAAGGAGATTGGGTTTTATCCCCCTCCCAAGCCCCCAGCCCTGCTGTGCTACATCTCAGCAGCCACGCTCAGGGAACAGCTGCTTCCATCATTAGGGATGGGGTTAGAATCTGAGCCTGCTGCCAGACAGGATATAGGTTTACACAGCAATTCTTCACAGCAGCTTGACCTGAAGGAGCTATGTACGTCACCTGCACTGCCAGTGGGGTGTGCAAACACTGCCAGAGCAGGACCTGCATGGGACATCTGCCAAGGCCTGTTTGCCTGCCATCACACTGACACCACTCTTGGCTCAGGCTAATAGGCACAGCAGACCATTCCCCCTCCTCTCTCCCGGGAGAACAGACTCCCCACCACTTAACTCCTCTATATGTGCAGACATTGCACAGCACAGGTGGCCCAACTGGTTTCTGAGGCCAAATGTGTATAAACAGTTGATCTGGGCATCAGAGGTACAAGACATCCTAGGGCACTTGACTACCTTTCTCCGGTATTAGGAAGGCCTTTAGCTTCCTCTCCTGTAGTGGCTCCCTACAATCCAGATTAAATTCTCCTGCTCTGCAAGCCTGGAAGTTTGCCAAAGAGCATCCAGGGGAAGCTGCAGGATCTGAACATGTGCCACAAACACCTAACCCAAAGGAGCAGTCCTACTAGCTGAGAATAACCCTATCTTCACGGAGAATGACAGTTTCCTTCCCACACTGCCATCACTCCAAGATGTACGAATTTGCAGAGCTACAGTGACTTACACAGGAACACTGTGAGCTACACTACACCTCTTACCAGGACAGCTACAATCCCCACTGAGTTACATTCTACATCCAGAATCTAAGGGAGAAGCTGAGGGAGAGCTGTGCCAGAGACACAGAAAGTACAGACTACACCTCTCCCTTTGGCCCTGGTTGACTTCTGGCGCCCCGAGCACTGTGCCCCAGTGTGGTTTCCTGCAGCACAAGGTGCCACACATCCTGGCAAAGCCCTTACACTTCAGGGTACTGGAACCCATGAGCTCACACCCCTTTCCCCTAGCTCCAGGCAACTCCACATAAGCAGCCATTACAAACAATTAGGAGACCAAGAAATGAGCTTTTAACAATTAACCACTAGCTGAACGCAAACAGCACTGAAGTTTTATTAGAAATAGGCTCTAAAACCAGTACAGAAATGCAGACAGTGCTGCAGCATACAAGATGCCCCTTCCCCACTCTACAGACTGTCAGTGATGCATGACTAAAGCTTGCAGGGTGACAGGAAAGCCAAGACTTGGAATTCCTGCCCTCTCATGTCTCTTCTGCCTCTCCTGCTAGCTCTGAGAAAAGACCAGAACTGTTGCAAGGTGATGAGAGGGCTGTAGCATGGAGAGGGACATCGTTGGCAGAAGACAGCCAGCTGCTGGTGCACTGAAGTCACAGCAGGTCCCAGGATGACTTACGACAAATTTCAACCTGCCAAGAAAATAGCCAATATTTTGTCAGTCCACTACTGCAAACAAATAGGTCACATTTATGCTCCTCAGATACAGGCCACCAAGCAGACTTTGGAGAAACAACAGCTGCACAACAGGCACATGAACAGCAAGCCAAGGCTGTAACTAAATGAAGCCAGTGACTCTGGCTCTCTCATTGAGAACCCCCCATTTGGGGGGAAAAATAAGAAAAAACTAATGTAATTCTTTCATTTCTGATCCTGAAGGCTCATGTATGTCAGTCAGTGTTGCTATGATGATATACATTTCACCAGAAGATCGTGATGTCTGCAAATATGCAGTTTCCCTGCAGTAGAGGTGCAAGGGCACATGGCCTCAGCATACACCCACGAAGGGAAGTGAAGCTTCTTGATCTATGGAATTAGTGTAGTTAAAACAGATGTTTGCATCAGCATTGCCAATCTGCTGGGGAAAAAATCTGAAGTCATGACTGATTCATGACTCTTCAGCTGAACATAAAAAGGCAACCATTAAAATTTGAAAAATCTTCCTGTCCATTACAGCTGACAGGTTGTTATTCCCTGCAGGAAAGATGGAAACTTGAATATTTTGACATGTATGTTATGTTGGGTTTAACGCTAAAAAGGCCCCGCCACAATGCTCAAATGTACACATCTGTCAAAGCACTGCAGAAGCAACTCCCCCCTTGCAAAACGGTGTTTTCCCCCCCCCCACCTCTTTATTTAAACCAGTGAACCCAAGTGGATCAAAGACTTACCATTCTCCCCTGCCAGCCACAGCACATATGGTGGGAGGAAGCCAGGCAACTGCCCTCATCACTGCCAGCCAGGACTCCCAGAGGCTGAACATCCCCAACCGCCTTTGCAGTGCCCTACAAGTAAAGCCAAAGGGAATAGTTAGCACCAGGCCCTGCCAGGCTGTGGGACACCACAGTACTTCCTTGCTGGTGCATCAGACATGATCTGGCTTGAACAGTAAGAAATCAACACTGTCGCTCTGATGGGGAAAAAAGTCAAGTCATCACTTACACCAGCGAGTCCCCAGGAATTAGGTGGCTGTAGACCCACAGCAGCTATGCTACACAAACATCCTCCCCCAGCAGATCTGCAAGGGCAGAGTGAACTAGTAGCAGAGTGGGTAACAAAGCCCTACACACTCGACCATCAATACTTGAATCTGGTCAGCAAGTGGCAGGGCAGAAAAGATTTAACACCTCCCTCACAAAGGGACACACCATGAGCCTGCCCTTCAGTGGCTTGCAAATTCTCATTCACCAGCCACACCCACCACTTTTAACATGGTGGAACAGAAGACAGGAAGGACCTTTTTGCAGTACTTCTGCATGAGGCTTTTTTTTTTTTTTCTTTGCTAGGCTAATGCTCAAATTTACACATCAGTAAAGTCTTCAGGGACAAAGACTTTTCAAAGCAACTTGCTAGTAGAAGAGTACTCCCACACACACTTTACAAAATCTGATTTAAACCAGCAGCCAACAGTAACTTTTAAGGACTTACCAGTCTTACTTGCTAGAAGTTCAAGCAGAGCGGAGCCAACCAGGCCATAATTGTGCATGTTATCACACAACTGAATCCTGCCAGCCACAGCCATCACACCAGGGCTCCCAGAGGCTCAACACCCCTGCCACCTCTGCAGTGTCCTACAAGTAAAGCCAAAGGGAATAGTTACCACCAGGCCCTGCCAGGCTGTGGGGCACAGCAGTTACTACTTTGCTGGTGCATCAGACATGATCTGGCTTGAATAGTAAGAAATCAACACTGTCGCTCTGATGGGGAAAAAAGTTAAGTCATCACTTACACCAGCGAGTCCCCAGCAATTAGGTGGCTGCAGACTCACAGCAACTGTGCCCCCCCTCCCCAACCCCAGCAGGTTGGTATGTTTAACAGGCACATGGGACAGGGCAAATACTGCAAAAGCAGAGTAAAATACACATGTATGCGTTGAGTTACTGCAGCAGAGCACAAGACAGATGTAACAGATGAGGCAGGCAAAGTGAACAGGTTGTGCCCTTCCTAGGCCCAGCCCTTCACGGCCATGCCAGCTTCCTGCCCTCTTAACACGGAGGCTGGAGGTGACATACCCAGATGCTACGCAGTCGCAGCCGCCAGGCCGAGGGATCTGCCTGGCCATGAACACCACGTGTCCCAGGCTGCCATCACTGCTGCACCTCCCGGCTCCCAGAGCCCGCTCCGTCCCACACGCGGCCTAATGACCGGCCCTCAGTCCACGGGGACCCTACATGGGGCTTGGAGCTGTAAGCCCACGCCCCACGCCAGGCTGCTGGCTGCTCATCCCGGCGGACCCGCCGCCTCACACACGAGGGGCGAGGGGAGGCACACAGGGCCCGGTCACAACGCTCCTGCGGGAGGGACCCGCCTCTGCCGCCACCCGCATAGCGCCTGCGCTGCGGGTCAAACCTACGCACGGGCAGCGCTCAGCTGCAGAGGCGGCTCGGGAACTGCTCTGAAACGCAGCGTACACACTACACACACGTATATATTTAAACCAGTGACGACTTTAAGGACTTACCATTCCCACCTGCCGGGGTCCCGGCGCGGCGAGCAAGCCGCGCACCCGGCCCCCCCGCACGCCTTCCGCCGCCGCATCGCGTCTCCCGGAGTGCCCGGCACCTGCGAGCAATGCCGAAGGGAAGAGTTAGCAGCGGCCCTGCGAGCGCCCGGGGCACAGCGGAGCTCCCCGCTGGTGCATCAGACGCGATCTGGCTTGAACAGTGGGAATCAACAGTGTCGCTCTGACGGGGAAAAAACCTGTCATCACTTCCACCAGCGAGTGCCCGGGGCCGCGCACCCGCCCTCCTCGCGCGTCCGGGGAAGCTGATTAAGAGTTTCCCGGGAACGGCGGCCGCTCAAGCCGATAGAGAGGGGCTTATGGACGAGGTCCCGAGGCTGAGAAGAGGCGGCCATGCTGCCGGCCCACGCGGCCCCGGCCGCTCCCTCAGCGGCCGCACAAGGAGGCGACGCCGGCGGCTGCCAGAAGCGCGCTCGGGCGGAGAGGGGCCACTGAGGAGCGGCAGAGGGGTAAGCGCAGGCCCAGCACCCACCCCACAGCCCACTACCGTACCGCAGTCACCTCAGCCATGTGGGACGAAAAGAATGGGCGGCTCTCCGGGAGAGGCTTTATAGGGACCTTGGCCCCGCCCCGGACCCGCCCACGCTGGGGGGGCGGGCTCAAGCGCCATGTCGGGCGGTGCCGCGCAGGGTGGCTGTGGGAGGGTTTTTTTCTTTTCTGTGTTCTCCCCGCGCACGGGTCCGCAGCCCCGTGGGAGACGATGGGTTGAAGCGCCCATTCCGCGCTTTGGCGGGCTCGAAGCCGGTGAAGGGAGGGGTGGCGTGAGCTGCGCCCGGCCTCGGGGGCGGCCTGGCCGCCATTTCGCGGCGAAGGGAAAGGAGGTTGGGCGTACTCGGCCGCTGCTCCCTGGCCCAGTTCGCCTCATGGCGGGGCGCGCGTTGGGTGCCGGCAGCCCGCTCCGGGCCCGCTGTCGCTCCTGTCTGCGGGGACGGGTGATAGCGGGCGCGGGCGGTGGGTGCAGCCGGTTCGCCCGTTCCCCGGCCGGTGGCTGCAGGGCTCTCGGGTCCCGGCACCCGCGGCACTGAAACCGGGCAAGTGCTGCAGGGACCCCGGCCTGGGGCATCCGTACGGCTTTTCTGCTTTGCCAGGGTGGGCGAGTATGGAATTGTAGGTTAAACAGTTTGCCACTGAGTAATGTGAGGAAAGGAGTAGAGAGCAAAGGACGTGTCTTGAATAAGAATCATAGAATGGCATGGGTTGGAAGGGACCCCAAGGATCACAGAGTTCCAACCCCTCTGCCACAGGCAGGGCCACCAACCTCCAGGCCTGGATCTACACAAGGCTGCCCAGGGCCCCATCCAAACTGGCCTTGAACACCTCCAGGGATGGGGCACCCACCCCCTCTCTGGGCAGCCTGTTCCAGCACCTCACCACTCTCTCTGTTAAAAACGTCCCCCTAATATCTAATTTAAACCTTCATTCCTTTAGTTTTAATCCATGCCCCCTTGTCCTGCCATTATCTACCCTTTTAAAAAGGATTCCCCTCCTGTTTGTATGTTCCCTTCAGGTACTGGAAGGCTGCAACAAGGTCCCCCTGCAGCCTTCTCTTCTCCAGGCTGAACATGCCCAGGTCCCTCAGCCTCTCTTTGTAGGGCAGGTGCTCCAGCCCTCTAATCGTCTTTGTGGCTCCTCTGAACCCTCTCCAACAGTTCTACATCTTTCTTGTACTGGGGCCCCAGCTCTGGACACAGGACTCCAGATGGGGCCTCATGAGGGCAGAGTAGAGAGAGACAATCACCTCCCTGTCCCTGCTGGCCACCCCTCTTCTGATGGAGCCCAGGATACCACTGGCCTTGCGAGCTGCAAGAGCCACTGCTGGCTCATGTTAAGTTTCTCATCCACCAGAATCTCCAAGTCCTTCTCAGCAGGGCGACTCTGAAGGAGCTCTTCTCCCAGTCTGTATCTATGTCTGGGATTCTTCCAGCCCTTACACTTCGCAGTGTTGAACCTCATTAGGAACAGCCTGACTACAGCTATAAATTCACCTTTGGAATGGGGTGTGAATCCAGGCATTGGTAGCTGGTAGAGATCTGCCACGTGATCTCCTTGAATGCATGTTGAAGGTGTTTTCTGTGTCCTATACTCTTGCATGCCATGGATGCATCTGTTTGTGTTCTGGAGGGTCAGCCAGGCATGGTGTTCATCCTCAGCAGTGGTCACTCTGGAGCAGGGGGTACCACTGTTTGATCCAGAAGTGTTCTGCAGCAGTGATCCCCAGCTCCCAGCACCCCCTGGCCAAGGTAGAAACGTTTGTTGCTAGAATGAGACCAACCAAAGACAGAGGCAGGCAAGAAAAGGCACAAAGCCATATACTAGTTTTTACAGCAGCAGGGTGGTCTTTTGGGCTAGAAAGAGGAGTTGAACAGTCTGGAGTTCTGTGGTAAGCCCCTCTGGTACAGAATAACTCAAAAATCATGTAATTGCTCCATGCTCTGGGTTTTTCTTTTTGTAAAACACACACTGGCTATGCCAAGGCACCTGGCAGAGCTGTTCACCCACTCTGAGTTCTCTGAAGTGTTAATTAACATTGCGTGACGTGTCACATCAGTGCTCCAGCAAACCAGCCAGTACTTTGGTATCAAGCTTCTACAAACTAAACAGGGATTCAGTGACAGGGGGATCAGACCAAGCTGAGGCAGAGTAAATACGTTGTTTGGAACTAATGGAAAGGGGTACTTTAAGGATGGTGATTAAAATGTGATGAGAAAAGAAAAGGCGTGTTGTCAATTTGTCAGTTAGTTTGCAAACATACAGGCAAGGCTCTGCGAATCTGCCTGGAGAAGCCACATGAGATATCTTAGATGCTCTGAAAGGAGTAAACCTATCTTGTTTACCTCCTTGTCTGGTAGCATCTACAGACAGACACACTGCAAGTCCATATATAGGCCTTACAGTATGTTTAGCATAACACTGCATAATTCAGCAACCATTAAAATGCTTTTTCCAAATGAAATGTGTTTGCACTTCACTAATTCTTGAAAGCATCTTATCAAACAGGACTTGTGGAATAAATCTCAATCCCATTAATCCAGGTTCCAGAACGCCAATATATGAAAGCAACAATCAAAGGAAGGACATTTTAAGAGGATTACAGGGAAAACTAATCTTGTTACACTGCAAACCCATGTCACATATAGAACACAAAAGGAACTATAAATGTGATTTGGGTTGCCTAGTGTGGCAAGGAAAGAAAAATGGGAAGGTCGGGCATGTTAAACAGCTGCAGCAGAGCTTAATATTCAGTTATTTGATTTCAGTGGGCTTTATTCTGCCTGGCAGAACAATGTTGCAAATCTCTTTAGCTAGATGAGTTCTTTGACTTGGGGCTCATTGTACTGAGGCAGCAAAAATCAGAACATACTCGAGGCCCAGTTCTCCTTGTCTTTCACTTGCAGAGGGACCTCTTGGACAGGGCATTGCTGGCCAGAGCAGCTGGCCTGGGAAAACTTTGCTTGACAGCAGATGAGCAGGACTTCTGCCCGCAGGACACACATCCCCGCAGGACACACATCCCCACAGGACAGTGACAGGGTCGTTACTGGCTGCAGCCACAGGCAGCAGTGTGCTAGGCCAGGCCTCTAGTCTCCTGTCCCCGTGTTTGCTCTTGCATGAGTCATGCAGGAGCCGTGCCGCTGTCTAACCTGACAGTCCTGGTCAAAACAAAGGTAAAAGGGCAAGAGGCCGTTAGTCTCGTGTGTTTTGTTACCAGCACCACAACTTCTGAAGAATGCCTTTGCATGGCATGCCAGCCTTCCAGGGGCGTGTCTGCAGCCTCCTCCACATGCCAGCAGCGCTAGCGCAGACTCACTTTCCCCAGTGCCCAAGGGAGAGGAAACTTGATGAAAGAAGAAATGCTTCTGAATTGCTAAACAAGAACTTTCATGTGGCCATTAAGCATTTCACATGCCAGAAGCCAAATGCTACATTGTTATGTTCAGGTTTTTTTTTTTAAATCAGAGCTGGATATGAAGAAATGCAAACTTCAATTGGGATGCAGCCTCTATCTTCCTGACATAATAACCTAAACTGAAAACCAGGTAACTCCAATAGTCTGGAAATTTCTAAACAGGACAAGTGAATAATAATTTTCCAGTATAATTTTTTTTAATGGAATAATAAAAAAAGGGTATGCACCAGCAGAGATCTCTGAGCTGTTAGGGTCAGCAGCTTCACAATGGAATACTATGATGAAAAGTCAGTACACTGCCTGGATATTGAAAATCATCTTTGTGAGCATCTGCCAAGCCTTTCACACTGGTCTTTTGGAATATGAAAAATTCCAAACACAAAATTCACAGCGTGGATTCAAGGGCAGTAAGAGATAGCGTAGCAGTGGAGCCAGACATTTTATAGCCTGCAGCTAAAACTAGGAACAAATGAAGATACTGAATGATGGAGCTGAGTTTCAGCCAGAAAGACCCAACAGGGAGATGTATTCCGATTTACCAGTTTAATAAGCCTAATTGCACATAAATGAAGTTCATTTTTTTTCAAGAGTTTCCTTATAAAAAGGGTAGAAATAGATCACAGCTACATTGTGACAGCAGCAGGAGCTTTAGAGCCTTAGCAGCAGCAGGTTCAGAGGTCAGTCCCTGGGGATCACCAGAGACACACACAGTACCTTCTAAAGAGAACCCCACATTCCTTTTCTGGGGAACACAGATCTTCCCTGGGGATGCTGCAGGGTTTTTAGGGCACGATCATTGCACCCAGTCTTGGGGTGAGGCAGAGCACTCTGTCTTGGCAGGTCTGGTCCTCTGCTGATTTGATCCATATGTTCAGGTTTAGCCTTAAAATGATCAATGTTTTAACTGTTTTTCCAAGCTCTGATAAACCATTTAAAATGTGGAAACAATAAATGCCCATTAGACAAGCAGCTGCCTTGTTAACAGCTTTGCACTGGGAATGCTGCAGTTTCCAGTGCTGCATGCCAAGAACAAAATTTTGCAGAATTAGTGGCTAGACTCTACTGAAAACATTTTTTGGATGGAGAAAGGAGCTTAGGTGGCTTAGATTGCCCTCTGATTGTTAGCAAATTTATTTTATATAGGCATTGCTGGAAAGACACTGCTCTGCCAGAAAAGATGGAGCAAAAATACAGAGGAAATTGTAGACCAATATAGTTAACTTAAAAGTGACTTTAGAAATATTTACATCCTTTATCTTGCAAAAATAACCACGTGTTCTTAGGTCATTTACATGCTACAAGCTTTTCAGCTGCAATGTTGAAAGAACATTTGCAGGAACTCACAGTACAAGGCATTTCAGTTTAATTCAGACAGAATGTTTTGCTTCTACAGATAAACAGGAGTTCAGTTCATCTAAACAGGGTAAGTTACCTACATCAGGAAGGCACTGCAAAGCCTGCTAGTGGCTTCTGGGTATCAGGAGGGGTCGAGGTAAGAAACACAGGATGAAGAGAAAATGCATCTCCTGGAAGCTGACCTGTTCTCAGAGCAGCACCCGGAGCGCTCTGTCAGCAGCACCAGTTTCTCCATGGCTGGCAGGAGAAGAGCACAGGGCCCCACACAGCCCCAGCTGCATGAACAGCTCCTGCTCTGACTTCTTCCTGACTGGAAGAACACCTCATGGAATGCCCTGCTGAAATGTGTTTCTAAGGAAAGGAAAGATACTTCCTGTGCCTCACAGATGTAGGAATCTGTCCATCACAAGTCAGATAATGTTAAAGCCTGCTTTAGGAGATGTTACTCTTCTAGAAGTAGGGGTTCATGGGCAGAAGGGGAGAGGAACAGAGTAAGCAACTTTATGAAGCAAAAGTACTGCTAGGGAGGGGTGAGCATGCCACATCGCTGAAGGCTAAAACAGCTTTCCCAAGTGCCAACAAAAAATACTGATGGACAAGAACATGGGAAGTCAGGGCAGCATTCACAAGGCATTTGGAAACATCCCACTGTGAACCACACGTTTCATCCCCTTCCTAGGTAGCCCAGAAGGCCATGGGCTCAAGTGCCTGGAGATCCAACACACGTGAGCTTGTGAACATTCAGAGTCAAATGCTGGGCACGTGCTTGAAGTGGGACTGGCTTTGTTCAGTGTCAGCCAGAACAGAAACGTACCACATTTGGCATGTGACAACAGGCCATTAAAATCAATGAAGTTCTACCCAGCAGGCTGCTGAATGACAAGAGGTCTCTGCCTTTTATCCGGCTTGGCTATCACTTTAGAGGAGGAACTAGACAGCAAAAGCTCTTGGATAACCTCTTTTCTTTTGAATAAAGATCAGCATTGGATTGGTACATCAGCCCTTTAGCACATACAAATACAGGAAGTTCAAACACTGAAAACAAGTTACTGTTGAAGTGAGTACAGTACAGGAGAAAACACAACACAGTTACTGCTAAGGATACTTAGAAAAGACTCTTTAAATGCAGCATTTGTGAGTTTACTATCTCAAGACAAAAAAAAAAAGACCAAAAAAACCCAACCTGTAGCACATTTCCTTCAAGTTTTTATCCACTTCAGTCATAAAAGTAACTTGGTGGCTCAACATTTTAAAACATAAGCTCCTCTGCATCCACTTCACAAGGGAATTTCCATTTCTCATGCCAATGCAGTGGCAGTTGGTAGGACAGGTACACCGAATCATGTTTCCAACAGCTACTGATGGGTTTATTTCTCCAGTGATGCCTGCCCCTCCCAATTGGGTTTTTTTCAGTTGTCTTGGTACTGTGTGAAACAAACAGTAAAAGAAATACTTGGCAGTCAGAGCAGTGGATATGCCTGCTGTGATGTACTTGGTTGTGGCTGGGCAATTGCACCCATGATAAAATGGGGAATGGGGATTCGGGGCTGTAGAGATGCCCACTGGTCCCCAAACAGCTTTTGCTAGGGACTTTGGTGTGAAACACATCAGAGGCTTTATCCCTTAACATCAGGTTGGGATTGCCTTCTTTGGGACCATAAATCTCCCTCCTACCAAAAAAACCCCCCACCAACCTAAAAACCCCACCCAACAAAACAAACCAAAACCAAAGTGCATTGAAATATAAAAGACATCTTTTGGTTAGAAATAGAAAAATTAATGAAACACTGGTAGCAGAAGATGAATGTATTGAAAGCATACTCTGTGGCTGGTATTTTCTGCATCTTTAACATGGGACATTTAAAATCCAGAACAACCTCTAGTAGAAGGTTGCTAAAAATTACTGTGAAATTGGAAGTGGGAGAATGAATACAGTTTAAAAGCACTATCATTTTTTCATTTCTAATCAAATACAATTTTGCTGCATTAGCATACTGCTAGCAGTATACACAATAATTTGTCAGAATAAAATACTCTTGGATAAGTATTATTTGCCACCTGTATGCGTTCATTCAGTTCTAATTCAGAGATTAAATGAATACCCTGGAGATGTTGATTTGCTCTAACAATTTTTCTTCCCCAGCCTCCTTCCATGGTATACTGGGTATTAGAATGTTCCTATCCAATTGGCAGATAAAGGGAAGCAAAACATCTGGTGCAGCCACAGAAATGAAGTTTTCAGAAGAGTATTTTCAGATTTGTAACCAACTCTGAGCTTAAACAGAAAAGCTGTCTAAATAAAATCACTGAAATATAGAAGCCCTTAAGGACAAAAGCTGCTGAAGTTTAGAGGTTGGTTGAAGGCTTTGAAATCTGAGAAAGCAGTGATGAGAGCTTTCCTTCCAATACCAGAAAATAACATGAAGATGAGTCTGTCAAAGTCCAGACACGTGAGGGGGTACAGGCAGAAAGGACATTTTCTCTGGGGAAGGAAAATGTATTGCCTATGTTGTCTGGTCTCTGCTGATTTTATTTAGAAGCTGAATTACTGGAAAATGAACATAAATATTTCCAGAACCTGGTTTCCAAACTCCTCAGCTACTTCCTTTGAGCCTGTATGTCTCACATCTGGGCAGGCATTAAGAAAGGTCCAACGGAGCAAGGCTGGCAGGCACTGAAATTCCTGCCAGGTTCCACCTGCTGTCCCTCAATGACCTGCCTCCTCAGGAATCACTCCCAGTCACAAGTGGATCCCTTAGGGTCTGACCTCCTTCCTCTGCACCTGGAAGCAGTGCCTTAGGGGCACTTGCAGCACACTGGCTGTATGATTTCAGAGGCTGGACTAAGAACTTGGTGAATTCTGAAAAGAAACAAAATCACTACCTGTTGTTATGATGGTCGTTATAGGAGAGATAGGCTGGACTAAATACTTTTTTTTTTTTCTTACTCCCAGTTGAAAGTGATTAAAGGCAAGTTCTGTGTAGCTGAACTTAATATTTGGAGTGCAGAATTTCACAATTTAATAAATGTACAGCATATTCTGAAACACTCAGATCGATAATTTAGGTAATTTAACCAGAGTCAAGTAAGATCCACACTACTGTACACTGATGTTCACACACTCATGAAGTTCCAGCTCATTCACTTGCAGTTGGGAGGTTTCTTAAGATCAAAAGTAAAATGTTTAGAGAAAGAATCCAACAAGGTGAGGTGTCTCATGGACTGTGCTTTGCTAGTACTCAAACATAGACATCACACCCGAACAAATATATACCAGATCACTCTGCTGCTGTAGCCAGAGAATTTCACCTTGCACCTCAGCTTTCTCATATTTGTATTCTTTGTAGAACACTGTAGTCTCTGTTGACTGAAAGTGTGATATAAAGCCTTCAGGTGATTACATATAATATGTCACTGTTCTTCCTTTGCCACATCAAGCCCAGGAGACAACAGAAAAAGCTCACTTTGGCTTACCTAGAATCCACCCAGTGACCTGAAGTCTTTCATCATGAGGCCAGGATTATACAAGAACCTTCTCTAAGGTAGCACTCTTAAGATGACAGATGCATTGAAGAGTATTGAAACAGAGATACCTACAGTAGAGTACCTTAATTCAGGTTCATGAAACAGGATTATTGACAAATGGATGCTGAAGAATAGTCAGAATAGATTCTAGTCCCATCCAAAGAGGAGACTCCCAAGTAGCAGCTGATAAAGGCAGGGAGACCATTTACACCACTGTCAACGTGATACCTGTTTCCCAATAGAAATCGCTTCGAGAGTAGTTTCTAAGTTGTAAGAATTTGCAATACAAAGCCTCAGCCTAGCAAGTTTCTTTTAATTTTTAAATGTACAGCATTTTAATTCTACAAATGTAAAAAAAAAACCAAACAAAAAAAACTTTACAATTTTTTTGCGCTTATAATGATCAAACCCAACTTGATTCAATAAAATTTGGTATGCAGTTAATGTGGCCCAATTGCTTTTGATAATGCAAATAAAACGGCCAAGACACTTAGCTCTGAGACACAGCATCTGCAGTAACTGCTTCCTCTGAGGAGTTACTCCACACGCTGCAAACAGGTGTTTAGGAAGTGCTGCTACAGATTCCCAGTTAAGTACACACCAAACGTAGGTCACATCCAAACGTTACACTGCCGTGTGTCAGTCTGCGGTGCCAGCTTTTGTTGCTAGAGGGAAAGATTTGTTTTGAAAGTACTACCCCCAAAAATTACTAAGTGCAAGGCAAGGTTATGACTCAACTTACAAGCAAACAAGGAAACTTAAAAGTAGAGACTTAAACTTGGAAATCATACCAACCTGTTGTGCCAGGTTTCTTGTCATAATCGTGACTTTAGTTTAAGCTCCCATTAACACAGTTGCACTAACACACTGTGGCACAAATAACAAAATGTACCCACGTTACTTTTGAATTTCCTTGACCTTGCCAGGTTTTCACATCCTCCACATTACTATATAGTAGTTATTTATATGTAATTGATAACCATTGTACAGTTACTCCATAGCTTTACAATACTGCCCGTACTATATCACAAGCATTACAAATCCTAGAAAAAGCAGACCCCGGAGTGGCATACGAGAATAAATTAACCAAAAAAAAAATTTAGTATTACCATTTATTGGTGACAAACACTACGTTTTACTTACATTCCATGGGGAGAAAAAATTCCAGCGTAAACAATGAACTGAAGCAGTACTTAACTTGCAAGGCTATCGTGCTTTACCTGGACCATATGCAAAAAACTTTTATTGCGCACAGTTCGGCGCGCAATAACACAACATCAAAAGCAACACAGTTTATATATAAACATAGGTCATTTTTTTTTTTCAGCCCTACATGGAGATGTAATTAAACAGTATAAAGCACTCAAGGAAAATCAATCTGCGGTTTTATATGCACTACACTGAGATCATATCCTGTAAAGTAGTGAGCTGTGTGCCATCGATACACACAATCCTTAAAACGGAGATCAGAGATCATTTAAAGTCATGTCGCTTTCAAGTTCCCCTATCCCCCCCCCCCCAGCTCGAGAAAACTAGAAATTAACCAAAAATGATCAAACAAAGTTTAAAATTCCTAAAGTGTTTTAATTCATTCAACCGTTGGATAATTAAGCTAGGTTTGAGAAAATACTGGACGTTTTAAAACGGTGGGCACACAATTTGTTTCCAGTGAAACTCTATTTCAATAAAAACAAAATAACCACATACATGGATATGATCTTCCCAAGTTAGTTCACAGATAACATGTCAGTCTCAGAAGACAAAGTTTCTAAACTGTGCTATTGTTCTAGATACAATTAAGAAACTTTTAAATGAAAAATTTATAGTGTCATTTCAATCAAAACAACATAATGAAACTAAAAATTTATCACTGTCTGAAGAAAAAGCAACGGTTATGATTTAGACACTACAGTAGGTTGTAAAGACTGTAGCACTCTAAAACAGTTAGGTTACATGAATAGGAAGCATTTGATTTTCTCTGGTGCTTTCAGTTTGGGTCCAGTCAAAAGCCTTTTTTAGGCAGTGCTGTCCAGTGTTTGTCCCAAAGTGTTTGAGTTAGCCGGTTTGAGAAGAGGGTCACTTTCCATTTCTTGTTTCACACATCTACAAATGAGAAAACACCTGTTACTTAGGAGATAAAACACTATTTTCATGAATAAGACGCTTTTGGATCTGACAGGAACAATGTGAGGTGCATATAATGATTAGTTCCATATAACTGGCCCCCAGTTTTAATCAATTAGCACTTTGTTGGTTCTACCATTTTGACAGCTTATTATTGAAACGAGAAACTATTCTTTGGCTTTTTCTCTCCCCCCTTACCCCTTTTGTTCTTTTTTCCCCCCAATGGTAAAAGGGAACAATTTGCCACCCTGCCACATTTCTGCTGAGAGCAAGCTGTGAAACCCATGTGTTGTTTACAGTTTACATACAGAACATAACTAGAAAGAGAGGAGCAGCTACAACACCTAACCCCACTGGAAAGTCACACTGTTCACACATACATGTAGTCAGATAGTTTAAGCAGAGATCACAGCCATTACATTTTATCCACTTGCTCCTGCTCAGTAACTTGCATTTGACATGTGAAAATTACAAGCTTGATCATAAAACCTACCCTCTCATCTTTCTGAAGAAGATAACAGCCCTGGGCATGTTAACTTTTCTGGCAAATGAAAAACCCCTCACGTTTTATTTGTTTCTGGTACACCATGGGGTTAGAGGTTTCCATTAGCACAAAGGAAAGTCAATGGGTAACACTCACACAGACATTGGTCCATTTCCTGTTCTTGGCATCTCTGTGGTTTGTTGGTCCAACTCAGACAGCAACTTTAAAATATTCAATGCAGCCTAAAGGAAAGAGAGAGCACTCATCAATTCAGCCTGAGTTCACTTCATTAATTCAATGAAAGCAGGACTGGGACTCATTAAAAACAACTCTAATTTTGGCAATACTTTTTTGAGATGCACAACTGTGATGGAAGAATGCAATGGTGTAGAATTTAATCTTGCTACATTAAGCCACAGAATGGTGCTGTGACTAGGGGATACTCATCGTGTTTGTTGTAGGGGAAATTAATTCAGCAGTACTATTAATATAATTAAAAGGACACTAAATTAGTAATGGCTCAAACTGTGCAGAGCTTAAGATAAAGGACACTAAAATACACAGAACCAAAAGGTCCTCTGCAGAAAAAGAAGTTACAGAAGAATCAAAAATATGACACAGACATTGCACGTGTGACTGTTGAAGAAAGGGCCAATGCGACACAGCGAATGCAACAGTCAGTTGCCTCCTTTGAGAACTGAACACCCTCAGCTTTATTCCCAGCAGTTTCAGGCATAGAATATCCTTTCCAAATATCCCTAAGAGTTACAGCACACACATTAGGACAGCTGACTGTCTGAACAGTTCTCACATGGGCCCAGTTGCAATGCCTAAGCTCTGAAGCAGTGGCCCTTTTAAACCCTTCTGCCGACTGCACTGCCTCGTGTGCCAAGTCTGACTCTGCAGCAGGAGGCAGCGATGGGTATGGAAATGGAAAAATTAAATGAGAAGACCAAAGAAATCTCTATCAAATCACAGTCTTTAGAAAATTACTGCAAAACCTGTAGTATAAAATCAGTCAAATCAGTTTTTCCAAAGGGTATTTTCATATTGTGAACTGTTACTTCAGGCTGCAATCAGTACTCAGGTCACCACGGGGTACCAAAGCACCAAACCCTTCCCAAGTCCAGCAGACTCTGTGTACAGTTAGCAATACATAGTGTCTTTCGTAGGCAGAGTCCCTTCCAGTCTAGAAGTATAGAAGACACCCTTTCACAAAGAAATATTCCAGCTACTGTGAAGAAAAGATCTTATTTATAAAGCAAGCTGAACAGATTGAGAGTGTCTCCTGTGATCTAATAGCAAATTGCATTTCTTCCCTTTTGGATTCCATTCTAGCAGAGCATCTGGTAACATGAACTCTGGAGTTAGAGCTCCCAATGAAATACCTGCCCAGTCTCAAAGAAAACAACCCAATACACTCTGACAAAAGTTCCTTTTCATACCTATCTTAAATTGTGCTTGTGCAAATAATGTCAAGAAAAAGCAAGTGCTTCTTTTGCAGACCAAAATTGTGACCCTATATATACTTAAAGTTTTCAAGGTTATTTAGATGTCGCTATTATTAATCCATTATTTGAGCAACCTGTGAAGTACAGTACTGTACAGCATTGAATTCATTGCTACCAGCAGTAACATGAAACCTTGGTCTATTTGCTGCATCCCTTAGTTCACTGAAGGCCAAAGAAAAAGCATTTCAGCAAAATTCATCATACCATGTCGTGGCAAGATTCTACATCCTTTCCAATCCCATGGCTGATCAGTGGTGGCTGAGAGGAACAGTTTATAAGAGATACAAACTCGTTCTTGTTATTTTTTGGAAAGTCTTTATATTCAACCTGAAGAAGAGAGAAGGATTTAGTTCTTTTCAGTTAACCAAGTACTATTGCTGTAATTATCTGCCCATACATGAAGCTGAACCTTACTTATAGTCAACTCTGCCAGCCAGTAGCAGCACTGAAGTTTGACTTCACTTGCAATGTTTTTTAGTAAACACAAGAGCTCTGCAAGTCTTCTCAATAAAACTGGCTACATAATAATGACTGCTGCTGGGACCTTTATTCTGATCATAGCTATCTGCATCAAAAATTCTCCTGATTACACTTTTTAATCCACTGAGCTCCCTGAATGCATTAATCTGTGAATGTATATGGAATACTGATTAAAGGGACCAAACACAAGAAGACGTGCAGCTCACAGCAAATGTTAATGTATGAAAGGTTATTAAAGTTCATACATCATGGGGACTTTCACAAAGTGAAAGTGTTTCTTTCAGCTGTATTCTTCCAAGACTTCACAGTAGCACAGAGCTAAGGCTGGGGCCGCAGTACAGAAATGCACATTTGAAAACTAAATAAAGCAAGCTGTGAAATTCAGTACATTTCAGAGGTAAAGTAAAACATTCACATGAGTTTCAGCTTAGCAAGCAGCCACAGAAGACCTCAGTCACCAGTAGAAGTAAAAAGCTTCACAACAAACAGGTCAGATGAGGTTAAATAGCTCTGGAAGAAATCTTACCTGGATTCCTTGAACGTTGGAAAGGTAGTCCAGCTGCTCAGAAGGCCTAGTAAGTGGTCCGTGGGGTACGTGGCCTGATGAGTTGTTATTCTTTAAGATGGTCTCAGCAGTAGGAGAAGTGCCACCATACAATAGCTCTCTGGCAATCATTGCTGTTACTGTGGCCTTGGCAGGGTTTGGGGCTGCCCTGTTGAACTCTTTGGTGTGGTGTCCTTGATTGGCTCCTACAGCCTGTGCAACCTCGGGGACCATGGGAAGGATTCCAGCAGGAAGCTGCTGATGGCTGAGATAAGGCATCCTAAATTCGTCTTCTTTATTACCTGAGGAGAGAGAGGAATGCACTAAAGTGATGCTGTTTCCAGGAGGCCTGCTGCAGGCAAACACAGGCACCAAAAGCCACTTCTGAAATAAATCGTTTCAAATTACTTTTGAAGCCCTAACAAACTTAGTGAGCTTGATTCACCTTCGAGGAGCAGGGACTCAGCATCACCAAGAGTGTGCTTAGGGAGTAAACAATTCAGTGCAACACCTGCTTCTGCCAAGAGGAGCACCCTTACCTCCAGGAGCAGCTTCCCCAGGTTAGGCAAGCTAACAGGCACCTCAGACAGCTACAGCCATGTATTAGAGATAGCTTTTAGTTTCAGAACTTTTTATTTCATCATTTAAACCACAGAGGCAAATAATGAAACCACAGAACGGCCAGAGCCACTGTTAAATACTGTCAAGACAGTGACAGCCCACAAAGTTTAAACCCTGTCCTGTGAAAGGTAACCAGGTAGGTAAGGTTACATGTAATGGTAGCGCAGGACGAAGCAGCAAGAATGACTATTTACAGCAAATATCCAACCACAGGTGATTGCTACCAACTTCTGACATTATGGCATAAGGTAGATTTCAGAGGGATAAGAACAGCTTTTCAGAGAGAACTCACACAGAACTGTGGAGGAAAATTACAGAGCTGTGCTCATGGGAGGTGGGGAAGACACTGCCGCTGCAATAAACAGAGCAGTCAGTACTGCAGCAGAATACACAAACGAAGTTCAGCAGGACTGAGCTGTTTCAAGTCTGAGGATGAAAGCCAAAATTTGGAGATGGAAGAAAACAGGGATGACAAAGCTTGAGTAAGAAGTCAGGAAGTTTACCTGAGGTCTTACAGATGCAGTAAAATGTTACTACAGTCCAAGTCAATCCCAACTATTTATAATTTAAACAACAAAGTTATACTTCAGGACATAAAGCACCTGAAACATACTACCCAGCACAGAAATGTGTTGTGATAGACAAACTTTCCATAATGACTCCTCCCACAGTTTACATTAGGAAAAGCCAACGCCTGTGTACTTGGTGGCCAGGTCTGGAGCTTTTTTTGTTCCAGCCACTCATCTGTGGATCTGACCACTATAACCATCAAGTGTCCAAAATAAACACAGGCACAGTTCTTTGCTCTGAGTCATTAGAGACCAAGCACAAAGAGGTTGTTCTGCAGTATAAGGCCATTCATTCCTTCAACTCTACTTTAGAAAGATGAATTTCATCTAGTACTGACACCTTTTCTCATCATCATTCCAGGAACAGTCTTCAACATGCTGCAGTTATTCCCTGAATATCTGTAACATAACACAGCCAAACTTAACACAGCTGACTGCCTCAACAAACTCAGCACCACCCTCCCATTGCCACTCTGCCTCAGACTTAGAGTGATGTTTCTCTGGCAGTCTTCAAACCTGCAACCACTCCTCCAAAGCTAGAAGGCTAGTCCCAGGTGGCAGAAGCCCCAACCCTTGTCCCCGGCAATCCCCGCCCATGCTCATTTCCACCCTATCCCAGAGAAACGTCGTGCTGAGCCCAAGAGGCCGATCGCTCCTCCTCCGCTCACCTTTTCCCCCAGAGAAATTGCCCCACTTCACTCCTGGTGGTTGGAGGGGCCTGGCCTGTGGATCAGAACGAAGCTCAGTCCTGAACATCTTCCTTGTCCTGGAAAGCCCTAGACACAGATTAAAGCCTGTCCCAAGATCCCTCAGGTCGAGGTACGACAAGCCCAGACACTGCAGGCAGCAGCAGCTGCACCTCCACTAACTGCTCGACCAACCCACCGGCACACACAAGCTTTTGGCTCAGCCATCTATTCCCATCCCCAAGCAGGTGGCCAAGCAAGCCAAATACTGTATGACCTGGGAGAAGTAATCTCTTTGGGACTGGAACAAAACCTTCCCAAAGGGTAGATTTAGTTCACAAGCCAGCAGTCACACACCTCTACTCGTGGCTGTGTGTTAAACGACACTACTGACGGCCTGAGAAACATCTCTTACAGTCACACAGGTCCCAACAGGACCACGCTTCTTTCAGTAAGGCTACTTACTAGTTGAAGTGTCTTCAGAGCCTGGCTCAAAGAAGGTTACTTTTCTTCCATCACCTGGTTTCTTCACTGGTGTCTTAAAGGCAAAAGGGAAAAAAAAGCCAAACACAAAATATCCATTTAAACCTTTTTTTCACTCAAGTTTTAAAACTTTTAAGATGTAGGTGATTGGACTAGTCACAATTTTACTGAAAAACTTATTATTTCATAGCTACCATGAAGAGAGGAGCTCAGTGATTCTTCTTCACTGAATGACTTAAACTATCTGCAGACCCATGAAGTGGTATGGTATGGTATGAACACAGGTAATGCAGAACAAGATACCATAACAAAGCCAGTTAAACTAACATTAGCTTCTGGTATTACTGAGGACGACATACCAGACACATGGAAAGGAAAAAAACCTTAAACTCAACCTTGCTATTTTAACTCCCTGGTAACATCTGCTGAATCAACAGGAGAATGCAAGGCCCTTCCTTGCTAAGGAACCCACCAAAGAAAGTTTGTTACAGGCCTATTGAGTGCAACTGCTGCTAAGGCTGTGCAAAACTATTGCTACCACCCAATAACGTGTCTGCAAGCTTCTAAGACCAAATACATCACTTATCACAGGTTCTTTGCCATTCCATAGAGAAGAAATACACTGACTCAGCCTTCTGATGAGACTTTGGTTTACTTGCAACATTAGACTCTCAATGTATCCAAAAAGCACTATTATTTAGTGAACAGTCACTTCAATACAACTGCTTCCTGGCTGGGGTAGAAAGCAGGAATTCACTACACTGAATCACTACACAGATTCACTACGTTGCCCTGGAAAGCTGCTACAGTTTCAGCTCTGCTTTTGCTGTAGTATTAAACAGGGGTTGACTCTGAAAGACTCTTACTTTCTCTTCTGTCTTTAATGCTGGCTTTGGAGGTTGAGGTTGAGGGACTTTGAAACCTAAAAGTTCCAACATATTTTCAGCTGCATTGCGTTTAGCAACCTTTTTGTTTGTGCCCATTCCTTCAGCTGTGTGTACACCAACTTTCACCTGGACAAAAGAGGGAGAAAAAAACCAAGTGATTCTTAAACCCATAGTATGATGATTCACTTCTTAGCGATCTGTGTCTTGAGCATGCCATGAGTCACAAAACAGTTCAAGTGATCATTATTCTAAGCAAATTGTCATTTATATATATATATTATCAATGATCATTTATCTCAAAGCACAAAAACCCCAAAGAGAAGTCTTATAAACAGCTATATATCATCCCCTCACCTTGGCAACAGCCTAAATGCTCAAAGCTTCTATCACAGCAGACAAATATGCCTAGCTGAAGTTACAGGCTTAGCAGATTTACTAACGTAATGGAAGGAAAGCAACTTATCCAGGGCAGGGGAGAGTTCTGCAGAATGCATTTAATTATTAGAGCCTAGTAGATACTGAGTGTATAAAATACTACTGTGCTGCTGGGATTTGCCATGCAGAGTGCAGGAAGAGCCATGCTTTAAAGCCACATGCAACAACTCAAGAGAAAGAAGGAAATGAAGGATACCCAGGTTGGTGTTAATGAATCCTACATTACAAAATATCAGAAGCTCAGTACCTCTTAACAGAATATTAATATTCCTGTTAAATAAACATTAGGTACAACAGACTCCTAGTACCTTATGCAATTTTTTAAAAAAACATGATTTAGATCACTTTCCTTGAACCTTTTTTTTTCCTTGAATGTAGCCCACTAAACACCATCTTAAATTTCATGGAAATTTGGTCATAATTCTGCTATCTTTGTGCATCATCATAAGAACCTGGTTACCATAAGCCAAAACAAAGAGACAGACATGCAACTTGATTTCTCAGATTAACATACAAACCTGCATAACAAACTCCCTGCGCCTTGGAAGACCACGTTCTGTGATGAGCATGTACTCTGGTTCCTTCTCTTTCTTGGCCTGCTGTATCTGGGCAAGTCTGCTAATGGGATTCATTCCTTGACCATATTCCGGACTTGTTTGCAGCTATGTAGAACAATGTGTAGGAAATAAGCCAAGATTTGTGAATATTTGCTTTAACACACAAATGCAGCATGCCACTGAATTAATTCATCTCTAGAATTCAAAACCACTGAGAGAAAAGTTGCTTCATGAAACACTGTCACTGTTTCTTTGGGTCTGCTCTTGCAGTTGACCTCACACACCCTGCCACTGGAAATGGTTTTACATTTCTTATCCTGATACACTAGGAGGGACAGGCTTGCAGGAGAACCTGCACAAGTGAAATCATGCAAAACCCAAAGCTGTAAAGTCTAAGGCTTGAAAGTCAGAGCTTGATTTTTCTGTGCCACTCATTCTTCCGCAAGTTCTCTCTTTCATCCTAAATTTACTGATAACTGTTGTAAAAGTGGTGCCAGAGCCCCACTGTGGGAGCTAAATAGCATTTCATTTGTAGCACCAGACTGCCAATAAAAGCTGAGCAGTTGCAGAGTGTTTATAATTAATTTAGGAACTCCTCTCATCTGATAGTTCTTTGGAACAGCCAGATTTCCAATCTGTTTGTCTCTTACCTTCACTATTGATTTCGTTTTCTTTTTGATTCGTGGCTTCATTTTCTCAACTGTAGGAAGGGGTGGCAATTTTTTCAGTTCTTCTAGGACTGCTATGGCAGCATTTTTCTTTGAGATCTTCTTGCTCTTTCCTTCACCTTCACCCATGAATTCTCCAACTGACACCTTGGTTACAAAGCTCTTCATATGAGGAGGACCACTTTCCTTAGTCACCTGTTTCAGAGGGAAAAACTGAGTGAAAGCGTGATAAACACTTATTAAAAATGGTAGGGCACATTGTTTATAGCAAACTTCTCTCAAGAACTATGGATAAAGAGGCTACAGATTCCCATACAATACAGAAGATTTAAGTCATACTCTAACATAATCCCACCCAAATAAACATATACTCTAAAAAGATCAGATGCAGCAAGCAGTAAACAGTGTTTACATATAAGTCATTAACCTATCTTATTTAATTTACAGGTTTACACTTTCAATATGAAAATATGACTATTTCATCAGTGTGTATTTCCACACAGTTAACATCATCTTGTTATATACAACATCTTATGGCAACAGAACATTACAGAGAAAGCAATTCTTTAGGATCCAGCATTTTAGTTCACAGAAATCAATGATTCTGGAGACGTTTAAGACAGCTGCCTACTAGAGTTTTAGTCTTTTAACTCCATTCATAGCACATCACACCTCAAAATATCCATCAAGTCAAAAAAAGTACAAATGAGTTAAGAACTTCCACCCACAACTGGCTTTGTGTGACAGTATATTTGTACCAGTATATTCTACCAGTGATGCTCAGGCTAATCTGCAATAATTGAAAGTTTCATAGAAAATTTCACAGAACAGTTTCAGAAGCAATTTAGTTACACACAATTGTGTTTTCTTACTCTAATAATTTGGCTAGTTGACTTCAATGTTACTTCTGCCAGCTCAGGAAAGCAGCACAATCAATTAATATTTTACTAAAAAGAGAGATGCTCCTATGGAAGCTACTGATTTAAGGTAACTAAAACTATCAAGGAGAGGCAAAGAGGCAGCAAGCAGCCAGGCCAAAGGGAAAGGAAAGTAAGATGCACATGAGGTCACCTCATGGCAAGAAAAGAAACCTATTTGTGAGATTCTGCAACTAGTCCACATCAGTGCTTAATTAAGCAAATACTTCCATAAATGTATTTCAGAGTGAGCTACACTCCTTTGCCTTGACTCTGCATTTCAATGCCCTAACCATTAACGTGGGCTTGTGTTTTGTTTCCTCACTTGTAACACTTGATTTTTTCAAAAAAGCTTGGAAAAAAAGATTGCACAGACAACCACAGCGTAGCTGTTCACTCATGTTCTGGTTTTAGTGCCTGAATTTGTGAACAGGTGGGGGTTTTCCTTTTGTCTTCACTTTACCATATAAACTCTGAGACAATCAGGGTGACTGTCGAAGGTAAAAGTGTATCCACAACTAACAAGACATTTTAAAAGTCAGTTGTTTAGGTTATCTAGAAGAGACTTGACTTAATGTGTACCCTTAATATTCTAGCAAAAACAAATCTAGAGCTTGTAAAATAAACATACCTCAAAATTCACAGGCAAGTTCCTTTTAAGTGCAATCTCAAAAACTTGGCTTATTTCAGATTTATTGAGATTTTCATCATCTGGTTCTTTTCCGTTAACCTAAAAGAAGCATACTCTATTTAAAATAAAGATCCTATTAAATTGAATTTTATCCATCCTAACAGTTCACTGAACTCTCAGAATTTCAAGTAGTCTAACCTTTACTGTGATTGTATGTGAACGTGTAGAAATGCACCACACATACTACAGAACTGAAACTTAGGAAGCTCGTTTAAGGTGTATGTGTAGAAGCTTGCAAACCTTCACAGTTTCATGTGCTTGTTACAGGAAAGAACAAATGGAAAAAGGGCCAATAGGTTAAAAAAAATAATCTATTTATATAACACCAAACTATGTGTTAAATGAACTGATTTCCAAATGGAAGTACCTTTATGAAATACAATTTTCATATGCTGATTGGACATTTGTACCAAAAGCACTAAGACAGTATCAGATAAGAGAAAGGGCAGGAAAAATAAAGATTCTGAGAATGGGACCAACATGAATAAGGGATGGCTAACTAGACCCTGGCATAGTCCTCTCTTTTAGCATGCTCCCTTGTAAGTGCTTCATCTACAGAATTTTTTCTCATCTGAAGAACATACTATCAGGAACTTGCCTTAAATCAAATGGTGTACATCTCTGAGAACTTACACCTGCTAGGAGGACAGCAGTGCCAGGTGAAGCTTACCTACAGGCACTTCTATGTATCTCCAGGTAAAATTCTGATTGTGATTCCAAAAATGTCTTCACTGATGTTGGGATCAACATGAACTAAGAGGCATGGTAACAGCAACAGAGAAATTTTAAGACTAAGTGTCCAGCAGTGATATTGGAAAGATTATGATAAAGATGAATAGCAACAATTTCACCAATTATATCATGCCACAATACTAGTTATGCAACCAGGTAACAAAACCAATATTAATATTTTATTGGAGCAGCAGAAATATGCTAGAGAACTTTCATTGATTAAAAATATTTCTGATGGTAAGCAAGCACCCCCAGTGTCCAATACTAGATTAACATATGAAGGAAATTTCCCCCCCCACCACCACTTAATGCAGCCTCCTCCCATCTCAGAATAAAATATGATTATAATTAATCTGTGGTTTTCACTCCTCCCACTGTCCCAAAAGGTTTCACACTGTTCTTACGGGTCGACCTTGTATTTCAGGCTCGAGCTGTGACCATTTCAGAAGGACACCTATAGCCCAACATCCCTCTACAATGACAACATCTGGTACTGCTGAGCCCAATACTACTACATCCAGTCTCCAACCTCTACATACAGCAGCCTTGAGGGCTGTGAGCAGAGGCTGGAGGATGGCACCACTCCTGTGCAGCAAGGTGGGTGTGCTGTGCATTAAACACCCCCACGGGAGCAGCCCCGCTGCCCCGCAGCAGGAGGCACAGCGCTGGCAACCCCCTGATTGAATACAGGAGTCAAGTTCTCAATCATCAGATTCAAAAACCTATTTCAAATGTAACTGGTAAGTTCAAAAGGAATAGCAGCATACACCCAGCAAAAAAATATGCCAGCATCTTCAGGGATGATCTGTCACCTCCTTTTTGCTGTCAAAAAATTACTTTAATTACAAGTATATTTCCCCCCCCTGGTAATTTCAGATTTATTCAGATTCCAACATTTTTCCTTGCAAGGATGACCCAAACTTCTCTTTGTTGGATTAGACTTTCCCTATTTAATATCCTTAAATAAACACTGTGGAATTATTTGCTATATTACGGTGTATATTCTTGACATATTCCAAGTCTGTTCACACAGTGCAAAGCACAGGTACTTTGGTTCAATACCTTTATCTAAGAGTAAATTAATAGCAAAATAATAATTTACAAGCAATAGCTCTTTTACCAATTACTTGCCTCTACTTGAGCTCTGGATTGGTTTATTGTATGAATCAAAAATAATCATACCCACTCTCTGCCTCCTCTTTCCTTGCACACCTCCAGGCAGAAGACCTACCAAGTTTGCTTTTAAAGTAGTCTGCATGCATGCAGACTAAATTCTCCAAGGAATCTATGCCTCTAAATCAGACTAAGACTACAAATAGAAGCATTTACTACTCTTTGCTTTCATGAAATTGTTCAAATCTCTCTCTAACATATGAAAAAAACCCCAAACCCAGTCACAAGGGGCAACAGAAGTGACAGATTACAAACCTCCCAAGCAAACTCCAGAATGATATATTCCTTTAAGAGGGATTCATCCTTTTCTAGGAATTCTTTCAACACACACTTCTTCAAATGCTGCTTATAAGGAAATGATGAAAACCAGTGGCACTGCTGACTAGAACAACACTGATTTCAACGTAGTTACCAGTCTGACCATTTTCTTCCACGTTAAGTGTGTAACAGGCAGCTGATATTTATGAAATAAGTTGACAAAAACCATAGAAGCAATTCAAGTTCTAGTATCTTCTGACATGAGTTTGAATTTCTGCCTAAGAACTGTCCTAGAAAGCATAGCTTTCTATGTGTTCTAAGCTTTAAACTGATGCTTTAGCATCTCTGTCTTTGAATGAACAAACTAACTCAGTGCTGCAACTCTGCCTGTCTCCCCTAACCCCAATCAGAATAATTTAGATGGGAAGGGTCCTTTGGATGTCTCCTACTACAGCCTCCCAAACAAAGCAGAGCAGACTTGAAAATTAAATTGGGTTGTTCAGGCAGGGCTTTGTCCAGCTGAGAACTAATATTATTCTTTCCTGCCACTTGCTTCTAGATTTGCAGGTTGAGGTGGTGTGGGAAACGGTACTTCTTACCCTTAAAGACTAAACATTTTATTCAATGATTTCTTCTTAAGCACTGAATATTTTTTAATTTAAAAATACAAGAGTAAAATCCTGTAAATACAAAATTGTGTAAAACAAATAAATACATAAAATTTAGAAAATTACCCACCCCCTCAAAAAACCCGAGAGTTTAAGCTTAAGCATATTCTTTTTATACAAAAGGGATACACAGAAATTGCTACATTTAAAAGCAGAATTACCAGCAACATCAAATGACAGGTAGGAAGCATCAGGATTACGTCTGCTTGTGAAATCTTAATTTACCTCCATTGTATACACACAAGAAATAGCATCTTATGATCTTACACTCCTGTATAGCTCAAGGGCCTTGCCTCACTGAACACAGGAAGGAACAGTACTCAGAGTGGTAAAACCTTCCTCATTTTATCTCCCTCTTGTCTAGTGCAAAATGCTGTTAGAAAAACAGCAATTCCCTCACATGTTCCTAAAGCTACAATATTTGAAAGCCACAAATATTGATGAACATAGCATTTAAGTACCAAACTTGAAATTAAGATCTAATTTATCCATGTACTACTTATAAACCAGCACTCTGTTCAGAGGGTAGCTCTTACACAGGGCTGCATTTCTTACTGTTCCTTCTGTAGGCAAGTCAAACACAAACAGAACAATAAAATGACAAATGCATGGTTCTCTTAAATGTTTGAATGACTTGCCCAGCGTAGGTATAGCAGTGTCAAGACAGCATTCAGCTCCCAGTGAGACTGCAACTGTTTTATTAGTAAAATAATTCTCCCTTTTGCAATCTCTTGCATCATTTACAATAGTACTTCTCTTTTGTCAAGTAAGAATGGAGGGAGAAAAGGAGGAGGGAGAGGGAGGAGTGACTCTTGTTTACTTCCTTTCTCTCTCAATTGACACCCCTTACACTGAAGAGACTTATAGAAAAGGGTATGTGGTCAGGTAAAGACGACTGTTTGTTCTAAAGACAAAATTACTCCACTTCAAACACAAGTCTACAAATAGCAAGTCACTTGTATAGAAGCATTTCTAAAACAGTGTGCAGAAAATAACTTAGTTACATGTGATCTTACTTTCTGCAGAGTTGAACTCCCTGGGCCAAGCACCCAGAACTTTGCTACTGAGGTGGAAAACCAGCTGATGACTGTAGGTTATCTCCAATCAGGGTGGGAGCGACAGGAGGATGTAACGCATCACTGACACAGAACGGGAACACTCAGGAATCTGAGCTTTCCCTGCACTGAAGGAGAACATCCCACTCAGGGTTGACCCCTCCTGCATGAAGACCTCCAGTTTGTCCCTGTCCACACTCTGTCTATCACTAGTTCCAGAATTCAGTGCAGAACTCATCTCCACTCCTTCGGCGTCTATTTCCAGCATCACTCTCTTCCCCAGTAGCATTTGTAATCCCTTGACTTCAAGTAACCTCCATCATTCAGTCATCTCTACTCCTCAAGGAGAGCTTTCTGTTACCTGAACCACTACAATCTGTGCCTTCTGGGCCTCTTCCCTGATCCCCAAATCCAGTGCTTTTGCGTAATTACCTGGGCAATGCTCTCTCCCCACCCCACACACAGGAGTTTTACAACAATGTCCCTTCACAGCACATTTTCTCAGTCCTCTTGCTCTGCTATTCCTGGTAGTTCTGAGCTTGTTTTTTTCACAGTCTGAGAGCCCCCGTTACCTTCTTGCCCAATTCTTTGTGCTCCTCCTTTCTCAGCTCATGCTTCCCTGATAGTAAGTTACCAGTCTAACCTCCACTTCCCATTCCTCACCTCTCCAGCCATGTCCCTGTCACTCTTGCTTCAAAGTTTATATTGCATGGTCTCCTCCTCAACACAATCTGGGTGCCAGCATGAAGTAAATAAATAGATGTCTTGCTCTTAGTCCTAACATCACACCCTCAGAAATCTGCAGATATAATGAGCCCATAAAGGAAAGACTAAATGCACTCTTTGCAGTAGTCTTTGGACAAAGAGGTCAGCTAAACACATATGGCAAGGGTGCTCGCAGTCAACCAGCCCCAGAAGCTTTGAGTAACTTGTGGTGCACAAAAGACCTTTTGCCCAAGTAGCTTTAAAAAAAAAGCATAAAACCCCTCAAAAAGTAAGAGGGCATTGGCATGGAAAGTGCTGGGCAGCCATAAGCATATGGAGGGTCAAACATTTGCTTCTTATATTTATATCAAAATGTGTGCATGAGTTTACTTCTTCCATGTACTTCCTGCTCTTCCAGAATTTTCAGGGTCCTTTCCAAAACCATATAGGAATTTTGTACAGAAAGCAAACCCATGTCTGATTTCTGTGTTGCCCGTACTAGAATGCAAGGACTCTATTTATACACTTCTTCAGAAGTTTGTATATCATCTGTACCTGATAAGATATTAGTTCCTATCTATGCTCCCAGTGCTCATACTTGACAGAATTCTAGAGCATTGCTGTGGAAAAATACGACAGCAAAAACATTCATATAACTTCCTTTGGGAAAACTCTAGTTCCACATAAATTTATGGGTTTAAATCAAAGTGTTTCTATTGACATTATTAGGTCAACACTACGACCCAGAATTAAATTTCACAACTGTCGTTTTCCTCTCAATTAGGAAAAAAAAAATCTACAATATCTCAGTTTATCTTAGCAATTTATGCTTACAACAGTAAGATTAATTCCCACCTCTGGTTTCTCAGGCAAGGGCTCATTCTGCAGAACTTTCAGTGCTTTAGCAGCTGCATCATGCTTAGCAGCTTGTCTTGTTCTTCCTTTCCCATGAAACTGCTGCCCTCCAATTGAAAGCTCAACTTGATAAAGTAAGGGCCCAACAGGAAATGGGTAAAAGTACCTGCAAAGAGACAGATTTAAATAAACAAATAGTTTGGCCTACAAAGTAAACAGGACCAGGAGTTATAGGCAGACGAATCTCTTGGATATCAGTAACCACAAGGCAGCACTGAAGCACTAGTATAAAAAAAGCCAAATTCTGACTTAAACTTTAAGAGATTTTAGGGAGAGACCTTTGAAACAGAGTATCACCAGTTCCTGCTTTAAATTATCAACACATTTCTCACCAACTAGAACAGAGAAAGACAATGTACCTATTGTAACTTGGTAGCCTAGTAAGCTTTGAATTCTCAATTCCTGCGGTCAGAACATTCTTTAAAATGAAGCTGTGACTTACACAGTTTTAGAAAAAGCTTCAAATTGTTTTCTTCACTTTTGCTTTTACAAAGAAAGGAAACAAGAAATATTTAGCTAATATTTAGCTATTCACTCTCTGAAGTTGGCTATACCTGACTGTCCTCAAAACCACTTCATTTTGGTTCTCACCCTGCCTGCCCCAAAGAAAACAAAAAAACAACAGACCAACCCACACACCTTGACTAAGACAAATTACAGATACCAATGGGGTGTGCTTATCAAAAACTTTTGCCTTACAAGCTGGGTTTGTTTTTAGCTGAATATCCCTTTAAGGGACATGGTATTTTCAGCTGTTTTCAGAAGATAGCATCAAAGCACTCAGATGAAGGGAGAGGAAGTTCAAAGATACACGACTGCAAAGCCAAAAAATGACACAATACAAACAATACGCACCGTGGAGGATAAGTACCACCTCTCATAGTGTAGTTGTAAGTGGATCTCATCCCTGTGTAAGGATCAATAGGTTTGTACATAGGTTTCTTTCCCAGCTTCATGCAAAGTGCGTTTAACTCCACTGTGGGGGTTACACTGTCTAAATAAAAAGGAATATCCAGAGGTGTTTAACTGCACGAGGGACAAAAGCAACCTAAACTCTTACGCGGTCTCAAACAGGTTAAAATGAGCTCAGCTCTGCCCTGTGCAGTATCTTAAATGAACGAATTCTGAAATGCTAATGAACACAAGGAAAATAAGTCTCTATGATGTATATTAAATTAGGAGCCTACTACAGTTGTGACAAATCCTGTTAACAAAAAGCGAGCTTGCCAGGGGCTTTTATCGTTTGGGGTTTTTTAATTTATTTTTATTTTATTTTGCTTTAAACTCGTGAAGTTAGCAATTGATTTCTTTCTACAGCACATCTAGCAACATATTCTGCAGAAGAGAAATTTCTCTTCCCCCCAAAATGCTTCTAAATTAAATCAACAGGCATATCTTCTGCTTCTGTTGTTTACCCGGAATGATCAAACGTTTCTCTTGGTACTCAATGACCGAAGAAGGGTTTTTATGACTCTTCACTTTCCAATTGCAGCTTGCCTTTTCAAAAGGAAGGTGTATTGCTACTGAGGGCTATAAGCATTTCTCTCAGTGCAGATATCGTGTGGATGAAGAATTGACTCACTGACTGTTCTCATTCGAGAGAGCACAATCATGTAAATGGTCTTTTTCTATTGCAGGGCTCAAAAATCAGCGTGTATTCAGTACAGTGTTTTGTTATATGGCAACTGCCAAAAGAAAATGAAATTATGGAAGAGATTCACAGCTAAAATAATTGCTAACTTCCAATATTTTCACTGCTCACTGTAAAAAGAGTTTTTCAAAAAAGAATGTAGGTGATACCAGAATAAAGCTTGGTTTTGTGCCAGTTTTAACCTTTGTTGAACATACTAATGTAATCCTAACAGGTTTGTATTCAAGTGACTGAGAGTTAATGCAAAACAATCACATGTGCAGCTGAGATGTCAAGCTGTTTTACATTTATATATATCTTAAAAGCAATCCCAGTAAAGAAAGATGTTGCCTAAACATAGTCAACTACACCTCAAATGCTTTTATACAAATCAACGTCTATTTCTCTTTAAAGAAGTACAAATGACACAAATTCCAAAGTTCTGATCTAATCCCTCAACACAAACTGAACTTTTCTTTTAAACTTACATTTCCAAAGAAATCTTTATTGTCAAGCTTTTGAATTAGCCTACCAGAATTACCATACACATTCATCTGCCCACACAGAATATTATTCTTTGCTGTGACTGAATTCCTTGTGGGGTCTGTTTTTGTTTGGATTTTTTTTTACTTAGTATTCTTTTTTTAAGAGTAAGATAAAGATCTTTTCCAGGATTCCACCAAGCATTACAAATTACAGTGGGTTCCTCAATCCTGAAAGGCTTGACAGAAAATCCCCTATACTTTAACTTGTTAATATGATTCTTTTTTTATATTGCCTACAACAATCGAAGAGTACATCAAGATGATGTTGACACAAAACCTGACAGTTGCCATTCTTAAAATATGCAGAGTCGCTGTTTTTACTCATCCTTCTGCAACTTCAAAACACATACCAAAACCAGCAAGGTGTATTTTATTATTTTCTTTTAAATGAGCTTGCACACACCTGGATTCTTGCCTTCACTACGAGAGGGACGAGCTGTGGGCTTGGGGAATTTTGTCCCTTCCAAAGCTTTGGCAGCTGCCGCATGTTGCGCTTTTTTAATACTAGTTCCTTCAGCTTCCCAGTGTTGGTCCCCAAGAGTCAGTTGCACTGTAAACACCTCAAAAATAAAAAACATTGCTTTCATCATGAGCGGTTTCAGAACTTACATAAATTTTTATAGACCCTCCTACACAAAGCAGACAAGTCTTTAGCGATGCAGAAGTTGGGAATAGGGTGATCAAAGCTTTCCTCCACTCCAGATTTTAAACACTTTGGACATCCACAGGATTTCCCTGATCACTGAAGTAAGAATTTGACAATAATTGTAGCTGGCAGCTATCCTGCACAATGCATGAGACTACACAGGCTAAAAACCAACTAAAAACCAAGAGACACCACGTGCATGTGGTGACAACTACATGGATCGCTGGTATGCCAACATACCAGCAGCCCTGACATTGCCACTTCTATTCCATGTAACTCAATTCTTGCTTTACTATTGTGGGCTTGAGTATTTTTCAGCTGTTTGCAGAAAGGTAAGTTCACATTGCACCATAAAAGCTTCTACATGCCCAGAGGTGAGCACTAGCCTATTTGATTACAGAACAAAGCTCTGTGGCACTTCTTTTTAAGTATGTGGGATAAGGAAGAGTATATATTGCCCTAAATCTTCAGAAATTAATCAGACAACAGCAAGCCAAGGTCTCTCTGGTAATTAAGTAAAGTTTAATTTCAATCAGAATGAAAACACAAGTGAATATATGCTCTGAATGTTATTCCAATACTTACTATAAATGCAAACCTTGCCTCCTTTGAACACAGGGCTGACATTACACACATTTTGGGCAAAAGATTTTATTTCTTAATATTACTCAATTGGAAGGCAGTTCCTCTAACATACAACAAACACTGTTCCAGGAGTACACCTTATGGAGACAATGTCAGATTAAATAGACACATTCCTGGTTGAGTTTTCATGTATGCCTTGACCTCAGTTCTCATGCAATACAGATTTTCATTGAAGATTAAAAAGTTTATCAATACTAAAACTGCCTTTTTCAGTATTCTTTGAAGTAACAGGAGTATATTTGCTGCAGTCCTAAAAAACCCTGTCTCTGCCTATGAACAGAACACCAAAGGAATTGTACACTACCAAGATTTTGAGACACTGTAAGAGATATGTTATGACATGGGATGCACATCACATGCTGGTCCACCCTAGGCATTCCTACATTCCCACAGTAAGACCCAAAGAGCCTTTTGCTAAAGTAACTGCTCCAGAGTGGATGAATGGTCAGTGCTGTTCAATCATACTGTACTTCAGGCATTAAAGAACATAGACCAAGATCCTTGTTTTCCAACTATTGGGCAATTAGGACAGAGAAAACAAAGCAACAGCAAGGCAGCATTCAGTTATGATGTGTACAAGAGAGTAAACTCTTAAAATTAGGTAGTAAAACTTATTCCAGGCATATCAACAAATAGAGATTTATACCTCACCAACTACATGGACACAAAACCACTACAACTCCTTCTGCAGGCTTTCCTAAAGAAACATAATTGCCATAAGTCTTCTTGCATCTCTAACTAAGGAAGTATATTCATCTTTTAAAGTTGGTGGGATTAATCTCAAACTATTAAAATGCACCACAGGAAGAACACAGAAAATTTAGGGAACAGACAAGATGTAAAACCAAAGCTTAACATCACACTAGAAAGTGAGTTTATTAAGATCATCCATATTTAATACTCTATATATGTATATATGTATATTTTTAGCAAAGACTGCATGAAACAAACTTTGTTTGATAAAGTGAAAGTCAGAGCCATACATCTCCTAATGGAGCTAACAAATAACTCTTAAAACAGCCAAGTAGTTTCAGGCAACAGGTAATTTCAACCTTTATATACTTTGGAAAATAACTTTTTAGCACACATATAACAGCTCCACACTTTCCTACCACCATTATTTTGCTGAGCTTCCCACTCCTCTCTATTGCACTGTATTATCATGCACTGAAAATATATACTTTGCCTTTCCACTCAGGAAACACCACAAACAGCAGCAATAAGACACTTATAGTACTATTTACCTTAGAATGAGCTGGACCTTGCTCACTCAGAAGCTTATACTCAGGCTGAATCTTGTTGAAACGGGCTAACTCATTCACAAGACACATTGGGGTTTTCTCTTTGGGGTTTGCCATGTTTGAAGGAGCTGAAAGATTATATAAAATCAGGTAAATGAACAGGTAGCTAGGAACTCTACTACAATCTTTAATTAAAAAAAAAATAAAAATACCACTGGCTTAACATTTAGCTGCCTGCAATATACTACTACTCAGAAAAGATCTGCTGGAATAGACTGCTCTGCTCATTAGCCAAACTGGCAACAACCTACTGAACTCTGAGAATTTCCCAGCAATGTGAACACCTAAAAGACAGGATCACTAAATGTAATGTTTTAACACAAGCCAGAAGTATGAAGTTAGGAGTCCCTTGCATTTAGCTGGCATCTCATGTAGTATGTTTCAAGGAGCAAATTTCCTAGGTGTTCATCTTGGTCACCTGCTTTGAGTAATTCCAAAAGGTCAGTTAATTTGTTTTCCTTCCCTTATTTTTCCATATTACCTATTTTTAGCTGTTACCTTTTATTCACTCATTTTATTACTGCAATATATTTATCATTAAGCTGGTCATAACAGAACTAATAGAACTAAACAAACTATTTAACACAAGCTACTTGCAGATGTGTGATAGCAATGTTCTAAAAACTCTATGTTGTACACTTTTAAGTACACTTAACTATTACAAACATTTCAATTAATTATTAGAACTTTGTGGAAAAGTACTCTCTGAGATTTCATTCAATACAAGCTACCACAGGTGGATAAGAATTACTTTTAAACTATTTGTAGGTGCAAGACATTAGGAATATATGGTGCCAAACTATAAACACTAAGAATATACACACTTTCTTATATAATAGACACTCAATCTTACCTGCAGCTGCATTGGTGGATGTGACTGATGCAGAGGGTAAAGCAGAATTTTGGATAGGTCTACCTGCATTTTCAGAGGGCAAAGAGCTAGTAGTGGAAGGAATACTCAAAGGCTGTGAGAGAGATGGGTTTTTATTCAATATTTGGCTCCCTGCAAGGGCAGCAGAAGGATTCTGAATTTGAACTTGAGACATGTTTACTTCCAACCAGAGCAAGTCACTGTAGGTAAACAGCTTTGAATGCAGGCAAACTCAGTGTGAGGAGACCAAATTGCTGACCTAAAATGTAAAGATAAAAAAAGATTATACTAAATATTTATATTCTTTAAATAATAATCTATTGACATTATTTCTCTATAAGCTAAAAAGGGAAAAAATGTTCTGCTGTATACAAAATAGAAACAACAGATGCTTGATTGGTCACTTACCCACCCAGCTTTAACAGCATATTTCAATCTGTACACCCCATCATTTAAGTTTCACATTTCTTTCATTTATAAAAGAGAAGTGGTATAGGAGCTTTATTTGTGCTTGCTCATTTAAGATCAACTATCCATATGTTTTCCCCCTCACTGAAGCCACTGAAAAATCAAATCCAGTTACTTAGAACTGATAGCCACTGCTTATGTACTAAACAAAGAGCAACTTCCATGAACAGATTACATTTCATGCACTCTGCCATTTGAAGCTAAAGTCTTCCCCTCAGAAGAACAAGCAATAAATGCAGTCTTTACAAAACAACTATTTAGAGCATGAACCTTTTGTTATAATCATACACCCCCACCCCCCTGCCCAGAATCACCAAGGAGGCCTCATCACTGATGAGGGAGGGGAACACAACTGGTGTCCAGGAGAAAACACCCAAGTAGCTGTAGAGAAGGGAAAGTGTAAGAGTTCACAGGCTTTATAAACTACATGGGGTTTGAAGGTTACGTCTATTTAAGTCAGAATGTGTCTCAGTCACAGTTCAAGCATCACTTCAGAGTTATTTGGCCTTGCAACACTGTAAACAAGTGTTGAAAGTGGCACAGAAACCCATGTTCCTTTAAGAAAAGCCACCTCCACGCGATGAGCTTGTACCAGTTGATGTGAAGTACTGTGATAGACCTTTCCTCCACTGACAAATTAGTATTAGATTTCTGTTACACATGGATGCAACATTATCTTAATGTTCATACAGATAAACCTAAATTTACACTAGTGGATTGCCAGTCTGAAGGCTGCCACTGCTGCCAGAGCCCAGCCGCCCGTATCCGCTTACGATCCCCAGAGCAATTTATTCATTAAAAATAAATCGTACAGCCAAATAAATGCATTTTACACACAAAGGCAGACACACATGCACACATAATGCTGGCCAGCCATAGATTTCATTAAGGCAGCCAAAGAAAGTGTATTCTTTCATAATTTATAGATGGAGAAATCCCTGCTCCAGACACCAGCGGGGAGCTATTAGTAGCAACACAACTCCACTAGTGCCCTGTAAGCTTCAAATTCTGAACCTGTGAATGGACTTCCAAATGCAAGAGGAGCAGCAATGAGTCACAGTGAAGTTTTTAGCTACAAACTGACAAAACAAACCTAAGAGGAAAACCTAGGTTAATATATTCTTGGATATAAAGATTTCTTTATTTCCTTATTAAATAAGAGAAAAGGGAAGAAGCTACTAGGAAGCAACAGATACACCAATAAAACTATCTTCTGGAATATTTTACTTTGAAGAAACATGATAAACATGCCAGGCTTACCAAAGCACTGGTGGGATAACTTTGTTTTTTTACTAGGGAGTGAAATAAGTTCAGCCCTTGTTGGTTCAGAAGACCTATAGGTAGATCATACTCAAAACAAATCCTGTATTTGACTACAAAATTTGCTGAAGTTACACACTGGGTGCATTGTAACTGTGAAAAGGGCATTAGGGCATCTATCTAAAGGAGTTCCAAGAAGTTGTCAGACAAAGATGAAAAGTATGTAGAATAAGACTGCAGAGTAATAATTTTATAATCATTAAGTTTTATTCCCAGGAGCATCACTGGAAACACTGATTTCTAGGTTTTTTTTTCCCCAAACATAAAACAACAACACTGTCTGGAAAAGACTATGAAGTATTGCAGTGCAGAAAAACCCAACAACCCAAACCCAAACCACCCTCCCAAACTAATTCTCCTTCCCTGCTCAAGTGCAATGCCCTTTAAAGTAATTGAAGTTAAATGGTTTCTACCCCACACAGTTTAAGCAGATGACACCAAATGTGTATTTTGAAGTCAGTATCACAGGATCTTTCATATCATGCTGGAAAGGAAGTCTGAAATTCTTCTCAGAAAACTGCTGACCAGCATGCTGCTTTCAGAGCATGGCACCACCCTTTGCTCAAGGCTTGGTGTTAGGGGACATGGAATTTCAGCTCCAAAATCCATACGTTAAGGTGGTACCATACAAACACAGAAGAACAGTACACCAACCACTCGTAAATTTTGTTTTCCAAAAAGGGAAGTCCCTGACAAGGATATTATTAGTTCACTTTCTATATTTACTGCAGAGTACTACAGAACCTCACAGCCCTGCAACTCAGGCTGCTCTGACCCAGCTCCCTCTCCATCAAGAGCTACAACCATCAGCATTCAGCTTGACAAAGCTTTTCAGCAGACACCTCTGATAAGAGAAATCAGGACAGACAATTCAGACACTATTTACAAAAAATCTGTAGAGACCCGAGGTCACACCCTACTGCTTGAAACAATAAGGTTCTGGAAACCAATCCAATTTCAAAGTTTTCAGCTATCCACACTCCATAACCAGACACAAAACAAAGCTGCAGATGCATCCACAGCTCATCACCTGCTTATTCTCAGCAGAGACACCAACTGCCCAGCTCCTTCAGCAGCCTGCCTGCTCAGTCACATCTACAGGGGCTGAGGGAGAAGGCAGCAAAGTGCCTGCAGCACACCTCACTGGAATTCACCACACATCCCCCCCAAACCTTTCAACCAAATGGAAGAGTTCAGCCTTTGTGTACCTCCTGGGAACCCAGAAGACTCCCAACCTCACAAGAACCCAAGGACTGAGAGTTTAAGCACAGCTCAGTTGGTACCAAGCCCATTCGCCCTCCCCTGCAAAATGCTTTGCAATTACAAATGGAGCCATGATTTGATGGCCAAAGTTACCACAGTAATTACCAAGTACCCAGCCTCTGGAGCCATTCATTTAGCAAGAAAAAAAAAGAGGCACTCAACAGGATCCTGTAAGTGCTCCTTTCCATTGCTTTTTCTAAAAGTGGAGGAAGAAAAAGCTGCCCTGCCTAACAGAAAAGAAATTGTAAGGAGTCAGTAAGCTAAACCTTTCCTTGAAATAAAGATCTGAAGCCTGAAGAACACACTGTTGTTCAAGGTTTCTCCCCAAGACATCCAAGCAGCTGAGTACCCAGGCATGCCAGTCTTTCACCACAGCTCAGCAGACATTTATTATCAGGGAGAGAACTGAATCACAATGAAAATAAAACTTTTCCAATTAATGTATCATTTTTAACCCAAGTGAGCATAATGTTTGTTTCTACAACCTCACGTTTTCCTATTCAGATCAACAGATGAATCCACATCCTGTGAGTTACCAGCAATTCAGAACTGTTTCAGAGTTCATTAGCCTGAATTCAAGCAGAACCCAACAAGGCATTAAAAACAGCTCGTGAATGGCTAAAAATCTGCTTTACAAATCCCTGACAATCATAGACAGTAGGTAATAGCCTACAAGATTATACCTTAAAAGTTTATATATACAAATACATATTATGCTTTCTTTTTAAAAAACATTTAGCTCATGCTTTGACAAGCAACTTCAAAGAACAGCCTGACAAAACAAACTGGAATTTTGTTTGGATTTTTTCAGCTACCTGTGAAGCTCATGATGCTGTGACTGATTTGCATGAAGTATTTCACTAGGGTCTAAGAACACACTGTCCATCACTGCACATTTAATTACAGGTTATCTGGGGATTATAAAAAGGTTTTACAAAGTAATATCCGCTCTACCCTGTAACAGGCTTACAAAATCCTAACTATCCAAGAAAAAGCACTATAATCTCAAAAGTTGAGTCTAACAACTTTGAATGGGTAGAGAAACAGGGATGCCAGTATTTTGGGTGATTTCCCCACATAAGCAGGGGTCAGCTACTTCAAGCTTCTCAAGACAAATACAGGACAAATACCTGACCCCTATACAATACTGGAGGCATTGCTAGAACTTAAAACCACTCACAAACACTAAAAGACAGGTGAGTGAACAAACGTTTTACTCTTTCCATCGTAGCCAGCAGCTAATGACATATCTTGCTCCTTTCCTGCCCTTCTACAATTCCTTTTCACTAAGACAGACATTATTTTAAATGCAACGACCTATGGGCAATAAGAAATGCAGAGAGATGGATTTTCAGAAGACAGAGCACTGCTCCCCACTCCAGGTTTAAAATTTTTATGTTCTTTTGGTGCATCAATGCCTGGAATATTCCCAGAAATTTGAATGCATTAAAATGCAAAGCTCAGAAGTCACTAAGGTAACCAAAAGGCAAGCAAAGAAATGTAAAGATCTGAACACAGGCCACTCAGCCACAGATAAATTAAAATCTTCCTCTCTAGAAGAAAGAATGTTTCATTTTCAGATAAAAGTTCTCTTGGGGCTTTTTTGTATTGTAATTCTCAAAGGTGTTAAAGATAGAAGCCAGAGGATCAAACAAAACCCAACGCTTCCTGTGGATAATCATGCTTCACCACAACTTGTGGTTCCTTTAATAGATGCAAATAGAAGGTAAGAAATATTAATGTTTTAGGTAAATTTCCTGTACCTTTAGGAGATCCAGAGAGTGAAGATTTGGATTTAGTTCCGAATAGGGTATTTATGATGGAGAATGCCTAAAAGGAAAAACAAAGAGTTAGCATTTTGCTTCCTAAAGCTACACGAAGATCTTCTGCAGTGTATGTCCCACCACTACATTGAATGTGCCTCTCCTGTTTGGATGACAATTAAATTCTCACTGACTGCTCAACAGAGCTATATTTTTCCAAGCAGAAATTCCAACCTGATCCAAGAATCTTCTCTCCTTGCTCTCTCCCCAAACCCAAGTGATTCTTCTTGCACAAACAGTGGAATCTCACAATAATGCTCTTTGCAGGATTACAAGGGTCACTGGCAAATTTTCTTTGTGTAGCAAGGCTTCCAGTTGCAGAGAAGTCAACCTTCCTCCTAACAGCCCTAGAGATCAGCGGCTCGAATCAGACCCAGACCTTTAATTCAAAGAGCCAAACCAAAACCAAGCCACCAACCTGAGAAACTCTGGCAGCTATTATCTGCAAAAGTCTGATATAAATTCTACTTTTGGCCACATCTCCAGACTAATGATTTCTCTCACAAAAAGGCACATATATATATATATATGTAAAATCAACCTAGCTAAAGCTAGGTTTAGAATAAAATTGTTTGTGTACTGAATATGAAGCCTGCCACTGCATGGACTGCTCTAAATGGAAATCAAAACGTATTTTATTCTGCTTACAAATATAGCACAAAGTGTTTAATCCTTCTTTTCCATGACTAAAGCCAACTGTGCGCAGATGCTACGACGTTACTACCAGCAGCAAAACGGGTAAGATCTCGATCTTGATTAAGGTTAGAAGAGGATGTAGATAAACAAGCTCTTGAATTTACTTCAGTCAGCCATTTCAAAATCCTACAGTGGATCTTAGAATGGTAACCAGTTATCTTGGAGGAGTCCTGCGGAACAGATGAGGTTACAGAGCCCCATGAAGGCAGGCAGCGTGCCTGTTTTAACTGGAGTGAAGAAGGGAGCTGAGGGGATTACAGTCCTATCAGTTCAACTTTTCTGGAGGCTTAATTAAGCACCTCAAAACCAAGGAAATGGATAATACTCCCAGGCGGGACCAAAGCTGAGCTGTACAAAGACATCTGAATTTTCTCCAGCCACCTCTGGCAGTCCAACCAGGCTCAACAGTGAATCACTCATCTCAGCCATGCGAGGTTCTGAGCAGGTACTGTCTGACCAAACACAGGGTGAGACCCCACCAGCTGGCACTGGCAGAGCAGCACAGGAGTTACAACCAACAGAACATCATTACCCAACAGAAGCCAATGCTAACAGGCTCTTTTAGAAAAGGCAGTCATCACACTGAGATGCAGAATTGGAAAGTCAGCCCAAGAGTTATCTGCTGTAGTTCTTCTAGTCCATCCTTGGTGTTCCTGAGCCCGCAGCCAGAGCACTGTGTCGGCACTTGGGTACCAGGCTTCAAGGCAGATGTGGACCCAGCCAGCAGAAACAAAGTGGATAATGCACCAGCCATGTGGCTTTGGAAAATTATAACCTATTATACTGGGGTTGTACATGCTGACAAGGAGAGGGCTGTCTGGGACCTGACAACCAGAAGTCTTAAAGTACAGCTTTTGGAGTGTAAAAGAATCACATTTTCCATGCTTAAGGTGACAGAACTAGAGGCAAGAGACTTAAAATTGCATCAAGAAAATGCTTACTTATGGCAATGGTTGCAATGAACTATGCTGCTTTGGGTGACAGAGGTGACGTCACTGTTGGCAAACTTCAAGAAATTGATAAATATCCACTTCAAATGAGGCCAGCATACCTGACACCACAGGGGATGGATGGACTACTGCACTCCCTCGAGTCCCTCCCAGCCTGGATTCCCATGACTGCAAACAGCCTTTGCTGTACCTGGCTGTAACAGCACTTTTGTCTCTTACTGGAGGAAGACAACAGCTTTGTTGTTAAACAACAGGTTTGGCAAAAAGGGGGGGGAACTCACTTGGGTCCTGCCACAGTCTGCTCTGAACTCTGATACACCACTTGAAAATACAAGAGGGACTAAATCCTCAAAGAAACAGGTTCTATTCTTTGTCAGGCCCCGAACACGCAGAGGTGTCCTATTCCATAGGATGTGTACAGGCAGAAGGCTGGGAGTTGTGATGTTCTCATTACACTATTTGTTACAAGCTCACACATGTACCCCATTAAAACTTCCTCTGCGTTCACTCGTGACCCCCCAGCACCAGGCAGGGAGGGCTTTTCATGGAATGAGAGTGGAGTGAGAAACAGAACAGACAAACCATCGAGATTCAAACTACAAGGACTTCTTGACACCACCAACTAAAACTCATGCCATAAACAATATCCAAGGAAAAGTTTCAGCTCTGGGATTTGGGTTTTTAAATTAAACATCAATTTCTTTCTGAAAAGCGGATGCTTCATACCACAGTGCATTTGAACAGCTACTGACCCTTCAGGCACACTGCAAGGAAGCCTGCTCCTGCTCAACAACACACTCTGTTCTCCAAGCAGGAAAGTTCATTTATCCCTGTTTCACAGATGGGCAACTAGAGCACAGACCCCACGTCCTATCCCTGCGGAAGGATGCGCGTACGTATCCGAGGTGGGGGCAAAGTGGAACAGAAACAACTAAACCAAGTGTGGAACATACAACATTTACTCACTGACCCTTTGTCACCCGTATTTTCACACCTATTGCTACTCAAAGGCAACCAGCCCTTGCTGGGGTAAAAGCACAGCATTGCCACAGCGCAGGGACACCCCACTGAGCTGCTCGGACAGAGGCGGATGCAGCCCCAGCTCCAGTCGGGATTTGCAGCCACATCAAAGCCAGACCCACTGCTCAGCACCACCAGAGACCACAGGCTGGGGACTACTCAGTGCATTCAATACCTAGAGAAAATACTGGTTACAAAGAGTCCCTCTCCCCTCCCTTTTTTTAAAGGGGTTCTAAATAACTCACACAGGGTGGCTGAGGCTCTTTTGTCCCACATTTGGATGTTTTGGAGCACGAAGAACAAATCTTCACTAATTTTAGGAGGTTTGTTGAGAAGGTTCATTTCCTAACACGCCTCTGAGAAGCCCCCATCAGTGGTAGCTTTGTGACACACAGCACAAACTTCTAAAGCCTTCGACTGCTCCAAGTGTTTTAAGAACAACATCTAACTATTTACAATGGGAAAGTCTAAATAAACATTCGCTACCAATCAAGATAAAGCAAAAAGACTGCACATCTTGCAGACTCAAGGCAAGTTATGCAAAATGTACAGCACGAGCTGAACAACCTTCTCTCCTTAGATAAATCTTTTTCTGCAATATTTGGGCAAGCCAAGGTACATCTCAAAGGCAACGTGTACTGTAGAAAAAGATGATGCACTTTTTGAGTGCTGGCAAGATGAATTTTCAAGGGTGGAAATGCTCAGTATTAAGCAAATTAGCTTGGGAGCTAAGATATGGATTATTAATACAAGAACAGGTGATAAAAAGTGAAAATTTGAAAGTAAAATCTGAAGGAAAAGGAGGAACTAGCAGATGCAGACACAAACCAGACTGTTCCAAACAAAATGCAAAATAACAAACCAGAAAGTGATAAGTCAAATCATGAATAAAGATACATGCTTAGAAGCTTACTTCTAGCTGAGTAAGTCCTGGGACAACATAATGTAATGATCCTTTTTTCCTGCAGTGGAACATGTGAACAAACCCCACTGACACCGATCACAGCCAACACAGTATCAGCGCTCAGATCTCCTCTATTGTTCCAGTTGCACCTTACAGAACTCAGGTAAAATACTCAGCTCCTCAGCCAGCATCCTGGGTGAATCAATTAAATAACTTTTTGTGGGGTTTTTTTTTAAAGTTCCTATGGCTTCAGAATAAAGCTGCTATTCTTCAGCAGGACCTGAAAGGCAGTTTTCATTTTTGCTCTGACTTTGCACAGTTAAGGCATCCCAAATTTACTTAAGCCCAGTAATACTTTAATTTTGCCACAAAATACCTAATCCTTTGGCTGTCTGGTATTGATGGTGAAAAAATGATTAATGATAAATGCAATGAAAGTTTTGACACAAAGGAGGAGTGGCTGCTTAAAATAATAATAATAAGGACTGTATCTTGCATACATCCATTAAGGAGAGTTCTGAAGTGAGATTGTGATTCAACATCAGAAAATAGAAAATACAGTAAAAAATTCAACTCATTTGCTCTTTAAACTTTCATCAGGATGTGACAGACATCCAATGAATATCTCTGCAAGTCTGAGCATACAAATTTGTTGCATATATAATCAATAGACAAATCAGAGATGCTATAGCTGCATCATTAAAACTCAAGTTTTGATCTTCTCTAGTATCTAAAAAGAGACCTTTCTGCCAGTTTGAGCAAAGGAACTTGCACGTTCCAGTTCGAAGAGAGAAGATTTTATAAATATACTATTCCAAAAGCAGACAAAGGACTTCATTCAGATATTTTATTTCACTGCTATATATATACACACACACACACACATTCCAAATTACGTTCCTCCCAGGTTTGCCTTAAACCTGCCAGAAAAGCAATTACCACAACACCCAGCAGATGAATAAATCAGAAAGATGGCTGTCAACACCACAGCCAGAGCATCACCTGCATGGGCAGCCCAGACACACCGAACCCCCTGTAACCTCTAGGAAAGGCAGAAGCAGCAGAGAGATTTAAAAGGAACTTGTTGCTGTTCCATCTCCTGAAAAAACCCAACTAGTGTCGTGACCAAAAGCCAGGGAACGAGCACGGTGAGCCGGGTGCAGTGATGGCTGCCAAACCCAGCGGGCAACCAGGAGAAAGTGCGACGATGCCAGTGTTCAGAAAGCAAGCTAATGCTGCTAATACCAGCTGTCTCGGTGTTTGCACTGTAAGCTGTACCAGGGGAAGGCTGGGGGCGTCTCCTGCTGTTGTCACCGTACCTACACCTTCCCCAGAACAGGCAGACAAGTCTGGTTCAGCCTCGGGAGATTGCGTGCCCCCGAGACTTCGCACAAGTCTCTGGCTGTTGTCACCCACTCGGGGCAGCCCGGAGAGGCAGGGTGGCTGCAGCCGCTTTCTCCAAGGGGTTCGGGGAGCCTAAACCGGCCGTGCCGCCACCGACCCGCGCTCCGGGGGAGGCCGGAGCCAGCACTGTCACCCTCCGCGCTGGAAGGGGGATTTACGGGCAGGGGAGGATCGCCCCCATCACCTGCCCGGCGCACTCGGGGTGCCCAGTGCTGCTGCCAGCACCGTCCCACGGCGGTCAGGGAGCCCAGCCCCGCCGCTGTCACTACCCTCGCAGGGGCCGGCCGGGTCGCCCACCACCCCTGTGCTCGCCCCGTGAGCTCGGGGGCGCCGCGGCCGCTCGGGCAGGGAGGGCGGGCTGGAGCCCACGCAGCCCCCGCCAGCGGCCCCATCGAGGCTCAGCGGGGGTGGCCCCGCGGCTCGCCCGCCGCGACCTGCCCCGCTCCCCCCACCCCCACCCCCCCCGCGCAGGTCGCTCCCCCGCGCCGGGCCCCCGCCGAGCGGTGGGGACAGGGCCGGGGGCTGCTCCCCCGGCCCGCCACCGCCCCCGGGAGCCGGGCAAAGCCCCGTGCGGGGCGGGAACGCGGCGGGGGGAGAGGAGGGAGAGGAGGGGGAGCAGGGGGGCGGGCCCGCCCGCCGCGGGGGCAGTCCCCTCCCCACAGCCCCGCCGGCACGGCTCGGCGCGGCCCCCGCTAGGCCCCGCCGCCGCCACCCCCCGCCCCGCTGCCTCGGCGCCGGGGGGAGCCCGGGCCGCCTCCCCCCTCACCTGGCTGCCTGGGCTGCGGCTCCCGGGCCGGCTGGTGGTGCGGGCCAGCGGGCGGCTCAGTCCATGGGCCGGGTCCCGGGGGGGGAGCCGGGGGGCGACCGCGGCAGCGGAGGGAGGCGGCGGGCACAGGGCAAACACTAAAGAGAATGAGCGGGGCCAGCTCCGGCCGGGGAGGAAGTGACGGCACCGCGCCGGGAGGCGGGGTAGGCCGCGAGCCAATCGAGAGCGGTCGAGCCCCCGCGGGCACCACCCCGCTCAGCGCTCTCAGCCAATGGGCGTGGCGGCCGGCTGGGAGCACCGCCTCCTCCGCGAGGACTACAAGTCCCGGCGTGCCTCGCGGAAGAGCTGCAGCCCGCTTTGGGGCAGAGGGACTACAGCTCCCGGCGTGCCCCGCGCCCGTTAGGGCCGGCATTCACCGCCAAGATGGCGGCGCCAGAGGAGAGAGCGGAGCGGCTGGACACCCCCTCCCCCCGCGCTCCGGTGTTGTCCAGCGGGCTGCTCCCGGCCGCCCTTCTCTGGGCCCCGGCTCCCTCCCTACCCGTCTGTCTCCCGCCCCAGGGACCGGCAGCCCCGTTTGCTCAGCGGGCGAGAGCGCCCCGAGTTCGGGGGGCGCCGGGGAGTCGCACGCACGGCCGGGCCGCGGCCCCGCGGTAGCGGAGCCCCCAGGGGCCAGGCCGCCGCCCGCCGCTGGGAAACTGGCTGCGTATGAGGCTCCTGCGGCGCGGCGAGGGGCCGGCGGGTCTCCCCGCTCCCGGCCTGGCGCCCAGCGGCACCGCACACCCCCGGGGCAGGGGCTCCCCTGCCGCCCGCTCCGCGCTGGGTGCTTCGCTTCTCTGTGGGTAGCGCAGCGACACGTACGGGGCATCCCCGCTGCCCGCTCCCGTCCCTGCCTTTCTGGCAAGAGCCCGAAGCGGGAGAGATGCAGGAGTTGCCGGGCCCCGGGAAGCTGCTCTGCCCTCGCAGGGAGAAGCAAGGCGAGGGGAGGGGAGGAGGCCCAGGACTGGCTGTGTCCCACAGCCGTTAAGCGTCAGGGTAAAGTTGTTTTCAGAGAAGGAGTTAATAGCCAATGTCACCGACCCCGCGAAGAAAGGGGATTTAAAGAAATCTCAAATTTCAAAACACGTGGGTGGGACGAAACAATCGCGCTGAACCTCGTACAAGTAAAACCAGTAACCACGTATGTGCCAAACCTTTGAAGAGATCCCGCCCCTGTGTGCAGAGCTGCACACGACCGACATCATTTGGCTGCAGCTGACTGCACTTGAATTCCAGATCCGTGTCTGGGTATGAAAGGCACATGAACTAAATCCCTGTAGTTCCCATGTGCAGCTTTAATTTGCTTTCTATGCGCCTGTCACCCCACTTCCCAAAACTCCCCCCATCTGCCAGTAATCACCTGCCTCTACCTTTGCACCATGGCTCTTGGAGACTTTGTGACTGGCTTTGCTGATCTCTGGTAACTACAACCTGGAGTCAATCCACACGCATTAGCTAAGTCAAAATAGAGATAGGAGTGTATTTATTTTGCATTAAGAAAGCAAGAATTCCAGCATGCCACCTCTGAAGTCTATAATTTCTAGTAATTTTAGATTTTTCATAGAAATGGAGACTTCAGAGTGTTGTGTTGCTTCAGATGCCATAGTTCTTGAGAGAAAACTCTGTTTGCAGTAGCTTGTATCTGTCCAGTGAGCTTCTGACATAGCGCGAGCTTCCCTTCCTGCATCTCTGTAGCAATCAAGATGCTCTACAAGGTTTAAATAAATGCCACCATTCATTTTTCTAAGGTTAATGATTATTTAGACACCCCTTTTCCTAACCTGTACGATTTCTTACAGCTGCATCTCCTGACAAACCTGCACTAGCAAAGCAGCTTAGCAGAAACTGCAGCCTGACACTGAAGAGTCCCCCAGAAAAAGATACCGTGAGAACTTTTTGGTTTAGAAATAGTTTATCTTTCTTAATAGGTAAAAATACATTTTAAATTACAGGTTGCATTCAAACCCTATGGCATCATCAAATTGCGAGTCAGTAATTCCTGCCATTGTCTGGCAAAATAATTTGGCATCCAGCGCACAACATTTACGAACTGAACATGTGTAAATGCAGAAGCCTTCATAGTTAGTGGGGAGAATCACAACTACAACATTTCAGCAAAACCAAATCAGAAATAAAACCCAACATACCTAAAGCTCCATATCCACATCTGTGTACTAAGTGCTGATATGGATCCAAAGACACCATAAGGAAAATACATCGTACACTGAAAATCAATGGACAATATAGCATTTAAAAGACATTCTCCAAATATAAGTATACAGATATATATCCCATATCACTTTTAAACATCTACTCATATGTTCTTGTGGTCTGTCACATAATAACACGTGCTGCTAGATGCTTTAATTATTCCATGCCAGCAACAGTTATATTTCAGAAGGAAATGACATTTCAACTGTTGTGTAATCATTGCTGCAAGGCTCCATGTTGTCTGTAACAGAAACAACATCTGTGCAGGTTTTTTGTAGAAAGTTAGGTGGAGAAGGGAATTACACAGCTTCTTGGTCATTTTTTGTTTGTTTTCCCCAGATTAAGTTACATCAAAATTCATTTTTATGTTCTTGTTTTCCAGAAGCTTGTGAACATCTGGGTAAGTGCAAACCCAGATCAGGACAAGAAGTATCCACAGCCAGATTACAAAGTTGACCATAATTTTAAGAAATACATGTGTAATTCAAAAGTCTGAGGAGCACTCAGAATACTACCTCAACTACCCAACACGTTTCTCCTTCCATTTGAAGGGTATTTACTCCTTTAGTACACATGTGATTATTAATTTGAAAATGTTACAAGACATTTTTCCACTCTTCTTTATATAGCAGCTTAAACAAGGACAGGGGCTATTTCTAGCTAATAAGAGTTTGTAAAGTATTCAAAACTTCCGTTGTGTTTATGCAGGAAGCTGTACTGTCATTACAGTACTTTCAGATGTTCATATTGAAATCTGATTATTTGCTATCAATATAGTTTCTTTGTTAAATACTTACTTCAAAATGCTCCTTGTATCAGCCACAAAACCAGAGTGTGACTTTCTCTTCACAGCTTTTGAAAATGAAAACATTTTTCTAGGAAGCTGAATATGTGAACTGGCTGTGCTACACCCTGGTACTCTGCTTTCCTGACACGTTACTCACTGGTAACAAAATACCTTCTGCTTTCCATTAAGATTTATTACTTTAATATTAAGCTATTTTCTTCTATTCTCATCTTAAATACAATACAGGAAGCCCAGCATAAGCTTTGACCTCATGTGAATTAGAAAATTGTTATTTTGAAAGAAAATTTTAAAGCCTGTAGTCACTTTGCAAGTAGGTGCCAAGAGAGGCCACCGAGCTGTCCGTGTGCTAGCTGCTGTCTCCTGTTACAGCCCCTATGCCCCAAGAACACCTCAGATTTCCTCTAAACTATATTAAAGGCAGTAATGACTTGATTGAAATAACTAAGGGGTAAGGGAAATTAAAGCTTTAATCCTGCTAGGTAGATTTACTGACAGATTTAAATTTTCAGAGAGAAGTCCTGCCTGGAGCGTACCTCTGTCGGTTAAGAGCTGCACAACTTCAAGAGCAAGTGCCTGAAAGGGGAAAAAAGGTCTCATACTGCTGCTGGGGGCTGAAAGAATACACAATGACTCTTTCAGCCTTTTATTTTTGTTGTTGAAACTGCAAAACAGGTTAACGGGTATTGAGAAATACTAGTGTTTCTGTGAAGAAAGGATTAAACTGCTTTAAGATTAATATCAAGGTGTGACAGGACCTTTGGGAGCAGGAAAGCCCAAGCCATTCTGGAGCACAGGTATAGCTGTATCCAGACCAGCTTTCCAAGATCTCCTGAGTGTTCACTTTGTGCTCCAGTAAATCCAGCTGGATGCCTGGATCTCTGCACTGCTACAGCTGAGCTGGTTTTATTACCCCCGTTAGCACAGGTGTACTACAGGAGTTGTGTTACAAACTTCTCTGAAGTTTCAGCAAATATTTTCACCAGCATTTTTGACAGAAAATGCACAAGAATGAGTGAACTTCAGGGAAGGGTGAAGAACCAAAAGATTGCTGTGACCAGCTTTGAGCTGGAATCTCACATGATGCCTTAAGGTCAGTTTGTGCTGGGGACAGTACAAAGGCATGCTCCAACAGCTTTGATCTGGCCTACCCCTTCCTGACACTGTCACAGCTCTCAGGAAAGCTGTTCTCAGGGAAAGGTCACAGAACAAGTACTGAAGTACATACACCAATAGAAGGAGTGCGGCCTGATGGAAGGCACACTCAGGCAAACAACTGAGAGACTAAAGAAAACCCAGTTTCCTGAAAGCAGAAGTCAGAGGAGAGAAAGAAGGTGTGCTGGCCTCATCAGAGAATTTTTATAATGAAACATCTGGCTCACTGAGAGGACACCTCTTATCTTGGCATGTATTTATGGAAAGGAAGAGAGAAAAAGAACTTTGCTTCAGTATGTGCTGCTGCCCCTGCAGGAATGCTGGTAGTACTGTGGCCCAAGAAAACAGGAATACCTACTAGTCTTGAGGGCAGTGGTGGTTTACTTTTTAGTGAAACAAACTATCTGGTATTTCTTCTGCTACAAAGTCTCAGCAAGTTATTTAGTAGCTGATTACCACAAGCCAGGCAGCAAGGACAGTAGATCTCTGGTGCCAAAAGATTCTTCACCCATTTCATAGTCAAGAAGGAGCAAGTTACCCTCAATCCTCGACCTTGAATTTGAATAATCTGCTATTAGAAGCTGCAGAGGAGAATTGGCTGCCTGTTTTCAGAAGTATTTCAGAAAAAGATCCCAGGTGATGGGCTGGGGTTAATTGTCTAACTCTGAATTAGAAGCCCCCAAGTCCGCACAAGAGCCAGTTGACACCGAGTGTTTCCAGCCTGATCTTTCTAAAGAAACTGGTATTTGCCAACTGTTTAACAAGGAATTCACCACAGGGTGGCCTAGAAAAGTTCAACAACCTTGCGAAAAACTCTTACAACATTGCTTGCATCATTTCCACTAAAATTAACAGATAGAGTTGGAACATGGCATTGCCCACTGAATCTTGAGAACGGGAGGTGTCAGAAGTAGCAATTCAGTCTCCACCTAAGTGAAGGTGAGGAAGATGCCAATAAGCTGTTTGCTTGTACTGTGAAGCAGAGATAGATCTGCTTTTGCCTGCACTACACTTGAAAAGATCATTTCCCTGAAAGGGTTAAGTGCTCTACACAAACACCTGCATGCCTTATGAAATCTGCAGAATATGTCAGGACTAAGGAACACGTCACTAAGAGTGCCACAGCCATGTCTACAAAGTCTAAGTTACTCAACTCTGAGCGAACTAAAGGACAAGTATGCCACTAGGTTTTGCTGATCTGAAGTCACTTAGGCACTTATTCACACGGAATGTCTGTCTAACAACAACAAGTCACACGTTGCAGGAAGTGCAAGAGAGTGAACACCAAGATTCACTGATAGTTTTCCATTCAGAAGAGCCAATTTTTCTTTGGCTTCCTTGGAAAAAAAAAGGTTCTGAGTTGTTGCTGTAAACCCTGTCATTTCATCTACGTTGGTACTGGTAAGAAACATCTGTTCACTCACATATCTCAGCAACCTGCTCCCAAAAGAAATCTTCCTTAGAACTGCATAAGTAAGATAGTCTAACAGAGCCCCTTAGTAGTGCAAAGTGCTGAAGAACCCTGCTTCAGCACAAGGTTTTCTAGCTACATGCATAATAGGCTGTCTGCTTGAATGAACTACTGTTACACAACCACCAGCACCAATTTAATTCTGGTTCTTTGAGGCCGAAGGAAAAGAAGGTCTGTGAGTTCTCTGCAGAACTCTTCTCCCCCCGTTATCCAAGGAAAAAGCCAAAGCTGCAGAGCAGACACTGTTTTGAGTACCCTTTTGGCTTTCAGGTTTTGAATGACCACAGCTCAATTAAGGTTGCCATTCGAGGTAGTCATTCAGTTCCCAACAAATGTCACCCATCTCCTGTGAGGCTTCAGCCTGTCTATTGGAGTTGGTTCTGCACAGCGCTGGGCAAACTCGTCACACACATCAGTCTCATCAGCATTAAGGCAGATGTTTTTCATGATCACCACTATGATTTCACACCTGAGAACCGCTTTCCCTTCATACCTGCATGACAGACCAGATTCAAGAAAACCTGTTGATGCTGACTCATTTAATACATTTTTAGGCACTTAGTAGTTTAAATCCATTGTCTGACAAGCAATTCCTTTGTATATGAAGGCCTGTGGCCAGCATGCACTCCCACATGGCAGCCACAGGCACTAAGGAAGAACCGACAGCTGATTCTGCTCTATGTTTCACCTTCAGTAAATTCAGTAACTTTCTTGATACAAGGCCCAGCTTCAACAGGCATTCTAACTCCAAAAAACCAGTCCTGATTCCAGTCATCTGCAGAACTTCTGTGGATAAGTAACAAAAAAAAAATTATGTCATGTATGACATTTCTTAATATCACACAAGTCTGAGACTTCATTCTTATTCAGGAGTTTTTCAACCTCTATATAATTAGATTTATTTATATCCCTGAAGTAGGAGTGCTCCAAAAGCCTGTGGTCTGGTAGTTTGGTGCCTGTTCCACCTGAGAATGCAGTAAGGCTCCAGCATTTGACTAGTCACTTAAAGAGCCACAACTAAGGTAAACCAACACACTTAGAACTCAAAGCCACCAAACCTCAATGTATTTATGAGGAAACAGGGAGAACATTTGAGTTTAACTTAACTCTAAGATCACGGCTTCAGCTATATTCATCACTAAAAATCCACTTGGAGACTGAGACCTGCTCCAAGAGGGTGTACTAGCTGCTTTTGCTGCCCTATACTGACATGTCTGGGTCAAAGAGAAGGGGTGCACCTGTTGATGAATATTAAAAGTGAGAATAGCTTTGGATCTTCTGCCCAAAGCTTTAGATTTCTCTGTATGATCCTGCAACATACTATTAAGATTAAAAAAATCCTCACAATCCTCCTGTTTGATATTCTCTGCTAAGTTTTACACATGATCTTTTTAAAAACCAATTACATTCTTCTGAAACAGTAAGCGCACAGTGACAGGCATTTTAAACAAGTACTTCTTATTTATTCACAATTTAGATAAAGTTTAAGGAAAGACAAAAGAAATACAAAGGACAACAACAAAATGAAAAGGAATTTTAGTGACCAGAGTGAGTTTCTACAGCCAGTGCTCTCCATACATTTCCAAGTGTTATCCAAACACTGCAGGTGCAGATCTCAAATAAATCCCATAACAAACTGCTATCACTATTCCCTTCAAAATTAAACTGGGATGGATGTTAGCCACCTTTTGTCTACGAGCACACAAATGACCAAATTCTTTCAGTTTCTGCATAAAGCCACATTTATCGTTTACAAGATGGGTTCTGCAATATATTTTCAAGTAGCATTTTTCATTTTGTCGGAGCTCTGCTATAAAAAAAAGTCAGTGTCAACCTTCTGTATAACAAAACAGCTTTTGATCTTGCTTGTGGAATATATGCAACTCAGAGCAGTGTCACACTTGCAGCTTGGAGGTATCCTTGGAGATACTGCAACGCTTCTGCATTCAGACTAGTACTCAGCATTGATGGAACCTTAAAACATATGATAGAGCAGAAGTGTCAATGTGTGTATACATTAAACTACTGCTATATCCTGCTAATCACTGTGTCAACATATGGTAAAAAGTCAAACAGCATCCCAAGAGCAGCAGTTTTTCATGGTGAAAGCAGTTGCTGGAATTACAATTCCTGATGTTGAGACTTTTATTTACTACTAATCTGAATCAAATATGAAAGAACAGAAAAGAAAACCTTCTGCTATTTAAGCAGCTATGTGGCTGCAGAAACATCAGACCTCTCAGGAAATCTTTACTTACCAAAATCTTGAACAAAACAAAGACACTGCAGCTTAAAATAGTTAACTGTAAACTTAACTTGTTTAATTTAACTTGAGTTGCCTGAAATAGTTCCTAGTACATACAGCTGGAGACGGGTATTTGTTATATACCAGTAAGTCGATGACAAATTTCCATTTAAGAAATGGCATATTTAAGATTATTGCTAAATGAGGTAATGTGAATATACACATTACATGTGTATGGCTACTAGGGGAAGCAACTTTACAAAAGCTCTATTCCACTCAAGAATAAAGAAGAGCAAGCAACACCTTGTGTTCTGGTTGTAACATGATTAGTTTTGCTGATTATCAAACATTAGCAAGAGAGACCCACTATCAAAAAGCCCATTACTTCTCTGTACAACTCAGCATTAGCATGCCAGGTATAAAAGTCACCTACCCTGCCCGGGCACGCTGTGGAGAGTTTGTGAAGAGACTGTGCCAGATGGATTCGAGGGTTGTTCACCATTTGACCTACAGGATCGTGTTCTTTTTTCCCAGCAAAGGCTAGCTGAGAGAATGCAGTCTGATATCCTGGAGTATCTTCTATGTCAATGAAGTGTTCTTCATCAGGGATAGTGTCATCCTCAGGCAGTTCAAAGAGGCCAATGAGGGCCTGCAGCAAAGGAGTCCTGTATGTACAGAGGAGAGGATAAAACTGGAGTGCTTAAAATACTTTATGACTGGGTGTATTTCACAAGAACGTTCAAATTACTGGCAGCCCTTTGGGACTGGAGCCTTTGCAGGTACTTTCTTAGCTAGAAACTAAGTGCCCAATCTGAGCTGGACTGGAAGAATTGTGCATCTGTGTGTTTTACAGGCATAATTTAGGTGCTTATAGTAAAAACATGAGCAGTGATTTTTTTTTTTTTATCAGGTTAAACTGTAATGAAGCCTACTTATGAAATATAATTAATTATTTTCCAGATTAAACCTTTCCTCTAAGTACATTTAAAAGAAAATAAATAAGTTCTAGTTCAGGGATCAAGTTATTGCCATTAAATTGAGGCTACCTGACATTCCAGACTGACTTACCATCTTCCCGATAGCTTTCCCCAAAATCTGACTGTCAATTTAAGATCTTACAGTCTCTCTGTCAGGCTATAAGTATGTTCAGATCTCTTGACTAGCAGACTATTTGTAAATCAAAACTGGGCCTAACTTTTCAGAAAGAACAGAACCTAAAAGAAAGTAGTGTATTTTCTTAAATGTAGTTCTAGCAGTGCCATCTCCATCACAAAAACCTCAGCCTAGTTTGGCATCTGCTCTGAAACTACAATTTTATTTGTTGAGAAAAGGAAGTGGTATGAAAAGTCTGAACCCTTAAGGAAGTGGTATGAAAAGCCTCATAACAGCAGCAGGCCCAAAGGTATCACAACAGCATTTATTTGAAGAATATATTTTTATGGTAGCTCCCATTTTCAAAGAAATCATCTAGCCTCACCAACAGAGCCCTAAATGTTGTACATACCACAGCTTGGTGTATTCAGTGTCCATCATAGGAGGACATTCCGTTAATATTTTTGTAATGCCAACAGCACACACTTTCTTTTCAACTTGCCCAGACACTTTCTGGATCTCTGGAATAATTATTTTCTCCAAAACCATTCCAAACATCCTATTATAACATTAAAAGAAGAAGTATTAGAGAGCCTTATCAGCCTTATGGTAACAAAAGAAAACCAGAAACAATATGAAGCATTAGGAAAGAGAGAAATAAAGATTTTTTTTTTAAGATGCTGCCCCGTTGCAGTGGATGCCTAGTAGAAATTTGAGCATACAAACTTTTCACAAAGGGAAAGGAATAAAACATCAGTCTTTCCTTTTTATAACCTGTTTAGGAGATTAATACATTGAACTATCAACAAGGAACTGTGGGCAGCAAATCAGAAAAAGAAAATTTGTTAGACAAATAAAACCACCACATCAGAAGGAACATTTGGCTAGTCAAATTAGCAATAAAAGCAGTTTGTAATTTTAGCTGAAGGAGTCAACTATTTTCTACAAGATAAAAAATACAAAGCAGTCTTAAATAAAAACAAAAAAGTCATACTAACTTTGGCTGTATGCTGTCAAATATTTCCTGCAGAGCTAATGCCCCATATTTTATGCAGTACAAATTAATGAAGACTAGGAAACCTGGAACAAGAAAAAGGTCAAATTAAAACTCAACATCAAAACAATAGAACAGCTTCAGAGTGAGCAGCTAAATGCATTCTAACAAGTTTTTCAAGGGGACAAATAGCAATCTTTATAAATGTTGGGTTTTACTGAAGTGCCTTAATTTGTCACCTTGAAGCCTACAAAACCCTGCTGATCATCTCACATACTGCACCACATTAAAACATGGTAGTTAGACAACTGAGACAAGGTCCAGTCCTTTCCCCCCTTACAGCAGCTATAAAGCATTAGAAATAAACATTTGCAAATTTTTCTGATCAAGAAACTTCATGCAATGCAGTTTTTCTGATCAGTTGTGAATCCCTTTGTGTGGCCTTTGTACCAGAGCACAGATATATTTTACTTGTGGAAGACCACTACAAGCACTATCATTCTTGCTCCTATCAGGTGGCATTAACCAGATTTTATAGGATTAAGTAACAGTCATTGCATAGTTTGAGTAGCAATAGTATCATTACATTAATCAGTATGACAATCTTCCTGCTACAGCAGGAATAACCAGACTACGGTGTTTCAACAGCTTGTTACAGCTTTACTAGTTTAACATACAACCTAATCAATAACTTAAGTCATATTAAGGCAGATTGACACAAATGCACAGAATACTTAAGGGCAGTAACACACAACTGTTATGTAATAAAACAAGTGTGGTCAGTGTTACTGTGTTGCGAGAGAGCAATTTTCAACGAATACCAGTAAACTTTTGAGTATTTAGGGATCTCAGAGAGAGTAAGAGGAATACACAAGTCTTTTCCCTTATTTTACTTCCATTCCTTCAATTTTCACAAGAAGTGTCACTGTGGCAACTGCCCTATATGCCACCCTAGATTACACAAATAATCTGAAGCCAATCTCTGATGTTAAGAGTCACCAGTATCCCTTCATCTGCATAGTCACAGGACACAACAGGTTACTGATTCAGTACAGCTGCACGTACTAAGATGTCAGCATCACCAGGTTGAAGCTTTTCACATAGCAAGGAACTTACTTTTAATAAATTTTGTTGTTTTGGAATTTTGAAGTCTTTGGAATAGTAGAATGAAGATCTGTTTCCTGTACTGGTCAACTGATTCACTGGAAATGTAAAAGAACAGTGAATTCAATTCCTACTGGATCTTACTTATCTCACTTCACATAATAGTGTTCAAACCTATTTTACAGATGTGAAGTTTTTCAGCTGTTAAACAGTAACTACAAAGTGTACAAACATATCAAATAGTACAGTCTACAGAAATTAGCTCTGAATGTAATTTCAACTCATACTCACGGAGGCATGTGCTCTATAATACTGTTGAGAAGATAGAATCCTTGATGGTCATTAGCTTTAGAGGCAATCAACTTCTGGAACACACCTAACAATCCAGGCTGTAAGCAAAGCAAATATAAAACTCTATACAGCAGTTCTTCATACGTGACCTACACATGGCCTACCAGAAAGTTGGCCTTTACCATCTAAGACATATTCACCAAGGCAAAAGCTTTCACAACCTAAACTAGGATTCTGTATCCACAGTTAAGGACAAGGAAGACAGATGTCTATCAGGACCAAGTGATGTTCCCTTGAATTAACCTGAATCAAATGAACACCAAAGCCAATTTGAGCACGTATGTCTGCTTCATCAACAGCACCATCTAATCAAGTCTGACTACAGCAGAGCATTCAGCAGAAAGAACAGAAATATGCAGAATAAAGTCCCACTGATCCTCAGATCTCCCAGCATTTTGACTCTTCTCAAGACTGTTCCGAACAGAACCTCTGTGAGTTTTCCCAATACAGTGATCAACAAGAGGCAAATGAGGGGATATAGTGGAAGCTTACTTGCTTGCAAAAAAGAGTGGGAATTTCTACCTTAATTGACAAGAGCACAACCATCTCCACATCATAGAAAAGCATCCAAAAAGCCTGCATTCATAGTATTTTTTGGATTCCCACATAAGCACCATTAATTTAAAGTGTAAGCCCAAATCCAGCTTTTCTCTGAAGGAAAAAAGCTCCTCATAATTTTTAATCTTCAATCAACATTTCTAGAGGCATACACTGTCAATAAATCAATCCAACTTACAATTTTGTCAGCAGCAGCACTTGCTATCGTATTAGCTCCCCGCTCTAAATAAGCCTGCAAGAGTCGGACCAAAGGAGGAATGTTTCCAGTCCTTTCCCATAACACTGGCTGAAGTAGATGAGGGAACAATGCCATGTAGGATGATGGGATTTCATTTTTATGCATTTCTAGAAGTAGGGACATCACTTGAAACACGTATGGAATGAACTCTGGAGAAGAAACAATGACAAATTCAGCAAATACCATCACTGTCAGTTCCTAGGAACCACACACCTATTTCATTGAACCTATAATTTTATGGTATCAACACAAAGATGCCAACAAATAAAACCCTGTAGAAATGCATCAATTCCCAAATCTAATCTATTGCAAAAATTGGCAAGCATTTGGTATAACTTCTATTTCCTCTACTTGTTAATATTTCAGAACACAGGGAACAAACTACTAGAAATAAGGTGATATAATTTAGAATAATAAGCAGTATTGGTAGGTATTTAAAAATACAGTTTGTTTTGAACTAAGTTAATACAGTTGCTGTATCCTATGGAATAACCAAGATGCTTCCCAAGTGTTTATTAAGACTGCAAACACGTCGAGTTCTCACTTGAATGTCCTGGGTTACAGAAAAACTGCCATGAGGTAAATCACAGCAAGCAATTATAGTAGAGAGAGAGCACAAGCACTTACTGATTTTAATTTACCTTGCACATCATTCTGCAGTATCTCAGTGAAGACCATAAACAAAGCCTCTTCAAAGCTTCCAACTGCATCAGGATTTGCTTTGCATGTTATCCTTATCGACAAGCATATTGATTCAAACATGTAATGGTTAAAGTGAGGTTTGCTTGGATTCTAAAAGCAAGTTATAAACAGATAAATCAGCCCAAACTTGCACCCAAATCAAGTATTTAGTAAAATATATTTTTTACTTCAACTGACGTCTCAAGTAGCAACTAGAAATAAGGACACATATGACTTATTTAATAATATACTAATAAGATTAATTACACAGATAAAAGCAAATACAAAAACCATGAAAGCATAAAGAAGGGTTCATTTTTATAAATATTTTTAAGACAACAAGCCATTTTCAGAAGCTCTACAAAAGCTAGCAAGCTGTTAAAAGCAATAACAAAACAAAAACTGGAAAAAAAATTAATTTCAATCCTGTAAGTATCTTGTAAATTCTTTATTGAACACGTGGTTCTACTCTGCAGCTAATTTAAACTATTTGTACAAATGTTCTGGACAGTTGGTGAAGGTATTCTAGATCATTTCCCAATGTCAATGTTCAAGAATAACAGCCCAACCTCAACAGAAAACAAACAGAATGTTACCCACCAAAAGCAGGAGGGTAATTTAATTTAATCCCACATTTCAGGGCCTAAACTTATTATTAGCCTCAGAAGCTTCATAGACAAAGAATAAGGGATATTGTAATGGCAGCCTCTGCACAAGCAAACCTTTATACTAGAACAAACTGGTAGTACAAAGATACTTCATATGCTGTTTCCAAATTTCAGATGAGAGCAGGAGAGATTAATTTGAAAGTATGTCCCAGAGGAAAAAAGTAATTGGCTGTTTGAACTCATTTTAGTCATAAAATATCAAACAATTTCCAGTACTCTAACCAAAAATGAACAAGGTATACATAAATCTTCAGAAACACTGCTTTGAAAGGTAGAAAGTGACTATTTTGATCAGATAGCCTGTTTCTTTACCTTACTGACAGCCAGCAGTTTCTGTGTAAGCTGTGTGATGACAGAGGGGATGTATGGAATTATGGATTCCTGTAGCAGAGAAAAACTCCTCATGATGGCTGCAAATAAATTGAAAGTATTATCTTCTGGAGACAAACATACACTTCTGTCATCCATCATACGCCTAAATCCTTTATTTCTTACTATTAAATTGGATCCTGAGGAATTAGGTAGAGTAAGAAAGAGCACCTGCTGCAGAGGCAATCAATCCATAGCATGAGAAAGGATAAAACAAGGCCTCATTATCCCCATTCTACAGACAGAGCACAGAAGATTAAGCAACTTTGCAATGACCGTCATTTATCTTGGGCAAATCTCAAATCTTGGTGTACTTTTAGCCACAGCCCACTCATATCTACTGACACTGCTCAGGTAACTGCCCTGACTACAAATACAAGCATGTGAGGAATAATTTCTCACAATACCATTATGTCTGGTGCTTCTCTTTGGTACCATCAATCCAAAGATGGCTTACTATAGCTGGTAAATAACCACAGGCTGTGCGTACCTCTTTAGCATGTTTATTTTTCAAATAAAAATTCACTGGCCTGTAACTCTAAGCCTTTACCTCAAGTTAAGAAAGTTACTTTTATATTGCAGAACTTGAAGCATTTACCTTTCATGATGTATTCGTTTTCAGACGAGCCAGGAAGTGTCAGTGCTTTAAAAAGGTTTGTTAATAGCACTTCTACAAACGGTGCCAATTCTGCAGCTGTAATGCTGTCAAGGAAAACACAGGTCTTTAAGGATGACAGATATTCACAAACATCAAGTGTTTTATGATACTGTAATACTAAGAAAGAAAATATCCCCTACAGACATTTCTCATCCTTAATGACAAAACCCATGGTAGCAATACATTTTTCTCTGCTTGAGAACTTACAGGGTGGTATTATTTGTTCCCCTCATGGTAAACAGCCTTTCAAGAGCGTGGGCTGCATATGTGTGGACCACAATACTTTCTGCTTGAAGATGATTGATTAGAAGAGGAATAGATAGCAACAGTTGTTCTTTAGGTACCTACAAAAACACAGCAGTAAGTTATACTTGTTACACAAAATGCAGATAGTTCAACACTAGATCACAACCACCCTGAGCTCATCAGCTACCATCTGAAAGCTTGGCAGAGAAAGAAGGTTCCTCCAGTTGCTAAATCACACCTTGGCAACCAAGAGGTACCTATTTCTGTCACTGCCTGTATACTTCCCCCAAACATCAGTGTCACATTTGAATATAAGTACATCTATTCCTAAAGAAGATTTATTTTCCAATTTTACTGTTTTAACAAATACTGTTTTATATTTTATATAAAATATTAAATTTTAAAATATCACAAGATTAATCATAAGAGATTAATAAAGGTAATCTCAAATGTAGAAATAATGCTCAACATATTTTCTTATTGCATCACACAAATTAGAGAAGGTAAAGGACAAAGTTGCTATACTCTTGAACAATCACAACAACAATACGAGCAATCAAGTGCTTCACTTGATAAAGTCTGAGCGTGTCACAGAACTATGCATATGGATAGCATATAGACTTCATGTTAATTGCATATTTATAGCAATATCATCTACTTTCAAAACTAAAAATTCATCATGAAGTGTTATATATGACTATCAAACACCTGTTGAGTTAACATATGGCCAAGTAAGATAAATTAGGCTTGGCAAGTATAAAATAACAAACTGCAATGTTTTTACCATAAGAGAAGAACTTACTTGGTTTCTAAAAATCATGATATATTTGATACCATCTGCTTTTAGCACAGGGAATTCATTCACTGCAATAGAAAAATATGTAAATTGTGCTGATACTTTTTACATAAATGTATTTACTGAACATATACTATATATAGAGGTGACATTAAGTCACGATTTCTCTCCTCCAAAATAATACATAGTGTTTTTCTATGTTGCTTAGTTTCTGCATTTCTGCACTGGAACTGTTGGACTGAGTACCAGTTTTAGCTACAAATCCCACCCCAGCACCATTAAGTGTACAGTCCAACTCTTTCACGTGAAATTTCCTCTTCAGGCTCTGATTGCATATTCCATGCCAACCCACTGTGTTCCAAAGAGAGGATAATTGCTGAAGCATGATATAAATTGTGCTTTAAATCTAGACATCCGTAATCTCATCAATATGGGCTGATAAAGCCTACAACCTAGTCTTTGGTATCTTAACTTCTCACGGTTTTCTATAGCATAGAAATTTGCAATAAGGTCTCAAATGTAGAAATAAATTACTTTGATTCAACAAGTTTAAACATGCAGCTGATAGCAACCATGTGTGTACATGCTCTGATCTTGCAGATCACATGTGGTAATCTACCTTTGTTTAAAAGCTCATTGACTGCTGGCCAAACAAACGTGAATTATTTCCTGTGTGCCAGCCATTAACAGTCTTCTGCCTCAGAAACTATGCTGATACACAAGTGCTTGAACCTTAAACAATGGTCACTGTCAAGGCTGTAGATATAGCACAAGAAATGCTGGATCAAGATTAACTTACCACTAGCAGACTTTAAGTCAGGTTGAATGTGATTCACAAAGAATTCTGTCAGATTAACAAGTTCATTAGCTTGCGTTATTCCGTGCTAGAAAGACAAAACCCAAACCAACTCTGGTGTTATATACTGACATTCAGCAAGTTTTCTTACTAATTTTATGTGCTTTTAATAAAAGGAATCTAAAGCATGCATGCACACGATGGAATTGTTCAAACTCCATCTTTAGCAGGGAGAGTCTAGCTCTCACCGGTAGCACTACTGAGGTTCCAAGTTACAGTTAAGACTTGAGAAGTAATAGCATGTAACACAGTAATAATCATCCACAACTTTAGATAGAAAATATCTGCCTCTTACTAACTTTATACCTTTTATTTTTTTGTGATAAGCCTTTTTAAAAGGAAAAGTTTGGGACTCCAACTACCATTCTGAACTAGAGCAGCAAAATAATGATTGCTTAGATTTCGCTTATTAAAAAAACACAACTACTTTTTAAAGCAAGTGTCCTAAGTGATGTTATCCTGTATTTGCCAACAAACAGCATAGAAAAAGACAGATGTACAACTCTGAAGTCTTCTAATTGCTCAAGACTCTGGATCACATCCCACACCACCACTATTAGCAACTGCTGTGTACAACTAGTTTTGGAGAAAGACTGAGAGTCTTCAGCAATATTGCACAGAGATGCTGTACAACACATTTTACTATGTTTGCTTCAAATCTATCTTGTAAATCCACTGAGATTTGAACTGTAATAATATTTATTAGTAATTAAAGTATCTTCTGTAGGATATTTGATACAATGCTACTGTTTCCAAACAGGGTTTCGCTCAGATACAGCTTTTCAGTGCATCCTATTAGTTGCTTTCTCCCAAACAAGTAGTGAGATCCAATTCCAGCCATTGTTATCATTTCCAAATCCTAAACACTCAAATAACAGGAAACATTGGGAAATACAATGCCAGGAACCTGACAGTCACTTAAGAGTCTTTCTAGTTTGCTTAACACTTTGGATCATCTTCTGTAAAGCTAAATTTGGACTTCCATAGGTACCAAGCCAGTCTGTAAGCATTTAAAAGCTTGAGGCATCTACAACTGAGGTAATCTTGTTTCCTCCCATGTTTCCTTCCATCACACACGCTAGTCTGACCTGTGCAATGGTCACAAGTGGGGGTGGACTCTTCCCAACTGGACAATCGGATACCCCCAAATTACCAACTGTGATAGGATTGTATAATGGGCAACTTTGAATCTCACCAACACTAAACTACTACAAATACACTTACTCCCATTCTGAAGAAGCATAAAATGCACATTATAATATTTGAATACATATGGATTAAAATGAATAGAATGTGAAAGTACCTTCTGTGTTTGAGCTTTGGATGCCAGAGATGTAACAAGGTAAATAGCTGCATCTTTGTGCTTCCAGTTAACAGATGGATTCTTCGCATATTCTTGCAGCATGGAATTAACATATCCAGAAAAAATCCCTGTCACAGGTCCTTCAAAAAATTTGCACAAGCCTCTGACTAGGTCACAAGCTGCTCTGCGCCTGGTGTCGATGTCTGCATAAGAACCAAAGATGCTTTGGATATGAGAAAGTAGACAGCTTTTCATGTTAATAAACAGAATAACAGTATTTTAATAATATACAGCTTCTCAAGTTACAGCCACACTGTATTTTAATTTTTGCAATCCTCCACACTGATGCTTAAGAACACTTCTATGTCTTTTACTTACTGCCACAATAGGGACTATCTGTACAACAAGGACAGGAATGGACCCCTACCAACACCGCATGCCTTCTTACAACTCTTGTTGCCCTCTGAAGTGGTTCCAGTAAGCATGCAGGGGGAGGCTTCTTACTCTGTTGACAATTACACACCCAAATCTGGTTGGGATGGAGTTAATTTTCTTCATAGCAGCCCATATGGTGCTGTGTTTTGTACTGGTGACTAAAACTGTTGATAACACCCAGTGTTTTGGCTGCTGCTGAAGACTGCTTGCATAGTTTCAAGACTTTCTCTTTTTGCTTCCCAGCAAGTAGGGTGGGGGTGGGTAAGAAGCTGTGAGGGGAGACAACCTGGACAGCTTTGATCCAAACTGATCAAAGGGATATTCCATGCAATATAACATCCTGCTTGGCAAGAAAAAAAAACAAGAGGAGAGGGGTTTTGGTGAAGTAGCCACTGCTCAGAAACAGGCTGGGCACCAGTCTACTCGTGGGAGGTGGCAAGTCATTGACCTCCCTCCTGTCCTCCCCTTCTCTTTCCTTCCTCTTCCTTTCTCTTAAACTGCCTTTATCTACCAGTCTTCTCACTTCTACTCTTCTTATTCTCTCCCTTATTCCACCACAGCAGGATGGGGAGCAAGCTGCTCTGTAGTGCTTAGCTGCTGGCCCACCAGACTGAATTTTTGTCAAAACAAAATGAAAAAAACTGCAAAAATTCCTTGTTTCAAAAAAGGGGAAATGAAGCAGTCAGACAGCCATTAATACAATATACTAACAGAAGCAACAGAAGGAAAACAAAGCAAGTCAATTTAAATGCAATAAACTAAACTTCTCAAGCAATCTCTGAAGAACACCACTACTTCTTGCCTCAATTCTTACAGAAATAAAAAGTACCTAACAAGTAAAAGCTTCACAGATACCTAAAATGTAGCCTCATCCTAGATAAGAATGACAAAACATTTGCTTGAAAAAAGTTCAAAAATATTTTCATTCAATTTCTGTCCTCCACTGTAAGCTACAGCAAATCTATTTCCAAGTGTCATTAATCTAAAAGTGGCAGCCATAAACAATTAGTGGCACAGAACAGTATACCCAGACCTGTCATACAGATTGAGATATGGTTCAGTTGTTCTCTGAACTTGCTGAAGACCAGCGAGCTACCATCAGAAAATCAAGTGGCTCTGTCAGCACAGCGCTGGTTTTCAGGACTGTTACTGTATTGGTTTGAACACGGTGCCAGCATACAAGGGCTGGCTGCTGTCCAGCTGGCTTCATCACAGATTTGTATGCAACACCAGTCAGAATTTCAGTTTCAACATGACAGACTGCTAAATACAGGCACAGTCTCTCCATGTTATTTAAGACTCTACACAGAGGAACTAAGTACACAACCGTGGCCATTATTCAGCATTGACTTACAAGCTACAGTTGCTGGAATGAGAATGTGCGCAGTGCAGGAGACATACCAATCTAATTAAGGAACAGACCCTATAAAAACACTGTTCAAAACAAGAAGACACTGTGATGGGCACATTGTGCCAGTAAACTTGATCAAAAACTGGATAAAATCTCTTGGGCAGGGGGCGGGGAGACACCTTCCCAATTTAAAAGTTATACAAGCTCTGTAAATTGCTTCAGCTCTTTAGAGCTATATTTAAAGACCAAGTATTCTTAGTATAAATCTGTGGATTACCAGATCCTTCCAAATCCCTTCTTATATATTCTTCAGAATTATCTTCAAATGCTTCTTCATCAGCCGCTGCAAATACAAAATACACAGAAGTTGAAATACTGCAGTCTCTGATTTTTATGATTAAAAGGTGTATTATCAACTTGCTATTCCCCCCTCCAAGTACTTTTCTGCAACATTAACAGACATTAATCAGAACTATCCAGCCAGACTAGCTTGTTTAGATTGCCAGTGCCCCACAAATTAGTTTTTCATACTCATGAGTTGATGTATTCCTGATTGAAAAAAATACAAGAAAGAAAAAAGATAGGACATGTTCAATACTAAGTGTATTTAAAGAGGCTTCCAGAGTCATAGACTTAAGACAGAGAAGCTTCTTATCGCTGCAATATATCTTCCCTGCATTTTAGATACCAGGATCAATACGAGCCCATCAAAACTTGGAGAAATGGCCATTACAATTTAGTAGGCCTCCTATCCATGCCTATTGAATTACTTCTTGAATGACTCTGCTGCTTACTTTAATCCTGAAAAGTTATTGGTGGCACATGGCCAGACTTTCTCTGCTTTTCAATACGAGATCCCAGTAAGACAGGAAAATTATTAGATGTATTCTTACAAATCTACAATTCAAAGCAATCTACTGTAGAAACTCGGTATACAACAGGTAATCCTCAATATTTAGTCCTGCACAGCCACATACCATGCTAGATACAGTGAGATTTTATTGTGTCTTTGAAAACTGAAGTCTCAGAAAAGTTACCTCTGAATTCCATATTGGGAACAATAACTTTTTCACAGATGCTTGTCAATGTATTCTGGTCTTCAAACAGATGCTTGTAATGTGGTCTCTCACAAACTGAGGCCAGAAACTGGATTGCGTTACTAACCAGCTTGAACAACACAAACAGAACACAGATCTTTAGCAGGACTGACCAATTTATAAATCACCACTAAACTTGACAAGGTTAATAACAACTCACCAAGTCATACTTCACTTCCTGGCCTGTTGTGACTAAGAGATTCCAGATTGCTGTTACAAACCGTGGCAGGTAGGGCTGGAATTCTTCATCATATTTTTGAGCATATAAAGCAGCATTATCACAAATTTGTGATTTCAAGAGCTCCAGTAATCCAGCTTCCTCTTCATCCTCACATAAAATAAAATCAAGAATTTAAAGATCTAAACTTCATCACCTCTTGAAAGCATCAACATATCTGAAGGAACTATTTACACTGTTATTTTACCATGTGCTAAATTGGTGACAGAAATACCTCTCATGTCCCTGCAATTACTGTATTTTGCTGATTTGTACTCGAACTAAGTTGCTAGTTATAAATCATACCTACACTTCACATGAAAGCACTCTGCACTTCAAATGATTTAGACCTCAAAGTCTGACATGAAATTAATTTATCAATGTAACAGGAAAAAGACAACACAAGTTATTGAGAAAATCTGCTTAGAAGACATTGTATCTTGCTACTTTAAAGTGGAATAGCTGTAAAAGTAGTTTACTCCCTCTCCCCATACAGACACAGATACTTGTGGAACCAAAAAGTGAATTTGGAAACTGAGCTGGAATTAAAAAAAGCCCACAACCACCAAACACCACCCAGTACTGCCCTCCTCCCTCCAGTCCCCACCTTACAGTTTCAATGCGTATCACTTCCTGACTCAGTTCAGCACACAGCTGCATGAATGTCTGTGCTGGGAAACAGCCCACAGATACAAGAGAAAGGAACAAAGCTTCTTTTAGCAGCAGCGTTGGCCACATCAACCCTGAAACTATAGCAGAACTAATACACCTCCCTACGTATCATAACTATAGAGTTGCTTTGGCTCCACCACGTGGCAAACAACTGTGCTGTATCGGGAACACAGCAGCAGGTTAAATGCAGAAAGCATGCACAAAATTAATGTGAGCTTTGATGACTTGGTAGCATCTTTCAAATATGAAACTACTAATTTTATCATTAGACAAAACCAGAAAATGCTAAACTGAAGCACTTCAGGACGCCTTGGAAGCACTTTGGAATCCTACCAAATTCAAATCTTCCAAAGTTCAAGTCTTCCAAGTTCTTTAAGATACCCTGTTTTGCTAAACTGTAATGAATGCATGAACCAGCTGAAAGGTGCTGAAAACTTTTAAGCACTGTGACTCTCTAATGATCCAGTTACTTCAGCAGGTGTCCTCAAAAAATTTCATCGTTGATGATTATCTGTAATTTGATTTCTGAGATACAGCTTCAAGAACTGGACCTCAAATTTGTTAGACAACTGGGCAACTTGTAGCCATTCTATTCCCTTCTATACCCAGGGAAACAAGAAAACTTTGCATCGTTCAGAGTTAGATATAAGTTTTCACTGAACCCTCTCCAGTACAGAGAGAAACCAGGAGGTTTATACAATACTTACATCAGTCTGCAAAAGTTTGTTATCCAAAGTTAGAAGAGTGTGAAAATTTGTCATCCACGTTTCCATGTTATCTTCAAAAAACTCAGGAAGATCCTGTGAAGGAAAAGCTTAAGTTAGATTGGGTATGAGGAAAAAATTCTCCACCAAAAGGGTTGTCAATCATTCGAACAGGCTGCCCAAGGAAGTGGTTGAGTCACCATCCCTGGAAGCATTTAAAAGATGTGGCCTTTAGGGTCATGGTTTAGTGGTGGACTTGGCAGCACTAGGGTTATGGTTGGACTCGATGATCCTAAAGGTCTTTTCCAACATAAACGGTTCTGTGATTCTTATCACTTAAATATACCCATACACCTCCTTGATATGACAAGAGCTTAGACTCTCTTGAACTTTTGCTTAGATAGGGCCAGGCATGGCCTTGAAGGCTGCCTCAAGTGGATCCTCTAAATAACAGTATAACAGCTTTGTAAGATCACAGCAAAACTATTAGAAGAACAAGGAGATTCACCTGAAAATTTAAACTGTAGAACAGCTTCGCAATCAGAATGAGAGACGAGAAGAGAACCTTCAAAGCACTAGCATCATTTGCATGTGTGCTGCAAAGTTCAATAGTTGCCTAAAAAAGAAGACATAAAATTCAGTCACGTAACATGCACACACAAAACACACTGACAAGAGACATAGAAAAGTGTCATGGATCTTTTTTTTTATTTAAGCAGAAAATACAGCTCTATTTGATCTCCTCCTCAATCCTGTCAGGTGTCCCTTCTTTACTTTAGTCTGAACCTCATTAAGAGTTCCAACTAACTAATCTTAAGTTTTCATTGTGCAGGCATTCACAACAAGCATTTCAGAATGCTAATCTTGTTTTAGAAATAATTCAGAAAGAAATACCTTAAAGAGATTTGTCAAGGGCAAAGCAAAAGCATCAAGGACAAGTTTGATCTCTGTCCATAATTCATTGGACTTAAATTCATGGCGGTACCTGAGGAGTGAAAGAGAAAGACAAGAAAAATACAATACAGTCTTCACATTTATTACCAAATCAATGTGGATATAATTATTTTTTTGCTGAACCTTAAATCAAATACCGTAAAGTAAATAAGAACTAAACAAACATAACTCAGTGCCACACTAGGTGTACAGTTTGACAACCACTTAAATTCTTATTAAAATGTTAGTAAGCATCGAATCCCCAAAGGTAGACTTGGTAAATCTACAAAATCAAGTCTAACAGTGGGAATTTAGAGTCAAACAGAAATTTACAAGCCATATACTAACTCCCTTATTTCCAGTACCTTTTAAACAGAGAGTGAGCAGTTCGAAGGACCCCATTAATGACATGGAAATCTCCACTTTGAAAGCGATTCACCATTTCTGTCAGTAAGTCTGGCCATTTCTGAGGAAAGTCTTCCCGACCAATAATACTAATAGCATCACTCAACTGGAAGGGAAACATAACCATTATGTGATATAATAGCAGGCTATTTGCAACTCACTACAAAAAACCCCACTGCAGTCATGCCAGATGTTGCAAATACCTAAGAAAAATTCTTATTATTCTTGTCAGATCAAAAAATAATTGGATTAAATAACTGTTAGTTTTAACCACAAATATGTATGTACACACAGTCTCACTTTCTGCAGTTACAGTAATTGCCTTAAAGTAGGCAGAAGTGGCTGTGACAATATACTCCAAGTTAATTGCATTGGAATGACCTCATTGTAAGGTAACAGAACTCTCCCAATAACCAGAACCTCAACATGCACTTAAAATATTCCAAAAGTCTCACAGACGTAAGAAATATGACAAGTTACCTGCTTCTGAATTTGTTCTGGGCTGCTAAGCATCAAGGGCACTATGTTGGCTTTAATGGCTATCCTGTCTGATTCACATATTTTGTTCAGTTCATCCTCAACCTAGAATTAAAACAGTAATTAGTGGGCATATTGTAGGCTACAAGTGAGTATCAGTATTTCAGAAACCAATTGTACTGATTTAGGTAACTATTGCATAAGAGTCTAATAAGATGATCTGTTAAAGAAAGATATTGCCTACAAGGAATCTATAATACCTGAAAAAAGCTGAAAGAAATCACGTCCTTCTGTAAAACTTTGACCTAGTTTTTCTCCTTGTCTAATAGTGACTTTTCAAATCAGTCATAATATGGGGGGGTTGGTATGCCAGTAACAGATGTAGATTCAACCAATAATCTCCTCTTCCACCACACCTCTGTCCCCACTGCTGCCAACCTCAAAGATTTATTTTGTGCAAGCTGCCTCAAGCCACACTTTCTATAAACTGTACACTAAGATGGGTGCAGGTTACACCACCAAACCTGTAAAAATGAGTTATTTAATCAGTTCAAAGGATCAATCAGCTCAAAGTCCAGTCAGTCAACAGTGCCAGGGAGTAGTAAATCACAAAATTTCTACTAAAGAAATAAAATCAGGAGGGGTGTCACCAACTGGTGACAGCAGTGACAGTCTCATCATCAGTGATGCATCATTCAGAAAACTGGAAATCAGCCAGCAATTAAAAGAGGTGAGCACCCCCAGAGAGTAATTTAATGATCTGAAGATGCTTCAACAGATAGCAGTACTACCCTCCTCCTTACCACCCTTTTACCAGCTTCCCGTAAACTTTAAGTTTAGCAATTTCAAGAGCTGTTTAGCTATAAAAAAAGCAGTTAGAAAAATAAGACACAAAGAACTTGCTCTTCTGCAATGAATCAGAAGAATGGACAGAATCCTTATGTACACATTAAACACCACACAAAGGGATGAGCTTTAAAACCTGAGCTTTACAAGTTGTGTGACATGAAAAGCAGCAATAACTGTACCAAGCAGGGAGGCAGGACTCACTGCGGTGCATTTAGACAGGTGAGGACAGAGGGGTAGAGAGATCAGCAACAGCAAATCCTACTATACAGTTATTTATGAGATGTTTTTTCAAATAAATGAGATCTATTTACAAGACCTGAGAGGCAGCAGAGAGATGAGTATTCTTTACTTACATACTTCAAAAACAAGTTAAAAAGAGCAAACTCTTCCCTCTCTCCAGAAATGCCCCATGCATCTGGCTCTGCAGGCTTTATCAAATCAAAGTCCTTGAATAGGCAAAGCCCTTTTAGTTCCATAGTGCTTTGTACCAGTCAGGTCCAAGGCTGCTAAATTAAACCATGGGCTGTAGGTAAGCTAGCCTTAGGGCTGTACTTCACATTCATACAGATTCTCTTGAAATGAAAGCCTCAGTTTTGGACAAAACAACATGCTTGAAGCCACACAGCAATTGTAACACTCCTCTGGATGCACTTACTGCATAGCATCTCCACCTACTCCATAACAAAATCTCATCCACAATTACATCAGCAATCCACAAAAAGGAAGCCACTTATATATCCTTCCATAAGAGAATGCTATTTCTACTTATAAGATGCTACAGATAAAGATGCAATTTGGGAGAAATGACTGAGAATTTAGTATTACAGAAACAAAGTTCTAGAACCTTCATGTCAGACTGAATGTGCTGATCTTATCAAACACAGCCAGAGAAGCTATGGCCTCCTAGTGTTAGTGCCAGGGGAAGGGAGAAATCACATGCAAATCTGCAAATATGTACTAGCTAAGATGTAATGATAAAATACTTATGAGGTTCCCTGTTGTAAAGCAACATTACACAGTTGATATTTTTCAGATATAAACAGTACTTTCACTGAGATAAAGTATAAATGCCACCAATTAAAACCTCTTGTTGCTGAAAGAGTTGAGCTCTCAAACATAAAGTACTTTCTACCATATATTTCTACCATATATTAAATTTCACAAATGCTGAAAGCTCTGAATCAAAAATGATTCAGACCTCTTCAAAACAATGATAAAATGGGATTAAATGACAATACTTGTAAGTGTTGAACTGGCAAGGCCACCAAAGCAAACTGTCTCACCCTATTTTTTTGCCCCAGATGCACTTCCATGAAGTGAAGCTAGTATCACCACTTTCAGCTGCAGCGCTGGCGTGACATGTTTGTCACACTCTGACAACAGAAGCAGGCCAAACTGGCCAGCTTGTGTATAGACACATCACAATCATTTTGGTTTAAGTAATATTACTATTAGTTATATGAGCTTTAAAATATCGTGCTTCTGAAAAATATGCATATAGTAAATTATTCATTCATAATTTTATCACTCAGCTCTAGCTCTTTTCAATAGACTGGACACAACTGTGCAGGTTTTAGCCCCTCATCAGTGAGCTGCACCTTGTGCTTGTTTTCTGAATGATCTACTTTCCCTCACAGAGCACAGACATACACACTTTCTTCAAGGCTACTGTAGAATATCTTATTGTACCTTAAAAAGATTATTAAATCTCAGCCAAACTACTCACTGGGATACCTACAATTCTCCAGTTCCTTTTAATATAATTCTTGAATGTTACAGATGCACAAACTTTGATGACATTTTCCTGTGATTTCTCCAGCAGCGTTAAGAGTAACAACGGGTAATTCTGGTTTCCTTCCACTGACTCAAGAAACTTCTCAGCTGTAAGAGAACACACCGAGGTTAGCAAAAGCTGAACTGATTTTTCTGATGGGAGGCCTAGGATTCCTCGAGCGTCTACTCAAAATAATCAACCCATGAATACTTCCCCAGGGTTCCACAAGAACAGAACCACAGAGCAAGTCTGACAAAAGGTACTGTGGCGTCTTTATTACTAAGCACTTTGATACTTCTGCTATTTAGAAAAGCTCACAATTCAAAGCAGGATGTGGAAATATTGCCTCCTCACTGTCTCACATAACCTGATAGAAATAAATTCTGGTTTATTGTGAACAGCAGCACTGTTGTGAGTGACAACAGCACACACACACAAAAACAGAAACACAGGAAAATAAAATTACAAAACACAAATTAATATTTATATACATTCCTTACTAGGGGGTTTGTTTGTTTGTTTTAAAAGGATACTGAGAACTTCTGCTACGAGGTTACCCCATAAACATCCCCTGAAGTTTTCCAAAAAGAAACTAAACTTTTCGGACACTTACCAGGACGCCTGATAGCAGGATCTGGATCTAGTGTTTTCTTTAGATACTCAGTTAAGGTTTGTAAATTGGCATCACTCAGCTCCATTTTGGCAGAACCTAAAACCCACAAGTAGTTTTGTTAGAAATACAGATCAGAAAGGGTATCCTATTCCTATAAGCCACACATATGTGAAGCTACGTTCCAAAGAAGACACACAGCTCTTTTGACTATACCTCATGAAACATGATCCCATCCCAACAGCTAGTGTGCACCAAACACAACCCAGAAACACATTCTGTTTCTTCAGCTACACATAACTGTTACTATCTGGTTTAATGAAACCAGCCTCCTAGAACAGGATCACACATTCAGCAAACCATGAACCACGTACAGCCAAGAAAGGATCTCTTGCTCTTTCAGGACAAACAGGAGTTTGATTTTGCTTCTGAGAACTACCATCAGCCTCAGAAACCTGTTTCTGGTTCAAAAAGCTGAATAGACCTGCCCTACTGAATTGTTCTGTTTACAATTATAAGTGTATTGGAGAGTCAAGACTTGTTTGAAATTAAGTAGTCATTATCAAAGAAAACTCTCAACAGAAAATTAATTTCTTACAAAGAGACAAAAGACCGTAAAAAGCCAGAGGGTTTGTCCATCCTGTAAAGTGAACTTAGATTAGGGTGGGAATTGATTTGAACTGCAATACTTATTACAGAGTAACTCTGCGCAGTAAGTCTGAATTACTTGTCTCTAGTAACCCTCCCACACACATTCCCATACTTCCCACAGTGATATATTAAGTTCACAACTTTAATTGCAATAATTAAAACTACAGTAACACTAAAACAGTAGCAAGACATGCTTCAATGGACATGTTGTTCAGGATATCAATTCTGCCCATGTTTCTTACCACCAGCAGCACAGTTCACTCTCTACAATGAGGAAGCAAAGGTTTCAATACTTCTCTGGAGTTTCTAGTTAGTAAGATACAACTGAAATGTGTCTGTCCCACTTTGGATTCGTTCTATTTTGATTATCAGTGCAGTAAGTATAATTTCTATTTAAACACACTTGCAAGAGCAGCAAGTTTTTATGACATAATTTCTACTTTATGCAATCTATAGCATGAAAATAAAGAGCAGCAATATCCTCTTGAATTAAATGGCTATTAGTGAGTAGTTGAGATCCCAACACGTTTTGCAAAATGTAAAAATCCACCTAAAGTCCTGCCTCTCATGTGTCACCTGCCTCTCTCTGGGGGGTTTACTCTCTGTAGTCTCGCTTGCTAATTCACATCAGTCAACGAAATCCCAATAAAGTACAGCCTAAGTAAACAACACTAATAATAGCTGGCTCATCTGTTCCACAAAATGGACCATGCATCACTACTGTGATGTTGTAACTAATACTTAGTCTTTCACATTAACAAAAAATATAAATTATCTGCTCCAGGGAAGCTTGTAAGGCCAAGGTGCAAAGCCATGCAGAAATCATTTATGAAGGCTAAACTTGACTCAAACGGGAAACCAAACTGACAGAGGGGACAGTCAGTCCTGAATGGCCTTTTACAAATACCTCCTGTACACATGTAATACAGGGACCATGTAAAATTACCCACATTGAGCTGAGTGTTTACTTTGAAGGCCAAACATGATGACCTGAAATTCAATCCTTCATACAAAAGGAGAAATATTTTCACCTGACACCTACTTCGTATCTCTCTCTTCTCCTCTGACTGTTCCTTTCTTCCCCCAGGACAAAAAGCTGGCGGTACTTGCTAGAGGGATACACCTGTGCTTATTACTGCATTGTGACATGTGTCTCTCACAGAAAAGGAGAATGTTTTCAAACCACTTCTCCAGAAGAAAACCCATAAATTGTGCTTAAAAGTCAAATTCATGACAGATTTAAGGGAAAGAAGGCAGAGGGTAGCAGCAGCATTCCTCCAAGAGCCTCAGAGCGCTCAGTTCCGGCTCTGTTCACTCACCACAACACTTCCCAAACACCATCGACATGCCTATGGATGTTTTTGGTCCAGATTTTATGGGAAAGATTATATTTACACTAAACCACTACGGAGGAGCTTTACGTTCGCTTTCCACTTGACCAAACCGCTGGGGTGAGGAGACAAGCACCACCCGGCCACGGGAGCGGCCCCGAGGCCCCATCACAGCCCCGACAGCTCACGCACGGCGCTGCCCTCCAGGCCGGGCAGCGGAGCCCTCCAGGCCCTGCCACCGGCGGGCCCGCCCCATTCTTACTACCACGAGGACGGCTCAGCCCCCTCCCACCGCCTCTGCCCGGCACACCCCGGCGCCTCCCCGGTCCCATCTCCACCGCCTGCCCGGGACGAAGCCGCCAAGCCGTTTATCCGCCCGTCGCCGCCAGATTGCGCCTCCCCCGCAGCGGCGGCTCCCGCTGCCTCATGCGGCGGCGGCCGGACTTCCCTGCGGCTCCCGCTAGGCGGGCCCAGGGGCAGGGAGGCCGACTGGCCGGCCTGCCTACCCCCGCTGGGCCGGGTCGGGGCGCGCCGGGGGCAGCGCGGGCTTGTGGTCGCGCCACGGAGCCCCAAACAGCACCGACCACCCTCAGCCAAACTCGCTCCCCTCCCCCTCCCCGCCACAGCCAGACTGGCGGCTGCAAAAGCCAATGAGAGGAGCACATCGCTGAGCCCTAGAGGCCGCGAGCCAATCGCGAGCTGCGGGAGGCGGGCCGAGACGCCCCAGCATGGAGAGCTGCGCTTCTCGCTGCGCCGCGGGCCCAGCGCCCGATCCCGCGGCGAAGCGGAGTGGCGGCCGGCTGAGGGCCGTGCAGGCTGCCGGGCCGTAGAGCCGCCCCCACCGCCAGCATCGCCGGGTGGCGCGGCCTAGCCTCACCTGGCGACTCCCCCCGACGGTGGCGGCGGCAGCTCCCAAAGCTCCGGCTGCGCTTCACATTCAAAAAGCGGCAAGAGGGCGCGGCGGCGGCACCGTGACCGCATCACGTAGGGCGGTGACACTGTTTAGCCACCCGACCAATCGGCGCCCTCCTCTTTTCCGACGCGCTCCGCCCTCAACCAATCCTTTTCGCGCTCCCTACGAGGAAGCCGCCTAATGGCCAGGCTCTTCCCACAAGGCCCTGGGGCACCTCTCGGAGGCCGCGCCAGCCGCCAGATCCCCGCCCGGCCTGAGAGGCTCTGGGGCCCGGCGGGGAGGGCGGGCGGGAGCCGGGGCCCAGCGGGAGTGGACGAAACTGTGGCCAGGCGTGGGCTGCAGGAGGGGGACACGGCCCCCGAGGACGAGCCAGCGGAGGGGAGGGGGAGCAGAACGAAATGAAACCCTGGTGGGGGGTCTGCGCTGCCGCTGAGGAGAGCGGGGGTTCTGCCCTACACAAGAGAAAACGCGATCAACACTTCTTAAAACTTTATTGATTTACCCACTCGATTAAAGCATGGAATATTATAACAGTATCATACATAGTATTTGCATGTAGAAAACTTTACATAGGTTTTTTTTTCTGTATTATATAATTTTGGTATTCTCTCAAAAATGTATACATCCATCGGGCAAGGAATGCTCTTTAAATTATTGATATTAAATGCACTTAATATGCAGATCTTCAAAAAAACTTAGGCATTTTAAATACGTGAAAACATACATTTTACACAGAAATAACATTAAAGGTGCTGAACAATTTACATATTCCAGGGAACTGCGTTTTTGACAGAAAAGGCTTAGTTCTACTTTAGAGTATAAGTTATTAATCTTACTCATTCTTAATAGTAGGACCGAGCTCAAACTTGGGGGGTGTTTGTTTATATTGTTCCATTTACAATTCAGAAACTGAAATATGAGACAGGGATAACAAACTGCTCTAAAAAGAGTATTTTCTTGTACTGTAAGACAATAGAATCAACATGAAAGGGAGTTTTCAGGGTTTTCCTCATTAGCGTCCTCCCCCTGCCTACTTATATCCTAGAGAGGTCCAAAATAAATACCATGCAGTCTCTGTATTTATACCCTTTTATGTAAATCATTTATAATTTAATTTGTTGCATAACACTAAGAGTCTAAGAAGTTACTTTTTATTACTCCATGTATTGCACAGGTGCCTCGATCTCCACCAGGACATGCTGACAGACCTTGTTCTCAGGGATGGCTCCACTAAAGCCAATAAAACCCCTAAAAACAGGCAAGAGAAAGACTGTGGTAGCAGAGGCAGGCCAAGATCGGAACCAGCAGTGACTACTGCACGAGTTCTGGCTCAGTATTTTTACCTTCATTAAGATGCCAATGGGCTACAATCTCTGACCAAGGGAAACCAAACAGCTGATGTGAATACAAGTGTTTCAGGTATCACACTTAACATACCATTCTTATTGCTTTAACATGTACAATCAATTCCAGAAAACTGACAGGATTAAGGCTGATAGAATCCAAATTTATTCCAGTCCCATTCCCATCTCCTTCACACACTACAGAGTCTAGGATGTTTTTATGTCACATATCTAGTTTCGGCAGTTTAAGTGATATAAATACAACAAAAAAGCTTACTTAAAGTGAAACAACCCACCACAGAACAAACCAGTCTCAGAACTAAGGCTGAAGGAAAGGATTGATGAAAGGCCCTTATTCTATATGCAGAGATAGTATGTGTGTTGCACATTACAGTAAAGAAAGCCCACAATGCAAGTGTAAAGAAATTTAAGATTTGAAAATTAAGAGAGACTTGTTTTAAGACATGAGTTGTAAGGCTTTCAAAACTGTAAAATACAGAGAAAGCATGCAATGTTGAGTGTTTTGACAGGAGGTGAGGGTATACATTCAATGAGGCAGTGACACATTCGAAGTCTAAAAAATAAAGTTTCAAATATTTTTTTAGGACTACCTAGGACTGGAAGAGAAGGACTAGACTATTCTTACAGACTTAAACAGAATTAAAATAAATACTTTTTTTTTCCTGTAATTGATGAAGTGACATTACCACAGAACGTGCAACTACACTAAATGCAACACAAAAGGACATGAAGTGCAGCAAGTTAAATATCAGCACTGCCTATTTTTCAGTCTTTTTCTATTGTAAGATATCACCACATATTCCCTTCTACTAAATATTACTGTATAGGTTTAATCTAATGGGGTTAAAAAAGTTAAAGAGCCACAACCACCATTTTTTTTTCTTTGGTTAAAAATAAAGTGTCAAAATGTGAAAACCTTACCACCATCACTGACTCTGAACCATTCCCAAACGATGCTTATGTAGAACTCTAAGTGTATTTACTGAAAAGCACCAGATGAACCCTTTGGAAATAGCTCACAGGAAAAGAAAAAAGAAAAATTAAAAAAAAGAATCCCAACAGCTCTGAGAGTGGAATATCTTAAGACAACCTCAACTACAGTCACCCCAGCAGGAAGCTCTACTTAAAGCAAAATACCAGGTTAAACACTTAACTCCAGTCAAGCAAGTTGTTACTGTTTTGTTTGCTTTTAAAACACTGTTACATTTTAGGTTTGGCTGATATGGATAGCACAGCAGTGAATGTAACACTTCTGATTATTTTAGGAAGTATCTCTCCTCCCATACTCTTCCAGTTTAAAGTCTTAAAATTAGTTCAAAGGGCAGATGTCAGCCCTGTATGCTATGGTGGAAAGAGCTGTCACTAAACTGATGCATTTCAAAGTAAGAAAGAAAAATCTCTAAGCAAGTAAAGCTGCAGTGTTATGTCCCATTTGCTTCAGATCCCTTCAAAGCATAGAAATCTACTGGTAACTCAAGAGTACATGAATGAACTGTGGTTTAATTTTGCTAGAGCAGTTTCGTAGGAATACAATTTTCACCTAGATCACAATAGGATCTAACAGTTGAGAACGAAAATCATTTGCACAAAAAGACAAGTCAGAAGTTGCAGATCTGCAACAGACAGAACGTGACACAACAGACACTGCTAAAAGGATTTAGTTTGGTAAAAAGGTGGGTTGGTTTGTTTTGAACCTTGTTTTTGGTATTACTGTATATGCTCTGTCCATAATCTGGCAATGTATGAATGGTGTTTGGTTTTGGCTTTTTAAAATACCTTGAACTCAAGGCTAACAGCTAAATAGAACTAATACAAGCTAAGGAGTAGATGCTGTTGTGTGCACCTGATGTAAAACCTTCTGTACAAACAGAAGTAAGTGTCAGAAGATGAAGTGCTGATATTAAAAGTTTTAAAAATGACTTGCTGAACAGGAGGAAAACCCTTTCCCCAAATATCCTACAGGCTATCCACTTCAAAAACCGTCACACGCTGCCTGGTCTAGTCTGTACACACAAAGAAAAACCCGGAATGATCTCAGGTGGTCATCAGCCACTGCAATATAGTTTATTATGAACACATGTGCTAACATCACAAGGCTATACAACTATAGTCATTATTTCCAAGGGGCATATTTCTATTGAGGAATCCAGCTGTTTTATCAGATTCAGCTGGGATGCAAGACTGAACAAGTGATAAAAGACGAGAAGAGACAGACTTGATCATAAGGATGACTAGCATTGAAACAAAGACTTTACATCTACTGTATTAACTCTGTAAGCAATAATTTAAATAAAACTGCTGATAGCTTTGTAGGATGGACAGAACAGGATTTTTTTCTCCTCCTCAAACACCACTGCAGTATGAGTAACTTGATCTGTTGATACACCGGGGTCCCATTTTTTCACCCATCCACTTTAATCCATCTCTGGACCACAGCTTTATGTACAAGCAGAAGTAACCAGCCCTCCTTTGGGCTACCATGAAGGCAAGTTCATCCCAGTTGTCCGTATCTGCTCTTCTGTTATGCAGATTTTGAACACAACACCTATACGCAGGAAGAACTTGCGCAGCACAGCTCGAAGCTCAGGGATCAGGTCGAACTGCATGATTTCACACAGGTATGGGTAATACGTTGAAGCATGTGCCCTAAACTATAAGATATGAAAAAAGAATGTTATTCTCTATAAGAAAGCACAGGGCTTTTCCCACATTTATGGCTACACCAGCTCGTTAAACCACTAGGTCTCACCCAAAGGTGCCCCTGGGTGGTCAAAGTGCTGTCAAGCCCAATATCTGTTTTCCACAGCAGCCCTAGCAGATGCCTACAGGAAACCACACAGGGTGCATGCATTTGACATTACTTCCCTAAAATAATCCACCCTCTTGTGGCTCAGGGATTTCTAAGGATAGAGGTGGTATCAGGGAGTACTTGTGGAAACATCCCCCTCTTGGGCAAATTTTTCCAGTTGCTTCACTAAGGCATCATCTGCAACACATAACAAAGGCTTCCACAGCTGGACCACTGTGTGAAGAAGTATCTCCATTACATGTTTGAGGATTTTCCCCTCCATTGACTTGCCATCTCCAAAACTCTGATTCACCATCACTTCCATTGTAAGTCACCCACTCTTTACACACCTTTTATTCCATTTCTTGTCCAGATAAAAGATAACTGAGTAAAAGTCTAACCTACACACATTTCCAAGTATGGGAGCCAGTCTATATCTTAGTCTTGTTACACTCTCAATCCTTCTCCTGTTCCATTACACCCCTTTTGATATAGGGATCAAAACTGCTAACAGTGTTCAAGATGCAAATCTGTCATGAATTTATACAACAAAAGGTTTTGTCCTTGATTTCTCTCCTAATAATGTAACCCAGTATGAGTTACAGGGAAAGCTGATGGGATACTTTCACCACAAAACTTTTCTAATAAAAAGATACAGGGATTGTGTACCAAGGAATGGCCAAGTCACCACTTCATTAGGCTTTTAGTTGAGACAGACCATAGCCACAGGGTATCGCTGAGCTGCTGCTACCTGGAGAAGCCAAGCCACCACTACCACCAATTTCTTAAAAAGTAAACTGTTATAAACAATTCCAAAGTACACAGAAGTGAAGTGAAATCACACATTCTGTAATATAGGGAAAAAAAGGAAAAAAATACACTTTAAACCAAGGCAAAGCTCAGCAGTATTGATGAGTTGGGTTTTGTTGTAGTTTTTGGTTGTTGTTTTTTTTAAGTACACAAATTCCAGAAATTTCTCTGCATGTCCTAATGCAGCAAATATTGCATTCATTTTTTCCTTGAAAGGGCTGAGATCCTGAACATTATTTTTTTGCCCTCACTGTCAAGAAGCCAGAACTTCAATTTTACAGTGAAGTTTATCTCAGGTTCTTGTGAGGCTGGAGCGCAGCATAAGCCCATCCTTTCTGCACGCTCATTGTGCTTTTCCATGATGGCTCTGAAGTAATTTCTATTGGTATTTCTATGCAACTGTGAATTTCACAGAATGCAAGCTGATTTTTGCAATGTAGAGTGCTTGCAAAAAATGCAGGGTAGTAATTGTTATTGTACTCTCCTGTATTTCAAGGAGAGTACACGCTACGTAAGCAACCTAGCTGCCTTACAGTGTGGAGGATAAGAAAGAATAAATTCAACAGTAGCAGAAATGCAAAGAGACATTACTTCCAACCTGTTCTTACCTTTTCATCACTGATTTTTAGTGTTTTTGTTAAAAGCAACAGCAGGAGATTGGTCCAAGCTTCTCTGTGGCTTTCTGAGTTCACGGTAATAAAATACGCCAGGGCTTCACTGCACACACTAAAGAGATAACACAGTTCACATGAAGAAAACCCACAGAGAGTTGTTATAATATGCACTGATTGTCCTCTGATAGTGTATCTTATTTTCAAGCATGATGCATTTCCACAGGGAAGTCTCCAATCAAATAAACCAACTTTAACTACACAAATGTATTGATTGTTACAGGAGTTAATACAAGTAACTGAACTTGAATAGTTTTCATGTTGTCAACAAAAAATCGTTGAATCGGAGGTAAAAGTCTTATTTTCTTCACAAACATTCTATAATCAAAGTGCTGTCACCTTCAACAGGGAAATATTAATTCCTGATCCTTACACTGGGACAGCTTCGGCTACAGCAACATGAAAGAGTTCTCCCTCCAAATCTAGGCTGCTTTAATAAGGATCTGCAGAGCTCAGCATCACAGATTACAGAGGGATTACTATTGTATTAGTAAATTCTTGTCCCTTACTGTAGACTGTCAACACTTCCTGTGGCTTTTTTTTGGTGCCATTTTAATTAAAAAGGGAATAGAACCTCCTCTCTTACACCCTGAAAAGTTTAGTATGTCCATAGACGCTGGCAGATCTGAATGCTACTGAAATCTGCTGCATTAATGCCATTAGCAAGTTTAAGAGGTCTTTACATTTGATTACAGATTAGTACTCTGAACTTTTGTGTACCAACAACTCACTTTTCAAATAAAGGGGGCCACGATATCCTTTCACATATTTATTTAGCATAAACTTTTCTGGTTTACTTACTATTGTATTTGTGAGTATCATTACATACTCAGATGTGAAAGTATTTATACACCACCACTTTCATAAAGAATTATCCTCACTGCTACATTTTTTATTAAATAATGGCTTTATTTAGATATCCCTATATAAATATATGAATATATATAAATATATATAATATATATAAACATATATATAATACATATATTTAAATATACATACAAATATATATATATTCATATATTTAGCACATTCTGCTCAGCAAATTAAACCAGAACATTGTACCCAGGGATGCAGCATACTGGCTGAAAGCAGAACACACCAGAACCAAAGGTGATACCCTTACCTAAGCAGTCGCTGCTGTATAGCATCCCAGGAGTCTCGGCGGTTTTCATCCACATACATTCGAAAGAGTATTCTCAAGCAACAAGCCAGGCTGCTGGTCTCTTGTTTTAAGAGATTGGGTTTTGATTTACCCTTGAACCCTGGAAATCAGTTGCACATGGGGAGAGAGGGAGCATTTACATTTGTAGTTACTAGCCAAGAGGCAAAGTTTATCGACAATACTTCCACTAGTGAACAGTAATGTTTTCCTGTCTGGGTAGTATTTCCTCCTCCTCCATCTTAACCAAGACCTAATCTATTTACAAGATATTTACCTACAGTGGTACCAACTGTATAACTAATTAAAAAAAGCAGGTAATTTAGGAAACATGTATTCTCAAGTCATCAGGAAGGAGACAAGGAATAAAAGCATGCAATGCTGTCAGATTAACTCTGGAGATTCTTGCAATGGTATGCTTTTGTATTTTAATAGTTAATGCTACAGAGCTCAGTATTTTTATCAAAGTAAAACCAAAAGCCTCACCTGCTCTCCATAACACAGTTCGCTGTTCATAATTTGAATTAAAGGCTTTTGAAAATGAATGAGACTCTTGCAGACAATCTAGCAGCTTAAAGAGGTGATGTGAGGACATGTATTTATACATTCCTTGGTCTTCTGTGTCAATGTGGATATCTGCATCCAGTGCATCTCTCTGTGGTGGGGGGAGAGAGGGGAGTGTCAAAAACATTCTGAACATCAGCTTAAAGAGACTTCGAGTCTTCATAGACCACATACCACTAACTCCAGATTCCACTGTAAAGTATTAGTGTAATACAACACAGCAGAATGATCCTGTCAAATATGAGGCAGTATCCTGTTCTCAGTAGTAAATGCTAAAAGAGAAAAGTTATGATCTATCCCAGTTACTGATAAGATCAATAACAAGGGGAAAAGGTATAAAAAGTCATAGCAATACAATATAGAACATTTCCTCTCCTCTAGGAGAATTGAATTCCATAAAACATCAGTGAACCCCAAAAATAGTGCAAATTTAAGTGTGTGTTAGAAGTTTATTGAAATTGGTCAATACTTCTAGCTAGTTTTATTAGGAATTTAACTATCCCATTCCCAAAACACTACCCGAATGCTCTAGCCCAAACTTCTAGCTTAGGGCTTTATTATGTAGCCAGGAGGAGCTGCCTTGCACTAGTCCCTAGAATCAGAATTTTCAGGGACAAGGAACTCTGAGGCAGGCAATGAGTTAAATCTTGACCATTAACATTGCTAAAGTTCAAATTCTGCACCTCTCCCTGTGTAAACACCTAGAGGCTGGGCAAAGCCTCACTGTGGCTAAAGGAAGACATGTGGGCTAAACAGCAAATGCTCTCCCCAAACCAGAAAATATTCTTGATGAGTATGTATTCATTATAAACCAAATGATGATAATGATATTATTAACAAAACTAATAATCATATAATAATCCAACAGGCAGACTGCCAGGAAACACTGGAAGCAGTCAAAAAAACAATCACAGCTTAAGAGTAATGACACAGACATTCAGGGTAGCACTGAGAGTTAGAAAAAGGAAGAGACTATATACTCTGTTTGTAAACACACTTCAGCGTTCAACAGTGATTGTCCTTACTGCCACAACAATGTTATAAATAAGTCTGATGGTACCTGAGCTGCAGCCATGTGCTCAGCATCTTCCTTCTTGCTCGTTGCTGGATAGAACACTATGTTATCAATGGTCTGTATCAATTCCAGCTGTACCACACACTTTATAAGGAGGCCAGCAAATAGTTTCTGGTCTAATGAAATGGAGTAACACAAGTTTCAGAAGCAAGCTTATGACAATTCACTTACAACAGGCTAGCAGAACACTACATCCCCATTTTGATATTTAGTGATGCTGTGAATTATCAAGAGAAAATTTCTCTGCAAGGCATAAAGACAAGTTGTAAAAGATGCCCACAAGCTTTCTCTACAGAACTACAGAAGTGGCCTAAGAGCAGCTATAAAAGTTTATTAAATGAACTTGCATGTTTTCCTTACTTGTATAAGGACCAATTTTCCAGCTGTCATCCGTTGGATTTGAAAATTGACTTTGTCCTCTTTCTGAAGCATTTTTATCCATGCTGCTTAAAGATTGATGATCTAGGTCCAAATCCTGGAAGAGAATGCAGAACAAGTCCACCAATTCAAACCACTGTCTACCAACCAGCTATCAGTTTTCAAATGAGCTCACTAATCACAGGTTCAAAGGCTCCCTGCACATTCTTTGTATTTTACAAGCCAGCTCCAGTATTCGTTGTCAAATGTATTTACAATAAAGTACTTCAAAAGCTGACCTAACACACAGCCCTTCAAGTTAGTTTGTTGCTCTGAATTCACTCTTACCAAGTGTTTTTCAGCTGAATCTTCTTCCATTCCTGCAGGCCTCCATGTCAGCAAGCTTCACAAAAAAAAAAAAAAGGAAGAAGTTCAGTATTGCTGCTTGGGAATTGTGTATCAGTAGGAGAATTAAATTTATGAACTTACACATGAGGAATAGTAGTTTTGAAGATTTCTAGCATACAATTGCACGTCTGGCCCCAGACTTCAGGGCTGAACTTCTGTCCATTTAGTATTACCAGGTTTTCTAAGCAGTTTGTACCTGATCGAGCCAACTGTTCGTTATCTGTGAAAGAAGTGTTCCATATTTGTCAAGTTCTACATATCAGTGAACAAAACAAGTATTCTCTATTACTGCTTCATCAAACACTTTCACCAATATCGTACAACACACAGTATGTTAGCTCAAAGTATATTATGATAATATCAAGCTTAGGAACCTACTGAGTTAAAAACTCTTCAAAAAGAGAATTCATGAGACTGAAAAAGCCAAAGGACAGAAGAGAAGCAGAAAGGAAGCATGAAGTGAGAGAAAAGGAAGGAAGTGCACCTTTTCTCTCACTTCATGGTTCCTTTTCTGCTTCTCTTTAAAAAGTCACATCTAAAACCACTGGATGGTTAAGAGGAGGGAGAGAGAAAAAAATAAAGTAAGAATCAGAATGCATGTGTGTGCATCTAATCGAGATATTTTATCCCCACTGTCAAATGGAGAAAGGTTGTTGGCAGAAGATTAGCACAACTCTTTAAAAGCTTTTGCTCTGCACAACAGCACCACAAGCTTTATAAACACATTCAGAGAAGAGCTGCCTAACTGATTAAATAGAATGATGTTCAAATATTTAAGATCCTGCATCCACCTGTTACTTAACACATTGTCCTAATGGCAGGTTTCTTTCCTTCTAAAATCCAGTTAATTTTTTAAGTAATAAGCATTTTAAAAATATACATTAATCAAAAGATACAAGTAAATAAGCTACCTTGTTTTACACACCAGTGTAACTGTGCAAGTATGTCAGGAAGAAGGATCTCATTTAAAGCTTCATAAAATTGCGTAAATACATCACAGATTGCATAAAGTGCATGGTTGCATGTAGTGGTCATCCATTCAGACTTCTATGAGAAAAAAGGACAAGCCTGTGTTTTTATGTGGGTTATTCTAGGATGATAGCACTCGGCTTACGCATGGCTTTGCAACAAAGGATGTGTTATCTGGGGACAGGAATAGAACGTAGATAAAACTAAAAAGCCTCACTACTGTGGATGTCTCATCTGAAGTGTTTAGCTGGCCACATGAATACTGTTCAGAAAACTGTATGCTTTCAGAAGAAAATGTGAGTGTTCTCCTTGAAAATATGCAGACAGAACAGACGGATGGGTCACTGGATGCTACGACACATTTCATACATACCACACAACACAGCAGAATACCACAATGTATCCTTATGTTTGTGGCAGTATGGGGTGTAAATATACTGACAAACTGCTGCCTTGATTGCTTGGGTTCCTAAAAACACTCTAGTTTTTGGGGTTTTTTTTGCTTGGGTTTTTGTTTTTACCTCTGTTTGTTGTTCAGGGAGTTTCATATTATCAAAAATCCGAAACACAATTCTGAACAGATCTTGCCACCAGTGCTTTTCAAAGGTATGGCCATAGCTCTTCATTATTTCAAACATCACTGTTAAACCTCTATAAACAGACCCCAAAAAATACAAGAAAAGGTGTTAAAATGCATACCTATAATCTTTTCTCTAACTGAATTTAAAAAAACAGTTTATTACCTTGTTCGAACATCTAATTTGCAGCGATTGATGATACAGGAAAGCTCAAATAAAATGGGAAACCATCCTCTGACCCACACTCTGTCCCCAGGAGCAACATTCATGTCATCGCTCGTGTATTCTCTTAATACCTTGGAGATGCACAGGAAAAAATATTTAAAAAAAAAATCTCAAAAAATCCCGTATTGTGAAGAGATTTAGATACTTTAGCTAACTAAATTAGCCTAGTTGCTACTGAGGCATCTATTTGTGAAAACACTGGAAAGAAATACGGAAAATAATTACTTGAGTAAAACAGATTTAAGTCCTGCTCACTCTTAGTTACAAGATTACTCTTAGTATAATATAGTGTAACGATACACAAAGGTAAAAGTTCAAAGGAAATACCTGTGGCCTTTCTGAAACGTATTTTGCACAATACCGAATAAGCCGAATCGCTTCCATGCTGGTGTCCGGGAAGGCAACGTTACAGGCAAACTCAGAAAGACATTTAACTGCATCCTGAAATGAGTCAATTGCTGCTGGAAAGTGCTGTTGAAAAATATTTGCTGAAGAAGAACAAACAAATACACTTCTTAAAATTTACCGATATAGAAGTTTATAGATATACTGGCATTGATCTACAGTTGCCAGCCCTGGTATAGCACTACCAGATTGACAAACATGAAAGAAACAGATTGGCTGGAGGAAATACTGTTCTCTGTCTTCCCTTGCATTCTTCCCCATCCCACCTCACCACCCAAATTTGTCAGCACCACATTTTCTCAGGTTGGATAATCATCAATTTTATAATCTAGGATTATTTCGTGGCTTCATATATGCTGTGGGAGGAAACTGAACCATATGCCACCCGAAGCTCTCAAAATAGTTTGAGAAATAATAGGAGTAAAGCTTGATGCTAGCTTCCCTGCTGCAAATGAAGTTCCCTAAATTTACCTAGGCTGTCTAAGCCTATAATCACTCATCTGTAGCACAAAAGGAAAAAGCAGTCAAGTCTGAAATCTCAAGGGACAGACTAAATATAAAAATAGGTCCCAGGAATATGACTCCCAAGATCTATGCAATTCAAGTTAAAAAAAATTTGTTACTATTGGCATTTATTAGTGTCCACAGCTCTTTCTTCCTACATTATTAGGTAGGGAGAGGGCATTTTCAGGATATTCAAAACTATGATCAATATTGAAGGTCCATTTTAAGAGTCTGAGTTGTCTGAGTGGCAGCAGCACACTGCTCAAATATACTTCCAGAGCAGGCAGTCTGCATGAACTAAACTCTGCAAGCAGTCAGAGTCACAAGCTTCGTGATCCCACCAAATGATCCCAATCAGCACAGATGTTCACAAAATGCATTCCTTAAACCAAAAGAACTTACTGTGACCCATGGGACAACATAAAAATGAAGCTATCCCAAACCTGAGTTCTACAACAGGACATCTGTATTTATTTTTTCCTGTCCACAGGAATCAGCATACCTAACGGGCCAGACCTAGCTGCAGAGTTTAAACTGGCTGCAAAATGTTATTTTTATTCATCTTGAAATACAAAAGTCTCATTCAGATAGGCCTTTTAAACCAGAATCACAGTGGCTAAGCTAATTTGGGTACTTGCATCTGCTGGATATTACTTACTAACTATATGTGCAGTAGTTTGAAAGGCCAGCTCCACAATATTCCCATCGTGGTCTGATGCTGCTTGATGAAAGACTGCAAAGATATTCTTCCAGCCTGAGCGAATATTACCAGCTTGAGAGTTCACCATCTGAGCAATGCAGCGGATGACCATGTCCCGAATAGTTGGGGATCTTATTTAAAACAACAACAACAAAGATGACTTTCAGAAGTGGCACAATTTCACAGTGGCATGAAGTAACTGTGTCCTTTCTGTGCACATGATAATCTAATCCACAACAAATTAAGATCATTAAGTAAGACTAAAGCAAGCTAACACAGAAATTGCACTGCAACACACCTGTTTTTCTTCATAATATGCTCAAAAGGCCTTAGGAAGTCTTTCTGGAAACGGAAGTTGGCTAACTCCCCCTTCTCAAGAAATTTCATTGACAGCTGCCTTAACGAGTCTACTGCAAAGATGGCAACATCTTCATTAGGATTGCATCCAACCTATAAGAGAAAGATATTTTCAAATACTTACCAGCTAATGTATTACTTATGAGTAACATTCATCATTCCAGTTTCATGTCAGTCCACTATAAATCACTAGTGTGTTCTAATTTCCAGATATTTAGAAAACAGGGGGTTACTTTCAGAGGGGACTTTCCCAGTCATTTGATCCACAGAAAGAGACCCAATGGTTCTGTACACAAGTGCAGAACTGTAATAGCCAGACAGACAACTAACGCCCCTCCCCAAACCAAAACCAATTTAGGTTAAAAACACTCCACCCAAATATGGTCCAGTTCCCTAAGGAAAATAACTTGGTTGTTCCAGGATCATCTATATATACTTCAGAGGAAAACTAACTTGGCACTTCATCAGAAGGGTAAGAGTGGCATAAAGAGAAGTTCCCATAAACTTTTCCATTTGTACACTGCAGATTTTTAAACAGGTGCTTGCTTTAAGCATCTTTAATGCGTTTTTTTTTAAATATTACAACCTATACCCCTATGAACATAAAATGAAAATGCTGATTGAAGAAGCCCTGCTGTTTACATGTGTCCTGTACCTTGATTAAAAGCCAAAAAATACCTTATTGAAGTGATCTCCAATCACATGCCAAATCCTTGACCACTGCAGCCTGATGCGATTCATGTTGTAATAGGAAATCTCCACTATCTTCTGCAGGCTGAACATGCGTGGGTGGTGTGGGGAAGCCAGCTCATCCATGGAAACAGCACACAGCCATCGGACAAAGTCAACTGCACATTAAAACACACTACTGTAAGTTCAGGGTGTTACCTTGCAATTGTTCCTGTACCCCACCAAACAGGCAGCATACATACCAATTGCATTTCCATCCAGTCTCGTTGATCCTGTAAATATCCTATGGAACAGATAAATGAGTTGCTGTTTTAGTTGTGCATCCACAAAAGTCAAGCCTATCTTTGCACTGGCAAATGTCAGTGCATCTGCTGGAGGTACTTTACCTCCATGCCATGAACTGCAACTTTTTTATCCTTACTCATTGGCAGCATTTCATGTCCTCCTAATTTATGCATGCTCTTCCCTGCTGCAAGTCAGTCTACTAGCTGGAAACAGGTGTAAGTTCACATTTTTACCCAGGGCAAGAAGTGCCAAACACTCACCTGGGTGACTGTTAAGCTTCATGGGGAGAATACAGACATTAAGATAGCTTTGCTGCAAGACTTGACTGGCTACCAGCCACCTGCTTGACCTTTAAACAGCTCAAGAATACTCTAAGCTGTGGCTGTCAAAACAGACAGCAGAAAAACTACAGATGCACCATTGTCCCTTCTTCCCTTCCAGTTGTTTAGTCTTAAGGCTACTTCAGATGACTGGTTGTGGTTCAAACAGAACACTCACAAGTGCAGAATGTTCCCAAATCTTTTAGACTGTGATATGGTAATGTACACATTAATGTTACAATAAATATGACAAGTCTGAACACATACCTCCACAGACTTGCCCGTTATCTTATCATTATAAAAAGTCCCCTTCCAACACATAGCTATGATAGAAGCACCTCTTCAGATGGACAGATGAGAATGATAATGATATGGGCAAGACAGACTAATGCATAATAAGCTGAAGAACAGCAATTAAAGAAATGCTGAAATACTCAAGTTCACAAGGCCAAAAAAACTGCACTATTAAGAGAGCGAGGGCACTTTTCATTTCAGATACCTGTTCTGTCCAGGCTTCATCAAAGAATTAAAGATTAAAACCAGAATGTACATATGTAAGGTAGAGACAATTATCAGACAGATTTGGAAAACAAAAATAGCTAAATAGTGTAATACCAACCCAATCCTCATCTTAAATGGCTTACTCCAGAGGAAAAAAAACAACCTACATGCATAGACACAGTGTTGTGGTAACCACTACGTTGGTTCTACTGCTATTTAATGACAATCTGTCTTTTGTGATTATTACAAGCCCAAGAAATATACTTCTTATTGGGTCCAGAGAATGCATCTAAGCATCAGGATCTCTCTCACAAGAGAGACAGGCTTCAAGAACTTGACAGAGTCTGCAAATAAAGTAAGGACTGTCGGTAACTTAACTCGCATGCTCCCAAAAAAAAGAGGTTATATTCTCAGTACCTGTCTACTGCTACCACTACACTCTGTGAGCTGGTCTCTCCCACGGACTCCTGAATGCTTGCCATATGCCGTTTATCAGCTCCACTCCCAACCAGGTTACCTACAACAAAAGCCATTTAAAACAGTATTTAGCATCCTGAAATTGTGGCTTTGTATTAACCCCGACTTCATAGAGTCAGACAAAGTAAAGTGAGAACTGCTTCCAATTAGCTTCCAATTCTCATGGAGCAGATGGTGCCTGTGCCAGATTATGACAAAATTAAACACTCAGTAAGAAGTATGTTTTTTTTTTTCCCTTAGGGTATTGTGTTTTGACTGTTACGCTTGTCAAGATGATGTAATGCTGCTAATAAAAATTGGAAATAATAAAAAAATAAATACTTTATATACTTTAAGTCAGACACAAGTAGTTCATATGCTGGGCATGCTTCTATTAATTTCAGTAGCATCACTGAGTACAGCATCAACTCCAGAGAATTCTCAAATCAAAAGGTTTTTGCGATGGTCTTCCAAAGATTAAAACAATTTGCCTTGTCCCTCTAATTTACAGCTGAAAAATCTAAGTTATTTTGTTTGCACACACTGGAGGAACAACAGGAACCAGAACAACAAGCTCAATATGCAGAAGTAAGAAATTCCTTTGGAAAACCAACTACTGACCATTGAAATATCTGCTAGTTCCTAAAGAGAAATGGCTTATATTTTTACTATTAAAAACAGAGTATAAAAAAGAAAGATCTGATAATGCTGGTAACAAAGCCATGACTTAATCAGACAGTTTTGACAACAACGTATTCCAGCAAATAAACCTGGAGGAGTTTTGTTAGATAAAACCAGGAAAAAGTTTGAATATGTTTGGCAATGACCAATACATCTCTAAATATACAGACTTATTTTGTTGTGATTTTTTTTTAAGTTTCATTAATCCAGTGTAGCATCCCCTGGAAGCAAGTAAAAATATTTTAATATCTTTTAACATTGTTTCTTAACCATCATACTATATGTGCATCTTTAAGTCCAAGATTAATCTTACCTAATCCCAGGCCCATAAACTCTTCCCCTCCAGATGCATAGCCTTTAATGCTTCCTTCCCTTTCACGTCCAGAGCCAGATAGATACCGAGTTTTCACTCCAGTTCCTATAAGCTGTGCTAGTTCCAGCTGGCTAATACACTTCAAAATCTAAAACCAAAAGATATTTAAACACCATGTTTCTGGACAGCATATTTTTATCAACATATATTTAATATTTATAACCTTCCCAGGTTCTCTAAACTTTAGAACAACTTTTTCAACAATAACACTTTTGACACAGATGAAGCAGTACTGATACAACTGGAAGTGAATTCACTCAAAATCAACAGCTGCCAATAATCATTCCAACAACAGGGCAAAACCCACCACCTAAAAATCTAACTTGGATCTCTATCTGCTACAGGAAATTTTATTGCTTCTCACAGAATCAATTTCTTAAGCTATAAACATCTTGGAGTGTATCTTCTAGAGATAGATGAAAAAAGTGAATTATTGCAGCTACCACTTCAAGTAACAATGTTCCAATGCAGAAAGTGAAGATGCCAAAATTATGCCTTGTCACCAGCACAAAACTGACTATGCCTTTTCTTACTCCCTCACTGCAGCATCCCTTCGACGGGTACAAGCATCTGTGAGTATGCTGTAAGCTAGGTCCAAGTGATTTGTCAGCTAGAGTACCTTTTGGCTCACAATATCACATAGCCAAAGAGTAGTGCCAGAGAACATAATGCAGCAAAAATGCCTCCTTTAGTAGCAGCAGAGATTTTGATCTGATTAAAGAGAGGTCCTGGAAAACATCCCTTAAGAAAATCCATATGAGCCCAATATTCCATCCTTACCCATCTCCGCCAAAATTCCTTTAACCCTAACTTTTCATGTGATCATGGTAGAAATGTTGCCAAAGAAGTCTGAACTTGTGAGCTAAAATATTTTTTTATGTGAACGAGAATACAATAGTTCCTGTGCAGAATTTTCTGAGGATACATGCAATTTTAATATAGTTTTAATTCAGTACCAGAAGCACCCAAGAAAGTACAATACTGTTCACATAGCACCTAAAGGGTCTGCCAAAAAATGCAGTGATTTTTTAAAATATACATGCAAATAAAAACCCCACTACCAAGAGAATGCACTTGCATCCACATTTTAAACAGTGTTGACAAATCCTGGGAGCTGAATGCAGCTCGCAAAGACTGAAAGTAGCAGAACAAAATCCTGCAAGTCTTCAGAGGACAATGGAGTTGCACAATTTAAACCATTGAAGTTTTTACCTCATGCCAAGAGTTCCCAAGATAGTTGCCATCTGTGTGAGCAACTGTAATAAGTGTCTTAATGGTGTCTATGTTCTTCTGTTTCATTTCTGTAATACTGGAGCTGGCGGTCAACAAGGAAAAACGAGCAAGTGCCTGTACGTAAGCGTCTCGTTCAAGCTAAAAGACAGAGAAACAAGTGCTGTAATCATGTCCCCGAAGAGCTCCAGAAAGCTACTTGTCCAGCATGCCTACAGTTTTCCTTCTATGTATAGCTGGCAGTTACATTAAAGCACTTTCCAGCTGAAGGAGAGTAGGATGCATGTTAGCAAATAGCCTTAATAGAAGACTTGGCAAGAAAAAGAAAGAGTTGAAGAAAAGCTTGATGACATCAAGATGTCAAAGCACACTAAAATGAGATGGTAATGTTTTACTTTATCACTTTTAAGAAATTAGATGATACACTTAATTTTCTATGTAAAGCTGTTTGTAATTCTTCATCTCCCTCCCAGAGCATACCCTGCCCTTTGCAAACCCTGTGCCATGTCTTGTACAAACCTGCATTCCAAAGATACAGGCTATTCTAATTGCACAGCGTATTCCTTCCAAACAAAGGGATGCAACTTCTGTGTCATCGCAGTTCTGCAGGCCAACACTGTAAGCTGCCAGCAATGGAGTCCATACAAGCTAAAGAAAGGAAAAAATTAATTTCAGAAGTCTATCACAATTTTAGCCCAAAAAACTAGGTAATTGAGCCCAAACATATTCAAAAAGTCTACCCTGTTGTATCATCTAACTCTTCAATCTGACTTTCCACGGTTTATCCATGCTTAAAACTCAGCAAGGAGAAGACACGGAGAACTTCATACTCACTTTGAACATGGGTCTGACATGATCCAGATGAGTGGCACTAGTGAAAGGAGCCTTCGCGTGGCTTACTGCCTCCATGAGGGCTTTGGCTGTTTTAGCCATTTGTTCCATCTCCAAGTTGTACAACAACCTCCGCTGCTTCTCATTAGCTACACCTAAGGGGAACACCATGTAGTTATATTGTTGGGGGTTTTTTATAAGAGCATATTCCATGTCTTTGCATTGAGCCTCACAAAGCATTAAATAAAGGTATTGCAAGTGAAATCAAAAGACAAGAGTCTTACAAAATGTTAGAATTCACACAGCTGTCATAGGCTGCGAACCAAGGAACGCCAGCATTAAAACCCACACTCCAACCCAACACTTTAATCTATACAAAATAATTAGTTCAGCCCTTTGCTATGTGCTACATGCTCCAAGCATTGGAGGCACACTCTATTAAGTCACTCTGCCTGTAAAAATGGATTGAAACTTTCATCATCTTTGGCTCAAAACTAGCACCTAGGGCTCACCAACTTAATAAGTACATTAATAGCTTAGTGTTTCTTCAGCCTTGTACTAAAGGTTGCAACTTCAATTTTCAAACAAAAAAAATTAATTCCTATTTTGATCTAGGAAACCTACAAGCAGCATAGAAAACACTGAATTCCTCCCCCCAGCCCATGCTGAAGATTGAGAATTCACTAATTTGAATTAATACATTTAGAATAAACAAAGCCAACACACCACAAAAACAAAAAACCCACCACAAACCCAAACCTAGTTTCTAGTGCCTCTCTGCAGTGGTGCCAGATGCACTTACACACCTTTGTTTCCATCACAGAAGCAACATTATTAAGTAATAACTGAACAAGTTTCATTCCAAGTATCTATATTAGCCATTCTACATGTAATTTATGCATTGCACAAAGATGTTTTCAAGAAAGGATCTGAACTCCACTATGCCATCCTGAAAGTTACTGCAATAGTTCTAGAGCATTGTGGTCTTTCCAGTTTCTAGTTCCTTCTTACTTGGTTTACTACACTTGGTTGTAATTGCATATTCTTTGGTCTCTTTCATTGCAATTTTCTTTCCTTCTATTTCTTCATAGATTGTGGATAAATACTCTACTGGCAGGTCTTTACTGTCATTGATTCCTCGATTCATTTTAATGTATTGCTCCTTTGTCATTTTATTTTTTACCTGTAAAAAGAAAAAGAATGGAAATTTGTTATCAGCTTTTTAATACAAATTCCTGGGAAATTTGAACTTCTACAAGTTCAGGGGTTTTTTAATTCCTACCTGTGGACTGTGCAAGTCTGTAGTCAGCATTATAATAGAGTATGCCAAAACGTAGGCAGTGTCAGCACTAGCAAATAGTGTTTGCCTAAGGGATAAAAAAACCAACAGGTTTTTAGAGCCCTAATTTTTCAATCCATTAGCTCTATCTCTATGTGCAAGAAAAATACTTAGAATTGCCATGCATTCAACCAAAGAGCTAACAGAGTCAGAAACACATGAAGCCCCAAGTGGTTTAAAATGCAAGTAAAATTGGAACAAACATAAAAGCATGTTCTTCACAACGCTGGAAACTAGCAATGACTGGAAGTTTCACATACATCCCCAAAAGATTATACATTATCCTTCTTTGGGTAATCATACAAAAGCTAAAGAACAGCTTACTTTTCACTCCCAGGGTTTTATAGTGAATTGTACAAAAAAACCACCCAGTCATGTGTCAACGAGACTAAAGAACGGGAATCAATCAAGCTTGAACACCTATCTATACTTCAGTATTAGTTCATTGCATCAGACACAATTACCTACTTGATGTCAACTACCATATAACCATTTTGTTCAACATCTAACATGTAAGCAAAACCACATGTAACATCTTATTCACTGTTTATGCCATGTAGTTTTAATTTTAGCAATTGCTTCTGCTTGTTCCTGTTGCTTATGCTTGTCAGATCTACATTTGTTGAAAAACAAACAGCTAAACCAGATATAATTAAACCTACTTAGGGCTTCCCTCTTCCAATGATTCCCTTCCAGCAAGTACTTGGGATTTAATGAAATGCCAGCATCACCCTTAAGGGCCACAAACACCAGAGCCAAACTTCAGCTGCTCTGCCAACACTAAGGTTCTGAATTACCGTTGGTTGCATTCAATGTATCTAGCAGCAAACTTCTCCATCAATCTGTCAATCTTCTGGGCTTCACCTGGCAGACGAAAACCTTCCAGAAATATACGCAGAGCAGAGACGAAGTCTTTTCCACAGAAATCAAGCTGGTCTACGTAGGCATACATCACTTCCTTGTTAAACTTGTTGCTTTCCCCAAGAAATTCCCCTACTTGAGTCTAAAAACACAAGAGACAGTTATTACTGAGTAATCCAACTGGCAACTTTGCAAGAAGGTCAATAGTAGTACTGTACAGCTGCCAGTTTTGTAAGACTGATATGCTTCACTGAGCAGAAACAGCAACTGTTAGAGGGACAAGAAGAAACCAGTGTCATCAGAAAATGCCTTTAGTCTGCATATTCTCGCTTCCCTCGCTCCCCAACGTGTGGTCTGCATTACTGTTGAGCCAAGAGAAGCTGATTTGTGCCCAGTTTTACATGCAGTGGAAAATGCTTCACCACTGCAGTACAGGATGTTCCTTTGCTGGCAAGACACTGTTAGTGCAGATAAAATGCATGTTCCATTTATGGGGAATTCCTCCAGCGCTTCATTGGACAGCAAATAAATAGAAGTAGCATTAGTATTAAGTATGTTCATTAGAACCCTTACACCTTCAGTTATCTATTAATGAAACAGGAACTAAAGAGAGAGTACAAACAGACATCAGAAGACAGGGGGAAAAGCCAAGGGGAGAAGCCAAGATCAAGAATGTTCATTATCTTATGCTGGAAGTAGACTTACAGAACAGAGGCGTTCTTCTTGGTGCAAAAACTGTGCCATGTCCTCTGCTGTAGTGCCAAGCATTCCCTGCTCCTGCAGATACTGTATTCCTCTCTTTGGTTTTTTATTAAACCTAGTCAGACAAAAAACACGGGGAAAATGAGACACACAATTGAAAAATATCACAGCCTACAAGATTAGTTTTACAGAGCCTCTCTAAACCAAAGATTTTTTGCTGTAGCTCTGGGGTTTTTTTCTAGTTAGAAAAAAAGAGAATGCAACAACAAACATGTTAACTCTACCACACCACAGGTTTTCAGCAAGTGAAGGTATGTTAAACGTAGCTGGAAAACTCACTTTACAACTGACTATTTTGAAATATTAAAAATTAGAAAACTTCCATGAAATGTTAAAAATCTGGCTGCTCAAGACCTTTTGATAGCATTTACAGACATCAAGATCTTAAAATTAATGAAAACAAGGTAAAACATAGGTAGACAATGATTTGATTCTCCAAACTTTCTTTCAATAAAAGACAACAAATGGTGTAAAGGCTGCAAGATAACATCAAGGATGGCTGCTCAAATCAATTCCTTTAAGTGTACACACTTTCCTCTCTTGTGCAGCTGAGCCAGCACAAATGAAAGCTGTGAAACCACCCTCTGCTCCACCCAAGATTTTAGTGAATTCCTTTCAACTACAACAGCCTCCAGTATTACCTTATGAAACAGTAGGAAGTGTCCCTACACTGTGTAGGGCCATAAGAAACAATACACCTGTACACACAGGGTTTTGACTAATGAACTTTTATTTTCCTCTCCTACTAGACTTACAGTTCTATCCCATGTTCAATTATTTCTTTTTGTTGCTTGATGACTTCAAATTGCTCAGGATCATCTGGGACAGTAGTCTGGGTGCCAACACTTCCAACTCCTGACGACACAGTGGAGTCCAAGGAACTGACACTACTCCGTCTACCTCCACTATCAAGGCATTTACCTTCAGCCATTTCCTGTTCAGATGGCTTAAAGGAACCTATTTATAAACAGGGTGAGACTTCAGTTACCTTGTTCAGTCAAAAGCTTTCAGTTATAGAACTTTTTAGTAGAAATTTGAGTCAATATACTATCATGTATACTTTGCCAGTGTACATTACATGAAAATCCTATATAGATCCAATTCTAAAATAATTCAACAAAAGGCAGAAGAGCAGCAGTAACTGTGAAGAAATTCTTGCATTTTCAACCCAGATTTGTAACATCTTGTCTACACAGTACAACTCCTGTTGGCAATGGTCTGGCTAAAGCTTTTAAACATCACCTGGTTACTTGAACCAGACACCTGGAGACTCAGTTACTGCAACAGCATTAACAACTGTTAAATACTTAATTTGTATAAACAAATTATTACATAAAAACCTAGCATTCCCACTTCTGAATAGCTTCTAAACACTGAACACAGAACAAACTTACTAAACAATTTAGTCTCTTCAAAAAGAAACAATCTTACCCAAGCTAGCCTGATGATTGGGGTTCACATAAAGGTCTTTGCTCCATTCTACCATACATTTTAAAATAGAAACCAAACATTCAAGTCCTTTTTTCCTCAGGCTTAATTCCTAAAAAAGCCAAACAAACAAAAACCAAACCAAAACACACATAACACAAAACACAAACCACAAAACACCAAAAAACCCACCCCACCAAAAGCCCCAAACCGACATACATCTACCCATAATTTTTTCAGAGATGCTGCATCACACCGTTCAAACTTTACAAAGTTTATCAGTTAGGGGGAAATCTCTTAGTTATACAAAGTTTCTGCCCCTTGACTATTTAGAGTGGATAAATCTGGGCCAAAAGTAAGCATAACCAGACTGACACCAGAACATAATCCAAGTGCTTTTAGCACTGTCTATTGACAATTGATGAGCACAACCAAGGGACAATACACACCATACCCTAAATATAGCCCCTTTGTTGTATGAATTATTATGACCACCCAGTAAGTCTCTGTAGTGTCAGATCCCTCCGCAAGCAAGAGAAGCATCTCACTACCTTAGCCATAAAGTAAACAGTTCCAGTCAAGATCAAAAACAAAAGGCCTCTTAGTTTGTGCTTCAATTCCCTGGTCAAATGACCTTAGGAGAGGGGGGAAAAAAACCCACAAATATAATCCAACACACAAGCATTGATACAATTCTATTGGAAGGTGTGAGGTGCATTGAGTTCTGAGACCAACACAGGCACTAAGTTTACTTCAGCCCCGAAAGCCATTAGGCTGGGCTAGAGAAAACAGTGCTGTAGGCAAAGCCAATGTCAGAAATATCTGCTCTGGATGGAAGCAGCCTGCACTCCACCCTCACTCTAAGCACTGGGAAGGCATCATTTTAAAAATAAAACACTTGTGATGGAGATAGGGCACAAAAAGTTTGTGCAAAGCAAACACAAGATGAAGCTACTGCTAGTAGCAGGGGCAGACTTTGCCAGCAGGGATGTCATTTGAATGAGGCAGACGAAGGCTCATCTGATTCTCTCTCCCATGGCAGCCCCACAAAAGAGCCCAGAACGAGCCTAGAGTCACAATGCAAATATGCAGCAAAACCACCAGGTAAATTAATTTTACCACTTCAGCACTCAATTACTAATTAGCTAACTAAAAAAAAAAGGTAAGGTACAGCAGTAAGTTACAGACAACAGGAACCACTGGAAATATCAATAATGATACGGAGCCAGCACCATGTATGAAAAAAGCCAAGAGCAGCTTATCTTCAAAGCTGTTTTTCTTACCTGTAAAGGTGTCATTCCCAACTCATGCCCACTTCGTCCTTGTGCAATTTTGGACAAATCATTTACAAGGCGTTCAAATATATTAGCAGCGTTTAAGTCACAGTCATAGTTAACATAAATATCCACTACACACTGGGCATCTGGAAAATAAAAGAAAGTGCCAGAATCAGGGTTCAGTGCAATAACATTTTTAAAAGAAACACAAAGAGCAGGCACTGAGGATGAATCCAGACATTTAACCCAAGTACTACAGGATAAAATTGAATTTATTTTTAAACACTTTGTGTGGCATTTGTCTTCACAATAATCTGCTGCCAGAGGAAGTGACCGTTTTTCACAATAATGCAAATACCTGCACAGATTCTAGTTAAAGTCTGAATCACCATCCACTTGTGTTCAAAGGAGCTTGAAGAAGTCTCTAGAATATTCAGGAAGATCTCTTTGAAGAACACCTGCAAAATAAATGAGGTAAAAACTCAACTGACTTGAAACTTACAGAAACACATCAAACACACAAGTTAATTTCTGTTCAGTAATTTCTCTGTAAGACTATCATTCCATGCATGTTAAGATATGAATACAGTCATAACATACTAGTTCAGTAAGCAAATGAAACTAAGATATTAGCTTCTTGGTTCCAGCTGAATTTTATCATCGCAGTATTGTCATTTGAGAACTAGAGCATGATACAAGTAACAGATAAAAGTCTCTCACCTCAATCTGCATTTTTAAATGAGTCTTAAAATTCGAAAGCAGCGTGAGAAAGATGGCAAGGGAGAGCTCAAATACATCAGGAACAGAAGAGACTCCGTTTTTAGATAATGCTACACAAAGATATTGCTTGATTGCATTGATGAACATTTCATGTGTCCTGAAAACTGGCCCAGCATTCTGCAGTACTGAGAGAAGAAGCTGGAGAGACACTACCTTAGAACGCAATTCATGGGATCTAGAAAAAATTCAATATTAAATATATTTTTTATTGTATTTATATATATATACACACTTGTATTCAACACAATCACTACAGCATTTTTTCCAGATCAAGAAGAAATAGCTGCTCTTTTAATTAATTTCAAGGTGGCGGGCAGGAGGGGTGGAAGACAGCTACGAGTTGCTTTGGATAAGATTTACCATCTTAATTTAGAGATTTTCCAAGAGTATTAACACCTTAGACTGGGATAACAGATGCAACTCAGTAGTACTATGAAGCATTCCCCCACTTCCCCATCAAAAACTTCACGTCAAGGCCACTTCAACGGATAAGATTAATAAGGCCATTATAGAAAATAAACCCCTCCATTATTAATTTTTCAGTAATTTGAAGCAAGCTTCAACCCTAGTTTCATCAGGCTAACTGAAACAAGGGCTGAGAGGTGGATTTTGAATACCTGTTTTACTATACAGCAGCTACTGAACTGCCTTGAAAAGCTACCTGAGAAGGACAGTGTTAATAAAAGCAGTCTCATTACTTGGGATCTGGTGGTCCATCACCAAGTGGTTTCATAGAGAGCTTGCACAACGACCTGAACACAAGGAAGGCATCCTTCTGGAGGATATGGGAAAATTTGGCAGCAGCTTGATGTCCAGATACATCTGTTTCCTTGAGAGCAAGAAACACAAGATTAGATCCTCAGTGAGACAAAGGAACAGAGCAGTTAGGATTCTACAGCTCCTCTGAGAATTAGCTACAGATTTGAAAAGAAAAAAACACACAAGTACATCTGGTAAAGTTTACACTAAATGTGGACTACAAGCGATCTGGATCTTTCCACACATGTTGACTAACTCTTCCCCACCACCCCTATCCTGTATTAAAAGCCAACTAACATAATCAAGTTTAGAACAGTTGTTTTCAATATCTACTCAAGTTGTAGTCACTGTTTCCTTTTTGAAGCTGAGCAGCACACACATATAAAAACTTCTGCCCTTTCTCTCCCAAAATCCCACTCTTAGTTGGCATGATAAAAAGCATTTCTCCTTTCCTAAACATATATTAGCATCCAGTGAAGTTTTTTACCAGATTATCAGTGGAAGAAACAGATTGCCCATCATCTGGAATCCCGTTTGTTTGTACATTTTCATTACTAGAGCTAGAAAGAGCACTATCTGCAGTCTCTAATGGAGGTAGAGCCTTAACTGTGTCCGTTAGTTGCTTTTCTTCAGCCACTAAAGGAGAAAAAGGAAAACTGATTAAAATGACTCACTGAGCTTTTTTATCCCATGACTCTGTGAAGCTCTACAACCAAGTGGGACAGAAGCAGCAGTGGTAAACTAGAAGGTTTCTCAGATATCGTCAAAAGAAAAAATCTTGCAAGACAATAAAAACCTGTTTGTACTGTCTTAGTAAGTGTTCTTGTATAGATACTTAGTATTTCCATGCCTTTACAAATCACAGGAAAAGTTTAGCAATACACAGCAATACAGATGCATCTGTTTTACTTCAGAAGATTTTGCTACCTTTCACAGCTGATTTGACCACATCTTCCAAGATGCCTTTAACCACTTCTTTTCCTCCATCAGTTGTTTCCTCTAATGAAACACACAAAGAAATAATTTTGAATTTAGCACTTTTGTTTAGGAAGAAGATGGAAAGGAGAAACATGACAGAGGCAGAAGGGTTAAAACCCAACAGATTATTTTTCTTTTTAGGAGCTCTCCTTTAAAGCCATTTCCCAGATGTCATATACTCGTTCTTGTTACTTCCAGTGTTTAATGAAAGTGGTGATATTTTTAATGCTGTGATTTTGTAATTTCTGTTTATCAATTATTATGAACTCTTCTTTTTGGAATATCCAACATTCCTGATTCAGCTACAGTATACATGCTTATGATAAAGTCTTCATAAACACACATTATTTCTACCACAGGACTTCAATTACCTCAAAGTGATTTGGTCATTTCCCATGTACTGTGATTATTCTCTTCCTTTCTTTTATCAAACTCATCAAGTCAAATTCCATTATAATTCTCAACACAGAGTATACATAGTTTTACTAGAATTCTAGGATAACATTGAGAGTTATAGTGCATGAGATAAGGATGGCCTGTATATTTTATACTCTGATAAACTGCTGAGAAAGTCCAAGCACGATTTGAGACAAAAACCTGTTACTTCTCCCCAGAATAGTCCAAAAGAGCATTTCCCAATAGAAACATAACTGAAAACAACAGACATGACCTATCCTTGTTCACCTGCTGCTGAGAGAGTCACGTCTCCATTTTCTGCCCTTTCTGGCTCACCATTGGTTAACTCCAGGCTCGCAGGAGGGGTGGGTTTGTCTTCCTGATAGCTGTGCTTTAATTGACCAACCTTTGGAGACCTGGTCACAACTTGAATTGCAGGAGACTGGGATTTCTGCTGATTTGTTTTTTCTACTTCTCTGGATTCTTGTATCTTGAAAAACCAGTATGAAAAAGTTCATTTAAGGAACAAAACATAAGGAAAACCAGACATCTATGATAACTGATGTTCCTTTCTGAATTTCTGTGTTAACATGAAAGGAACAGGGAAAATATAACCCCTTGGCCAATCAAAAAACTTCAAACTTATTTTAAAAGCATTTCATCATTTGTTTATACAAAGTTGGCAGAAACTATAACGGAAAAACCTGTTATCAGCAACAAGCTTCATATTTTTAACCAGCCATTATCCCTCACTGTGAGATTTGACAGTTTTTGGAAATTACAAATCAATAGATATCAAATTACAATGGCAGACCCATAAAAATAATAAGCTTTCTGTTCATTTGTCAAGCTTAAACATTTGAGATGAGCAAAAGTAATAGTTACATACAGCTTGATTTTCCATCCGTGTAAAAATGACATTTAACATCTGCGTAAGGGTAGCTTTGGCAGTTGTCTGATAAATAAGATTTTTACTGGCTAGATAGATGTTGTAACAGGTTCTAACAGTCTGAAGAATTGTTCCTTCATGAATTTCTATGTATGGAGATGTTACTGCAGTGAGGAGAGCCTGAAAAAGTCCACAACACAGTAGAGAATGAGATCTAACAAGTAGGCAGCAATGCACTTCATACAGGTCTTCCATAATAATCAGTGGGTTCGTTATGACACACAGTATTGACTTATGAGACTTCATAATGAACTTCTAGTTCTCTGAAATAACATTTCAAATCAAAGACTGTAACAAACTTCCGCATATCTCTGTTCTCTCCTGAGCTGCTGAAGGATTTTGTCACAATTAGTTTTCCATAAATCAGGTATTTTATTGCATAGTTTCATTTCTATGAAAGGACTAACTCCTCTACACTGCCATTGTTCCTGGACAGTTCACCATCTTCTAAGCTCAGCTATGGGAGCCCAGATACATTTCAGAACCAGAATACACACTACCAGCAACGTTATGCCTTGCTGAGAACACATACCAGATCTCTGGAAAAAGGGACATAAGTGCAGACAGGCTAGAGCAGCAGGCCACAATATGGCATCACAGTTACAGTGCCTTCAGCTGAAGGCTGACAGCAATTCACTGGCCTAATGAACATGGGCGTTGCTAGCCTAGAAGATGAATATCAAGCTGTCTGCAAGATAAAGTATCTGGGCCATGGCTCCCATTAAAAAGGGACAAACATTTATAAAGTATTCCCTTATGTTCTGCTTCACCAAGAGGAACTACATTTCACAGACCAAGTCTGGCCTGGTGACAGCCTCCCTAAATAAAAATGACACAGTGTAAGACATGGAGAAACCAGCCCCTCAGTAGCGCTTCGCGTTACATTTTTTTCAGTTACAAAATCAAAGACAGAGAAAGAAAATTAATATCACACCAAAATGAACCAAATCAAATACCTTAATTATCTGCAGTTGCACTCCTTCATCTGTTTGAGGACCCTGAAAGCAATTGCAAATGGTTTCAACTATTCGGTCAATCAGTCGTTTCCCAGGAGCTCCACTGTCTGGGGCATTGCCAGTGATATGTCCATATGCAATGAGTTTCTAGGCAGAAACAACACAGGTTACACAATCACATGCCATTAAATACTGCATAATAAAGAGACCATACCTTACTTAAGTTTTAACACAGAAATTTTAAACCATTGATAGTCTGTCTACCAATTACTTGGGCTGTTCACACATGTAGACAAATAAGATTTAGTGATACACAAGCTTTTTCCACTCAAGCCATTTCTTCCTACCATAACCAGACACTTTTTTTTTTAACATCAATCTCTGTACCTATTCACAATAGAAAGGTTCTACCCTTAAATTGCGTTTGCTTCTTTGCTTCTTCCCGCAAGAATCTAAGGAAGAAAAAGGTGGAAAGATTCCAGAGCAACTCCCATCACTTCAGTACTACTACACACACCATGGTAAGTTTTCCTTTTTGAGCACCACAGGTGAAACTTCTTCACTGAGTAACATTCACGAGCTTCAATAAGGCTGGCTTCACTAAAAGCCAACACACACATTTCTGACTTTGACAAGACACTCTCTCGGTCAACTCCAACAATACCCACTGTGGCTACATATGGCATAAACCACGCAAAATCTGCACGTGCTCAGGACAGAATTACTTCTTCACTCCAAGAATGCCAACAGCACAGAAGATTTTTTTTATGGTAACTGCATGTTTCTCCACTTCACTCTCCCCAAGTTTAAACAGAACACCTACTTGTAAACAATCCAGGGAAGTACTGACAATGCGTGGAGACTTTGACTGGCAGGCCAGTTCAAACGGAAGGAAATATTTATCTGCTTCAATGAAGTTTGCTTTTGGTGGAGCAGCAGTGCCTTCTCTAGGTCAGACAAGAAGAGTTATTTTTTCTAAACATGTACATCACAGTAAACTTACTTTTTTTTCTAAATTTAAAGCTGAATGGTGCATAGCATCTTACAACTGTAACTCAACTTTCACTCACAGATACTTTCTTACAGAAAGTTCATTTTTCTTAAAAAAAATATAAATCACCACCACCACCCATTGCATTTATTTATGTTGCATCTGCTCTCTTTTACATATTCAACTTACTCTTCCCCCACTCCAACACTGTCCCACTACCTGAAATACTGGGCAACTCCTACACAACTTAATGCTAAATCTATAAAAGATATTCTGACTTAAACAGGGCCCATAAGAAGAATACTAAGCAAAGAAACACATTCGGAGGCAAATTTTAAGCCATAGCACAGCTATGGGAAAGTGTTTTAAAATCTGGATTTAAGTAATATTCAAATTGGTATTCTTGATCTAGGTAGTTAAGAGCATATACTATCAAATGGAGGAAATTATGAAGAGCAGTAGGTGTCCTGTGAGGCTATATTAAGCCAAGTAAAAGGAAGTGAAAGCCAACACTTTTTACAAGTTTCACAATTTTTTCACAGCAAAATTCATAGGCAGTTATGGCTTGAGAACCCACAGCCACAGATATTGTGCAACTGGAACACACCAGCCATGTCACATCTTTGGCAGAAAGGTGTGTAACTGGGTATTCACAAACTCACTGCCGTAATTTGTATACACTCTTACATTTCCACTATCAAATCATTCCATGTGCTGTCTTCTGGCATTGTTTGCAGCAATTAATAATTTACCTTTGCTTTTCCAGCTCCGTTTTTATTTCATCTGGAAGAAAAAAAATGAAAGCATTTAACACCCAACCTAAGTTATCATTATCAATAACACAGTAACACAAAGCTGTTTCAGACCAGGGGTCTTACAGGAAAGGAACAGCAAATACTGAAGTGTAACGACTTCAGAGAGTGCAGACAGCTGAACCATTTATTGAAATAAATTCTACATGAAAGAGCTAATTTCTCCTAAAGATGCCTTTTGCTAAGAATGTTTGAAAATGCAGGTATAGTATTCCATTCTTACTGAAGATTAAGTCTACATTGTAGAGAGCTTGGGCCTGCAGAAGTCTTTAAGCCACTGCAGAAACTATTAGTTCAATAGAATTGACCTTCCTGTTAACTACAATGCTGGTTAGCCTGCTTTTGTTAAACCTCACAACACGACATCAGCTGAACAAATTCCCAAGAGATAAGAAACTTTAAATGCATATTGTCATTATGCCAGCAGAGCTTTTTTTTTTCCCCCCTCCTTTATGAAATTACACTTTTGAGGAGATTTTCATCAAATACAGAAGAAAAAAGCATTTCTTTCTCACTTCTACTACATACAGCAGCAAATCCCAAAGATCCTAGTATGTTAGAAATCCTCAAAAAGCCATATCACCTTGATGGCAAATCCAGACCAGAACTGGACTACATCATACACAGCTGTGACACTGTGAATACTGACAAGAAATACCCAAACTAGCACACACAGTAGAGCTGCACAGCTACAATCATCTGTAACACCACGTGGAATGCCCATCCATCCTATCCCACAGGTCTCCAAGTTACGCCTACAAAACTTGTTTCAATTGCCAAGTAATCAGAAATGGATTATTCACTCAACACTTGCTCTCCACACCTCTGGATAGGGATTTGATGCTCACAGTTCACAGAACGTCAGGAGTTGGAAGGGACTTGGAAAGATCATCTAGTTCAGCTCTCCTGCCAGAGCAGGATCATCTAGACTAAATCACACAGGAACATGTCCAGGTGGGTTTGAATGTCTCCAGAAAAGGAGCCTCCACAACCTCTCTGGGCAGCCTGTCCCAGTGCTCTGTCACGCTCACAAGGAAAAAGTTCCTCCTTGCATTCTCATGGAACTTCCTCTGCTCCAGCTTGCACCCACTGCCCCTTATCCTACCGCTGGCAACCCTGAGAAGAGCCTGGTTCCATCCTCCTGACTCTAGCCCTTTACATATTTATAAACATTAATAAGGTCACCCCTCAGTCTCCTCTTCTCCAAGCTAAAGAGGCCCAGCTCCCTCAGGCTTTCCTCATAAGGAAAGTGCTCCACTCCATCATCTCAGTGGCCCTGCGCCGGGCTCTTTCAAGGAGTTCCACGTCCTTCCTGAGCTGAGGGGAAGAGTTCAGATTATTTCAGTGCTGTTGTGAACCTCACTAATTTCTTCCATCTCAGAAGCACAAACACACAAAACACTCTAACAAACAAGGACTGCAACAAACATATCTTCAGGTTTTTGCACAGTCCTATTGTTCAGCATCACAAGAATTAATCCTTGCAGAGTATGTGCATTTTTTAAGATGTGGATGAAACCTATATAACTACTGGGAATGAGTGATAAACTACAACGAGGCCTGGGACTTGCTATTCCGCTTGCCTTAGTCTCTCATTAATAAAAGCCAATGCAGCCAGCGGTGAAGAAAGCAGCAGCATGACATTCATTAGCAGAAAGTGATGCAACAAGTACTGAAGGAACATTACCCACCCTATAGTCAATAAAAGAACAAACATCAGAAAAGCTGAAGAGTCACAGGCCCACAGGGGTCACGGCTCTGTTCAGAAGCCCGCCATTTTCTAACCAAGTCCATCACGCAACCAACCATGCCTGGCAGCGTTAGGGGAGAGACAATTTTCACTTGTCAGTATTGCACAAGCCAGTGTTCAGCAATGGGCTGAGGCATGCCAAGCACGTAGCACGTCATTCCCTAATACTTCAGGCTTCAACTGCTAAGAAGGGTCAACAGAATGGAGGTTGTTGATAAGAAATAACTAAGGTTTCCCAGGCCAGACAATACATATCTTCACACAGCACCACTTCTTGGATCACCGTTTCCTTCACTCCAACATCCAGTTGGTTTACCAACATGATGGCTAGCAAGAAGTTCAATTCGGCACAAACCATGAATTCAATCTTCTTGATTTTATTAATTTTCCCATCTTCATCCCCACATTAAGATCCACAGAGCTACTGAGAATAACACAGACTCAAGGACCCACTGATTTATTGTGTCCCTGTTTAGATGGGTCTTATTATTAGAGCAGTATACTCCTATCACCTACAGGAACTGGTTGCTTAAAACCAGTTCCTTTTATGAGGAAAGGCTGAGTGAGCTGGGACTGTTCAGCCTGGAGAAAAGAAGACTAAGGGGGAACCTTATTAATGTTTATAAATATCTTAAGTATGGGATGCAGGGGGAATTGGCCAGCCCCTTTTCAGTGGTCTGTGGAGACAGGACAAGGGGCAATGGCTGCAAGTTGGAGCACAGGAAGTTCTGCACTAACATGCGGAAGAACTTTTACACAGTAAGGGTGACAGAGCCCTAGGACAGGCTGCCCAGGGAGGTGGTGGAGTCTCCATCTCTGGAGATATTCCAGCCCTGTCTGGACGCCGACCTGTGCAATATGAGCTGGGGAGCTGCTTTGGCAGGGGGGTTGGACCCAATGATCTCTCGAGGTGCCTTCCAACCCCTATGATTCTATGAAAACACGAGTTTTATGGGTAGCTTCATGTGCTCAGAATGCTTAGTCCTGCCTCCAGGTCTTGGCAGAAAAAGGCATATTTAGCCATATCCAGAATCCCAAGTACAGCAGGATGCCAGAGTGCTCAGCTCTACTACAGTTAATGCTGTATTTCAGAAACCCTGTAGGATTTACAGGTTTTGTTTGGGGTTTTTTTAATAATTGCAAAAATTCATCACACTCTGGACTAAGTTTATTCTTCCAAAGCAGAAAGACTGTCCAAGTTAGCCAAGTGGTCCTGCTTGCACTAAAGATGGTAATTTTTTTTATTTTGAAATAAAAGACTTTCTTTATCTGATAATGTTTTGGTCAAGTTAGACCAGATGCCTTTTGAATATTCACAAAGCTATTTTACATACAGAAGAGCTGCTACAGCTTTTTCCCCATTGACAGATCAATAAAATATCAGACACACAGTAAAAAAAAAAGTAACAAGTCCATATTTGATATATCTAGCTCAGTGAATCTGAGTTTTCTTTAGGGTTTTTCTTGTTCACACGCTTCCCCTCTTCCCACTCCTCAGCAGCTTCCACTTCAGAAGTTGTGGACAAGCTTAACATTATGACCTTGAGCTGAAACTGAAACCTGTTCTGTGTCCCCTAGTCTGGTCAGCCTATTATTTAAAACTTGTCTCAGTTCATCCAGCTCAGTTTTGGCATCCTTCTTCCCACTGTACCCAGCTACTGGCAGAAGGAAAGCTGAAGGTCATCCACACCATCTTCATTCTGTCATTCTGTGGGAGGTGGATTGGGAGGGCTTGCTGGGAGGTCCTTTGGACGGGGAACTAGGATCCAGAACAGAAAGTCCTCAACTAAAAAGTGTTTGTTAAAAAATCCAATCAAAATACAGTAGGAATATTATAGCAACGATTTCACCCAAGAAAAAAAAAAGGTTCTTTTGTAAAATTTAATACCGTACAAGAAGGATTGCATTGTTAGGATATATTATTCTCAGCTACAGAAGTGTTCACTTCCACATTCAGGGTGTAACCAAGCAATGTTATTCTTTTCCAAACCTCTATATCCTACCAAAATAATTTCCTCTCTCCCTGAAAGAGATCACTTTGTCCCCATACCATTTATTAGCAAGCAGCATAGCAAAAGAGGGTTGAATGGGAACTTTACAAACATCTTACCCTTAAAGAGACATGATCATGCCCATCTTTACTTAGATCTTGCATGGGAAAGATAGATAAGAATAGTGTCCAATACTAAAGGAATTGCAATTTCACTCTCAGAAATACTCCATAAATAAATAAATTTAAAAAAAATCTAACCAAGGCCTGACCAAGCTCCCCACAATTTTATTATATAAAGATTTTTCTAAAACATGTGTACCACAAGAGTACTTTAATAAATAATGCTGGCAGAAAAGAATACATGCAAGAACAAAAGCAAGTTACAGGCATGCCTCTGCTACTGATTGCATCAAAATAATTTGGAAATCCCCACATCTGAAGCACTCATTTGCTGGTCTGACCACCAAAAGTGAGTGAAACAGAAATTGTTGCCTAACTGAAGTCTGTTGCCAAGCCCAAACCAGGCACAACCAGCTTCCAGAAACCTACTGCCACCATTGCTCTCCTCTTCCAGTCACAGAATTGAGGGGCACAGTTCAATTCCCTTCCACATCCACAGCCTGAACGTTGGTCAGTGTCTGCTCAGCACAGCACCAAGTCCTCACTTGGTGCTTTTGGTGCCAGAGCTACCTGCTGCTAGGGCGTATCGGCATACATCGTGCCTACCTCAGTCAGAAACACCTTCTGCTCTGGGCACTGTGTGCTGCCCACTCAACACAAGCCTTTTTGCACCCCTACCAGGCAACACAACCAGAATAAGCAGCAAGGCTTTGCAGCAATTTCTTCCAGAGCTTCTGGCATGATGACGCTCATGCCGAGCACAAACTACCCACCTAATATAGCAGCACAGTAGTGGTACCACTAGTGGTAGTTACATTTGATTGTATTGAAAACTATGTATTAAAATGGAGGAAATAAATGCCTGCCTGCAATTAGACACATCCTATGTGAGCGTAGAGTCAAGTTTGTCTCAGTGGAAGCAAACTCGTTCCTGTGCAGAAAATGGCATGGCTTGTGTTAGCACAAGGGCACGAGCAGTGTCTTTTCACAGCCTGTCAGAACACCTCACAGCAGTGCCAGTGCAAACACATGGAGCAGCAGCAAAAGCTTCCCTCCCCCCAACTCAGCAAAGTCTACTGCTTTGCCTGATTCCAGGCTGCCTTAACCTTAAATTAAAAAAACCCCAACTCCTGCATTTATTGATTCTATCGATCTATGGAGAACCCTTTAGAAAAGGCTGCCACAGTGAAGTAAGACTATCTCCTCTTTGTACCAGCACTCTCAAACGCACTAGCCAAGAGGCTACCAAGCTCAGAAACACAGGCTCATTTTAGACATCTGTAATTTATACCCAGAGACTGCTTAAACACACACCTAGATTCCAAAGTAAAGGCATGGTTTAAGAGATTATTTTTTTAAACTTATTAACAAGCTAACTAAACAAATTCTGTTGTTTACAAAGCATGAAGATATGTACATGGAGGTGCCTAGGCACATAGGTCACATAACCAGGTTGGCTGCACAGAACGTCATTAAAACCAGTCCTAGCAGGGCAAGAGTAATAGCTGGTATGAGACCCAGGGGCACAATTAGCATTAGACCAATATGAACTGCTGTGATACATGTTGTCTGTGTTCCACTGTACATTTTTCAGCACAGATATTATTTCAGTAACTTTACTAAGAACCATGTGTACCTATGACTCCACGTAAATGCTTATTAAGCCACTATTTATGTACAATACACTGGCTGTCTGTTGCAAAGCAGTTTTCTTAAAAATAGTTTTCTAAGGCAGAGCAGAACAGCTTCTCTGTTAAAAGCCTCCATGTCTCCCAATCTCTCCTGGGGCTTACTGGCACTAAGAGCACAGGATACAACCGTTACACCTCCTGATGAAGCAAGGGACTGGATGAAGGAATCTATTCAAACCCTGCTTACTCAACATTGACACCATATATCTCAAAGGAGGGGTGGACAGAAAAAAACCCAACCACCAAAAAACCTTCCTTTTCTTCCACCCTTCTTGTGCTTACATCCTGTTTGAGCCTATGACTTTCCTTATTTCTGCAAGGCCACAAAGATGTTCTGCAGTCCAAAACTGCACAGTATTAGTCCATCAAAAGGTATATTACTGGGAAAGGACAAGGAAAAAAGGGTAAGAACAGTTTAAAATTATAGTGAAAGAATACCTGTATTTTCTACATATGAATGACAGCGACTTTCAATAGTAATTTACTGCAGTTTGCAAGTTGAATACATTAAAAATACTAAAGAACTCACATAAAAGAAAATCAGCACATCATTCCCACAGTTTGAAGTACATTTCTTTCTCACCAAACAAAAGTTAAAGTTATGTAATTAACAGAAACACTACTGCACTAACAGTACAGCTGAAACTGTAGAAAGAGTTGCAGGATAAGTTATATTAGGTAGCTCTAGAATACACCAGTTCCTCTTTATTTAGGAAACAGATGCATCACAGACTTCCCTAGTACCAAGAGCAGATATAAATTACACATGACTCGTGCCCATGTTGACTGGTTTATAAATGGTACAATACCTCAAGGCTCCATTCAAGAGACCATTGTGTAATTAAGATAGCAAAGCAAATGGAATTCAGTAAGAGGCAGAAAGAGATTATTCAAAGTATGACATGCAGAAAAGACAACAGCTGACACAATTACCAGTTCCATAAAGTCAACTTTACATTTCTCAAACTAAATTAATTTTATTCAGAGTTAACGGGACTTTTTTATTACTATTAAAATCACTGAAGCTTCTTTCATCCATAAGGTTGTGTAGACTGCAGATTCTGGTAATTCCTGAATTCCTCAGGCTGTAAGTATATGTTCTTCCCACGTTTCCTAGCATATTTACTATTGCACAGGGCTTGATAATTAAACTAAACACTTTTGAAATTGAAGTTGTATGCTTATTTATTATAAAGTATAAGTTTAAAATTAAGTAAATGTCAATAAACACCCCCCCTTTTTTTTTAAAATTTATGTAAAAAAGAGGTTAACCTAAACAGAACAGAGTTTGTAAATGAAAGGAGCTACATTCATGTTCACAACTTAAAATGATGCAACAACATTCACCAAATGTAACAGATTTTTTGGTACAGTAATTAAAGCCCTACTAGGACAGGGCAGTTGGGCAACAGAAGGTTATCTCTTCTTGCTGACCTCTGCTTTAGTCCAGGAAAGCACGTGGACCTTCTTTCCAAGCAAGATTAGCGAAAAAAAGGTCCATCATCACAAGCATGAACTAACCTCAAACATACCATACCTTAAAATATAGACAAAGATTAGTTACAATCCCACATGCAATCGCTAATAAGGTGGCTATTGCACAGAGCCCTCCTCCCCAAATCATCATCTTTGATGTTACCAAACATAAAGATCTTCACTAGCAATCTTTCAAAAAAGCTCTCTTTCTTACCCTCTAAATATATTTACATAGCAGAAAAACAGGTTCCCAGTCCTGTAAATGGGTTGGGCCCATGCTGGGAGAGTTAGGAAAGAAATCAGGAAAAGGAAGTAGGAAAAGGCAGTCACTAACTGCTGTGGCACGTGTTACACTGTTGCTCCCAATGTCAAATCTCAGCAATAATAAAATTCCCTTCGAGCTGGTTGCCTTTCCTCTGGATATACCATCAGTTTGATTCGCTCCTACAAATTTCTTCAGGAATGAAAATAAAAACAACAGCTATTTCTCAAGCTTGCCTTCATAATGCATTTGACAGACTTTGTATCTGCCCAGCTTCCTCACACGTTCAGCCCATCTCGCTGTCCTGGGTACACTAAATGTCCCCTAACTAAAAGAAAAACATTGGTGCAAAGCAACCAAAACTGTAATAGATATTGTGCCTTCGTGGAGTAAGAAAGGTCACAGGTAACACCAACCACCCCAGCGCTTTACAGCTTTATCCAGTTTATTTTTTCACCTTCGTCTTATACCATATGTTTTCAGAACTTTAACGCTGAGATCTTCATCGTCAATTTGTACTTGCAGGAGATTTCAGGACCAGCCCACCAACTTCACAAAAAGTATTTTCAGTTCAGCAAGACACCACAGACGCTGCGTGTAAGTGGCTACACCACTAACAGCTTGTGGCCAAGAGCTGGAGATGTCAGAAGGTTCCTAGACCTGGAAAATCTGAGACTCCGCAAGCCGGGGTCCTCAAACAGCCGGTTTCCTGGTTTTAAAGTTTACTCTCATTTTCTCAAAACTGGTTCTAAAGCAACACAACAAAGCTCCTCTCGTGTCATATCGAGATAAGAACTCAATAAAACAGCAGCGCGGGGCTTTTCCCCTCGTACTTGCACATCCTATTAGAGAACTGAAGTTTCTTAAAACCCGAGCTCGGCCGGGCCCCCGGCCCGCAACCTGGCAGCTGGGGCCCCGGCCCTCGCTCGCACCCCGCCGGGGATCCGACGTGGCAGAGGACACCATCCGGAGCGGGGGCGGACACACCGCCCCCCCCGAACCGGGCGAGCTGCGATTCCTTCCCCCCGCCGCCAGCGGTGCCCCTGTCACCCCCCGAGGCCGGGAAGGGGTCGCGTCTCCTAGCCCGGCACCCGGCATAGGAGTCCCGCGGGCCGGACCGGGCCGGGCCAGGCCGGGCAGACTCACCCAGCGCCACCTGGCAGGCTCTCCGCAGCTGTCCGTGCGGGGGCCGCTTCGCCTCCTTCTCCGCTAGGATCTTCTCCAGGGCCCGCGACACGAACATGCTCTTGGTGCGGGCGTCCTGCTCGCGGGCCGGGGGCTGCATGGCGGGACGGCCCCGCCGCGGGGCAGGAAGGAGGTCGCCGGGACTGACGCTCAGAGCCTACGGCCGCACCGCGGCCCCATCACCCGGAAGAGACGCGCCTCCCTCACCAGCCGCCACCGCGCCGCCACCACGGCGCCGCCATATTGGCACCGTCACGTGATCCGAACTACCACCCCGCCTTCCCGCGACGACCTCCGACCCCTTCCGCCGTGCTGGTAGTGCCAGGCGGGGCGGGGCTCGGCGTGGCCTGCTGCCGACGGGCAAACCTAGGGCCGTAATTAGGTATAATTAGTGCCGCCTCCCCGCAGCTTCGGCCTGCCGGCGGGCTCCTGCGCTGCTTGTGGGGATGAGTGCGTACCGTACACCCCAAATCACACTCTGGCCTCTTTGAAAGCCAGGGTAATCGTTGGAAATAACCTGTAGAGGTGGTGTGGCCCGTGGGCACTGCACCGTAATGTGGCAGCCACCTCCCTGTGGCGTTCCACAGTGCTCAGTCAGGTTAAGACAACCACATCTCACCCAGAACACGTGTGAGATTTTAATTTTATTTACGTATTTCCCAAGCAGTGGGAGTCTTAATTCTTTTAAATGTCATTAATGGATCCTCAGTGTCAAGACCTGCAGTATCTTGGCCTAGAAACCCCTAGGAAAGGCTCCAAAACCAAACGCCTGTGAGAGCATTAGTTTGGTGTCACTGCACGGGGAAAATGGGCAAGTGCTGTGTGATGACCTCTGCTGTCCACAGGTTTGTGTGAACCAGTTCACAGAGTTGATGACTCTGCTTGTATGGAAAAATATGCTAGAGGATGGGAAATCAGAACTAATAACAAGGCCAGATTAGAAGCGGGGAAGGGTCTGTATCTGGGATCATTTTTTAAGGTTTGTTAGTATTTGAAGACACTGATTTTCCTTAGAGGTCAGCAGTTCAAGTATGGCTGTGATTTCATGGTAAATGTACCACTTAATAAAGGTGGTTGGATAACTGTTGGAAGGTTGAAGTCCTCTGGGAGTTTGGCAGCTGAAGCTGATACAAGGCAACTGACTTGAACTTTCCTCTTCATTAAGCGAATAATGTACAATTGGAATGAGTCACTACTCCAAGGCAGAATCACAGAAATGCAAGGCTGGGAAGCACTTCAGTATGTTCTGCCCATCTCCAAGCACAAAGGCAGAACGTTGCCTCTTGATGAAAACCTCTAATGGAGGAGATCCAACAGCTTTTCAGTTAGTTGCCTCCAGTGTTTTGCTAACTATCCAGTTAGGAAATTCTTCTTAATATCTGCTCTGGATGTTAACTGCTGTCCATTAGCTGGTGGAAGGAGTCTATTATTACGGTGATGAGATTATCAGAAAAATAGAGACAAAAATGTAGAAATTAGGCTCTCAAGTGTTTTGGGGTTTGTTTTTTGGTTTGGTTTTGGTGGTTTTTTTTTTAATTAAGAGATTTCCAGATTGTGACCACAGTTTAATTTTTGTTTTCTACTAGAAGTGTCTTACAATCTGTTTCTTCCTGTATTTTGTTTGATTCCTGGTCTCCTATACAAATGACATTCATTACTGGTATCATACAGATGGGCTGATTGCACTCTTCTTGTAGCCCCAGTAATGTATTTTTGTAACACAAAGAGTAGATTTCATCCTCAGGCTTTGTGCTGATACTTCCTGCATGAATGTCTTTGCACAGTATCATGAAACCCTGTAACACGCTTCTTCAGTAGCAACTAACTCCATTATATTTAGAAAAATGTAGCTGATTTCAGAATGCCAAAGTACCCCGTATTTTTTCCTGGTGTCTTCCTACCAGGATTCAGTATGCTGCTATTTTTATATCAGCTATGAAAGAATTTTATTTATTTGCTATGTATTTTTAGAGTAAATTACACATCTAAAGTGTTGGCTATTAAATGATTACATGGTCTAGTATTCTGTATGGGGTACCCATTTCCATGAGATATTTCATAAGTCCTTTGGGCTTGTGAACATACTAAGCTTTTAAACCCCTATTTGTGTATCTCTGCCTGTGACCATGTAAGTGTGCCATTTCTGGTACCACTTTGGGTATCAGGGGATTGAGAGAGGGTTTACATGCCAGGTGATTTAATTCAGTTGCATTAAAGACTAAAATACAGATAGTATTATGAGGTTTAATTGTAGTTTTCAAAACCTCGTTCCCAAAAGGCAAAGTCTGCGAAATAGGCTTTTCAGGTTAATGCTGATTCAGTGTGTCTCTGGGAGGGAATTATGAAGGTGGCTTGCTGTGCACCTCATGACTCAGCTGCCTGCTTTAATTCCTACTCCCCACTCCACTGTCGCTCTCAAATACTCTCCACAGGGTATCTCACTGACTATTCTACTGATCAGGCAACATCTAATTTAATTTGCTCTGCTCTGAAGGGAAGAAATTCAGTATAAACCTTAAGAGCCTCATTACTGACCACAAAAAATGATAAAATGGAACAATATCAAATTTCTTCTGGCTAGTTTAATTTAGCACATCCAAAAAAAGAGAGAAGGTTTAATATGTCTCCCTAATAATGGCTGTCTATTAGAAATGGGCATTGGAGAAATAGTACACAAAGAAGAGAACAGGATCACCTGTCACAGAGTCAAGTACTAACATTGTGAGCTCCGAAGTCAAAAGACAAACCCATTGTGCTTGGACTTAAGAGTCATTTAATTTTAGTGCTGAAATCTGTAATTTTTTTATAGATAAGAATATGCCTTGGAGAATATGATGGCTAAGTTAGAAGGGAAGATTTGGCTGATACAGGTTATTCAGTAGTGAGACTTGTGTGAAAAACAGTTGTGTTGGGAAGGTTGTTTCCACTAAGTTTTTATTCTAAGTAGTAATGTTAAGGAAATAAGACCTAGCTCTTGAAAAGGTATGAGTTCAGCTATAACAACATAAAAAATGTGGTTATTAGAATAAGAAAAGGAGCAGATAGACCAAGAATTAAGGGATGCTTATTCAAAAAGAGGGGCTTTCATTCTCATTTACACTAAGGGCTATTATGGTTATTTACATCTTTATGGATGTGTCCTTTATGTATTCTGATGCTCCCAAAGAACCTCATACATTAATGTTAAAGATATTATTCAAGTAAATCTCTGCAGGCCTTTGTTAGCATCTAGGATGGCCTTACCTTAGCTGCCTTTTATTAATTTGAGGCAAAAGGAAGCAGATTCTGTACACAAAATCTGCACACACCAAAATGTGCAATGTTGCCACAGTTGACCACAATGTTGGTTCAAACAAACAAGTTTATCCAACACAGCCTGAGAAGTTCATATATGCAAGAAAAATTGTTGGAGCTACCTGGGTATAGACTGTTTGATCTGCAAGTACTTGCTTCTGAAGAAGCTGTGCAAGCCTCCTCCCTTCCCTTGTCAACATCGGGTCCCAGGCACAGTGGCAGATGGCTCTAATTGCTAACCCTTTTTTGAAGAAATGTACTTTTCCCCTTGATTAGGCATAATGCTTGCCTTTCATTTTTGTGTGATCATGTGTAATCCGTATGCAGTAAGCAGATCGCTTGTCATCAATGCTAAACTGCCTCCTTGTCGGCATCAATGATCTCACACTGCCCAGGAGGTCTGGAAAGCAGTCAGAATCTTTATTTTCCTTCTCTAGATACGAGTGAGAGACCTTTATGCATTCTTGAGATGTAACAATGCACTCCAGTTTTTGGACAGGTCGAGGGGAAGGACATAGCAATACTCTGTTTCATTTGGGTGAACAGGCAGAAAGGACACCAGTAAATGCACAAAATCTGTGAAGAAAAGGAGGGTGGAATACCTTGCTTGTGGCATCTGTCTTGTTACATGCAACAGGAGCTGGAAACAAATCATGATTGTTCTTTCTTGTAGGTGCAGCCCAATCAGAAATATCCTGGTATCCCCAAACCAAAGGAGTCTTGGAAGATGATACAGCGTGTAATACCTGTGAGAAAACAGAACAAAAGAAAACAAACCCCATCTTCCTTGCAGAAGAGAAAACAAGAAAAACACCCAACTTATTAAGATGTTTTCTGGGAATCATTCTAAAATGCAGGTGGGCCTTGAGAACGACAAAGAAAAATATGTCCATGGTAGTCTACAGAAATTGAAATAAGGGCTTTTAATGCTTTTCTGAGTTTTCAGTTTTCCAGGTGGGTGCAGTGGCTTGAGGAATTGCCAGCAGCTCAGTGCATCTGTGTTCAATGTCTCCAGTCAAGGATTTCTACCAGAAGGTCAAAATATATTTTGATCTCAATAACGTGAGGTGCTGCAGCACATTCAGCTCACTCCAAGTGCAATGATACTGATTCTTGTCTATCAGTTGGCAGTAAATGGCACTGACAGTCATGACTTCATGTAAGGAGGAAAAGGTTAATATAAGAAGCAGTGAATATCAGGACAGTTTATTGCCAGGTCAGCAGCATTACATTGATATGCTGGAGCTCAAATTTCTGTGCTGGGGCTTAACACACCACGCTGATCTGTTTCTCTTGGTTGAAGTGATCAGCTGTTTTTATCAAAATGTAAAGACCTCATCGTGTTAGAACTGCCTGTTCTCTGGTGCTACATCTTTTTCCAGCAAAATAGTTAACCCATCAATAATTGATGGATGCCGTGTAGCCTAAGACTACATTTTGTAAGAATTTACAGACAAGATAACTTTCCAAAATGTTCCAGTGCAAGTAGCCAGATCATCCTCAAGACACCTAAACATTTTCTGTTTCTCTTTTCATTTACCTGCAGAGTTGGTGCTCTGGGATGTGAACTGATTAGGTCCTCCCACCCATACACAGTTTCGCCTAGATGCTACTTCGGCCTCAAGAAAACCAATCCTGTTCTGCTAAGGAAGCCTTCTCTCTAGTGCAGACAGTGAAAAAATTGGGGTAAGGCATTAATTTTGCATTCTATCTCCTTTAAAGTACCTGGAACCTTTGTTATCAGAGCTCAGATTTATTTTACCTAAATGCAGGAGATTAGTCACTGAAGTCCCTAAATCCAAATCCTGGTTCAAAATAGTGTAGGTTCTTTATTTAGGCATATCAGTTAAGTGCTTAATGATAGGTGGGATGCAGTGAGGTACACCTGGGCAAAGTAAATGTTGCAGTTCTTACTTTGTTCTGCAGGTTTTATAGTATCTGTGGGCATGTAAACAATTCTATAATATTTCCAAATTTATTTTATTTTAGTTAATAATTTTAAAGTTAATTTGAATAATCTAATGATGAGGAAAGAATGAAGTAGTCTAAATTTTCTCCTTCACCACTTGAAAGTCAAACAACATAGCATTATATTGAAAAATAATGAAATGGACCAAAATGGATTTAATTAGCAATAAGCAACGTCACAAGGGAAAAAAAATTACTAGGTTGGAAACATATTTAAGGCATTAGAAGTATATAACATGATTTATTACAATTCTTTAAAGTATCTTGTTAGTTTTGCCAACAAACTTCTAGTCTCTGTCAGAATTATTTAGGTGGAATACCAAATCTAAGATTTTTTAAGTGAGTGGAATTCAGCAAACCTACCCCCAAGCTGTGGGAACTCACATGGTACTTGGCTGACCAAAGGGCCAAGTCTGTATAAGAACTGCTTTGGGAGTATAAACATATTGGGATACTATTGGGGTGATTCTGTCAGTGGTATTAATGGTGAAGGTCTGTTTGCTCAAACAGCTTTGAGATACAGCTCTATGATGTGAGGTATCTATCACCTCCCTGATAAATTCGTGCCCGTCTGGTACCAGCAGATCATTCCAAGGATGAAACACTAGAAGTGCTTTGCTGGCAAGTCATTCTAGCTCCCAGCAAAGTACAGTTTTATCTTTATAATGATGACCACAAATAGAAATTTGGCCAGCACAGCTCTATTAACCACAGGTTGTACCTCATCACAATTCCTGTTAAGCACAGACCTGAACTTTTTAACAATAAGATTGCTGTATAACATCACCCATTGTAAATTACATTGAATTCAGTGGACTTTGGATTTAGAGCAATATGTGTCCTGTTTTTGGTAGGGCTAGAGTTACTTTTCTTTCTAGTAGCAGGCATAGTGCTGTGTTTTGGATTTAGGATGAGAATGATGTTGATAACACACTGAGGTTTTAGTAGTTGCCAAGCAGTCAAGGATTTTTCACCCTCTCATACTGACCTGCCAAAGAGTAGGCTGGGGCTGCCCAAGACGCTGGAGGGGACATGGCCAGGACAGCTGACCCAACTGACCAGAGGGATATTCCATGCCAAATGACATCATGTTCAGTATATAACTGGGGGGTGGTCCAGGAGGCAGTTCCACTTGAGAACTAGCTGAGTATAGGCATCAGCTGGTGAGCACACAAAACACAAACACAAATGTGTTTTGTATATTATTCTTATTCTTATTGTTATTATTACTATTATTATTTCCATATCTGTCTTATTAAAATGTCTTTATCTCAACTGGCAAGTTTTACCTTTTGTTTCTTTTTTATTCTCTCCACCATCCTACTGGGGGGAGTGAGGCAATAGCTATATGCTTGTTTAGCTGCCTGCCAGGTTAACCCATGACAGTGAGTCAGAATCAAATGAAGCCCAAGGAAATCTATTTTGAACTTCCTTATAAGTGATGTATCCACTAAAGGATGCAAGCTCTTGATTCCCCTCCACTTCTCTGTTTTCTAGAATTCATTCATCTATTATTTTGTTTAGTTTAGTTTAGTTCTATTTTAAAGTAACTGGGACAGAACATCAACTGAGGTAAATATATATATAGTTTAGTGTTCTTTCTACAGGTTGTTTGCTTGTTCACCTCCAATATCTGTGGTAAAGAGTAAGTGTATTCCTCTGGACTTTAGATGCTGACTGTTACAAAAACAAGTTTTGAAGCCAGCTGTGCAGTTTATACAGGACTGTAGTTTATATGGGGATCCAGTGTTTGTTTTATTGTACTGATACATTACACCTCCACATACTAGTATTTTTAGATGCACATTTTTCAAGTATGTTCACAATCAGAAATGTGACTGCAAAAATTGCTAAGGACTGCCTGCATCTGCTATTGCTGTCTATACATCTGATTTTTCTTTCCCTTAATTAGTGTAAATCAAGGGTTATTCTACTGTTATCAGTTAAATTACAGTGATGGAGAAGTGACATAACTAAAGGCAAATAAGGCCCTGAATCTTTTTTGTGGGATGCTGACTTAGTTATTGACACAAAAAAAGCTGTAATTACTGTCAGCAGCATTGCAGAACTAATTAAGCAGCAGAAGCTCTTCATGTATTGTCAGCCAAATTATCAGTTCTGAATTTAGGATTTTTATTGTGGGACAGGATTAGTTTTCATGGAAGAAGCAAAATGGATGTAGGCTAATTTTTAGGAAATTGACTGAACAGACATTTTATAGAGATAGCTTTTTAACTTGTATATCAAGCAAAAAACTTGTCTTTCAAATAATATGGTATTATCCAAATTCCTAGGAGTAGAGTTAGAACTGGGGTTATTTTTTGGACTTAGAAGTCAATAGAGTCAATACTAGGCTTCAGTTACAATGAGCTCTTTACCTGTTAGTGGCATATGAAGAACATGAAGTCTGAGTTATAGGTAGGCTTGAGTTTGACACTTGCTGAGATTAAAGAACAGTGATCTATGACTTTTCATTGAGTAACAATTGCTCATACTGGAGCCTATTTAGTTTTCAAACTTCTTTCAACTCCCCTTGTTATTTGCAACAGATTAGGATTAGGGTCACTCTAGAATTTAGTGATTTTCATTAAGAAGAGGTTGAGGGTCAGTGTTAAATAAGGGTTTTGCCCTTGTAAGAGAGAATAGCTAGCATTAGACCTGGTATCTCAGCATCTATTTGGCTAAATTTAAGGATGGAAATCTCAATAGGTACTGAAGTATATTTAGTTTTGAACTTTGTCAAGGGTTGAGTTTTGGTCAGAATTCTTGTTAGGACTGAAACTTCCAGTAAGTTTTTTTGCTAGGTCTGTTTTATAAGGAGAAATTAACATTAATTGAGGGCTGCTGTCAACAATGACCACAGACATTTGTTTGTCAGTCTAAGTGGTTTTCTTCAAATCAGCAAGAGAATCAAGAGTATGTTTAGGATTGAGATACAGATTTAGTTTGGGTTCTGGTTTCTTGAAGGAGGTTAGGCTAGAGTTTAGAGTAGGAGACTGGTTTTGCAGTAGCACTCATACCACCAGGGCCTGCCAATTACATTCATCTTTGGAGGCAATAAAGGTCTTTTCTTAGCATTAGAATTTCAGCCAAGGTAGAATACATGTTAGACTCCAGACTTATCAGGGGAAGTGATTTAAAGTTAGGCCTGAGACTGAAAGGGTTGGCTACATGAAATTTACAGCAGAATCTATTGGGATGATGCAGACTGTGTTCAGTTTTAGAGAGGGTCGGGGATGAGTTTCTTACCTGGGTGTAACTTAACAGTCAAAGTTAATGTTTGGGGTAAGGTTCTGATTCCTTTGAGTATACAAGTAATTGTTCAGAAAGGTTTTACAAAAAGCAGACAAGAAAAGTTTACTGTTTATATCATCAGGTGTTGAACAATTGCTTTTCAGTCTGCTATACATCACTAGCTGGCAGCACCAGTGAGGTTAGATTTTGGGTTAGGTAATAAACTTGCAAAGACAGATGACCTAAGATCAGGCCTTTCCTTACTGGGATAAAATAAGAGATGTTTGGAGAAATATTATTAATTTTGAGGAGAAGGACTGTTTGCTTAGGGTTGGAGGATGGAGCTTTGTTTAAATATCAGTGAGGTGATATCTTAAATGCCCAGGAAACTGCATTTAGTGCAGGACTGAAGAGGGACTTAAAATTTGCCATCTAGTTAGAGCCAGAGCTTACAAGGGGCAGCTGAGTTTAGTCTTAAGTTTAGGTTATTAACTGTTACAAGTCAGCAAAACACAAGTAGTTTGGTGACTCACATCCTTTTAGTATATTATGCATGGCACCAACATCATCATTCCTTTAAACCAAAAAAGGCAGTCATCCATGCCAAATGCAATACCTTGCAGGAAACACTTTTGCATGTGTAGTGTAACCTGCAAAAAAAAAAAAAAAGCTACTCCTCACTGAGTGCCATGTGCTGGGAATATCACTCAGTGTATAGGAAACAGACTTGCAAGTTTCTTTTCTAAAACAGGCATTAAAAATATTAGATACTCTTTTGTCCATAACAAATTCTTTGGACTTGCCCCAGGGGAGTACAATGGATACTGTATGTTTTATATAGTTTGTTTATGGGACCTGTTCTTTCTGCTTGACTTCTCTTCAATGTGTTCTGTTTCCTCACCAGTTTGCTTTTGTATTACTTTTAATGGCCTAAGAAAACCTGCTGTGCTGTTTACTCACCAAAACAGCACACCTAGTAATAATCTATAGCTTATTGTCACAAATTTAATGAAACAAGAAATTCGTGGAACTGAAATGTGATCTGCAGCAGTACTCAAAGATAAATTAAACCCTTTCAGCAATACCATAGTTTACAAAACCTAGGGGGCAAGACAGCTCTCCAGCCAAGGGCTTTCCTCAGCCACAATAAAAGAAAGTCAGAAATACTAATAGTTATGCCATAACAAAGCACTCACTCCCATGATGACATTCCACCTAGGTTGGGGTCCATGACAAAGAATAGCAGGTTTGTTATTTGTATGCTTTCCTGTTTTATTGTTGACTGGTCTCTCAATTGTTTGAGCTATTGCAGGTTGGCCTCTCTGTGCAAGTGACAGGAATCGCATGCTAGGAACTCCTACCCACAACCCAGACCCAATCCTTTCTGTTTTCTTAAAATAGAGCCCTTTGCCTCTTTTTCTTTCTCTCTTTATCTTTCAAATAAATTTGAGTATTTTAAAACTACACACATTCCTTGATAAGTTGGCTAAAGAGGAGTTGGCAAGCAATTGGATGTAGAGGCCAAGGATACCCAAATCATCTGTACCAATCTAAGAAGTTTGCTAGATCAGAGACTGCTTGAGGACTTTTCCTGGGTTCAGCTAGGATAGAGTTAATTTTTTTTTTCTAGCAGAAGAAAGAAAATGTGGAAGAAGTGGAGAATGGTTCTTCTCAAAATCTATGATTCAAAAGAAAGTGCAACCCCATGGATGCAGCATTGGTGAGAGATTATGACCTTTTTCTATTACGATCCCTGAAGTGATCTCTTCTCTCATATTTTGTGCACACATAACTTTAGACAATTCCCAGAAAGCATTTTCTGTGATCACTGAATATAAGGACAACAGCTGCAGAAAGGTGGGTCAGTTTTGGGTGGGACCTTGCTGAAGTCCAAAATTTAAGACTATAAACCAGACTGCTACTGAATGAAGAATGGTGTCTATATGCAACATTGGCCTTTCAAAAGGCTCAGGTCTTTCTTCTCATCCCTGTCTGTTTGAAACATTACTTCTTACTAAAGAAACTAGTTCCTCTCTGTTACTTATTTTTACTTTGCCCAACTGGAATCCCTGGGTGTCTGTAGTTTGTATTTGATGAGCTACTTCATTACTTCTTTCAAAACAGTTCTTGCTGCAGCAAGTCAGCAGGACTGATCCAAAAGTCATCTTGAGGATATGTTGCAAATTACACGGGTCCCCAGGCAGACTGAGTGGTTTAATATGTCCTTAAACAAGCTATGATCAGGTGTTGGGAGGCAGCCATATTAAAGGAAGGCCACAGCCAGTCTTGTGGCTGCTATTCAGAGGTCACACAGATTAAACCATTTAGTTTTATTTCCACAAACCACTCAGAATTCCTTTTCAGTATTCACACTGGGAATAGTATGTATTTCATTGGAGAAAGCATTGCTTGACACAGCTAATAGAAAGTTTACCCACAGCTTCTTGACTACGATGGGTCAATTCAGTGGTACAGAGCCTGCGCCTTTGCAAGTAATGCTACAAAATTGCAATGAACCAAAGAGTATGAAATGAGAATAAATTTCATTCAACACAGTGACAAACCAACAATCCACAGTGTGGTCTGATACTCCAGGGTCCACAGGGGTTACACAGTGCAGAAACAAAAAGCTTTCCCATTTTCTAAAATACTTTATGTCCTTTTTATTTGCTACTCGTGCCTGAACTGCCCCTATGGGTTTTCAAACCACTTTTGCTGAGTGCAATCTCTTCAGCTAGGGAGTAGAAACATTTCCATGTGATTTGCATAACCAAGTAACATGATCATCTTGAATTTGTCAATTGTCAGATGGAGGCAATGACAAAAAGTGATAGATAGAAAATCATCCATGGACAGAATATATACATTTTTTGCTCTCGCAAGCATATCATCAGAAAACCCATGCTGCACTTATAAATCCCTATACTTCAGGCACCACAGAGAAAAAAAAAGCATATTATGGAATTAGTTCATGGAGGGAAAACCAAACCCCAAACCTGCAGAAAACAAATACAAGAATTTGAAAGAAAGTCCCATCTACTGGGGAGAATTCTATGGAAAGAAATAAAAGGGCACCACCCATGAGGAAAGCATTCCTTCTGACTTGCTAACCTTTGCTCATAGCTCCTACTTATGTCAGCGTAAGGTTATGGCTACCTGGCTCTTTGAAAATCAAGCCTGTTAGTTAGGTGGTCAGAAACGCCGTTGGAATTTATCCCAACGGTTAGATGTTGTGGCATTCGAAGTATTGCTGCCTTTGAAGCGTTGTTAGTAGCTGGGAGCACTCCTGCGTTGGGCTTCCTAATCTGAAAAAGCCAAGAGAACCAGACGCCCGTGCTGAGTAAGATGCGGCGTTCCCGAATATACCGTTGTTTTCCTTCAGAATTGTGTTCTTAGGTTGGTTTCAGCGTTTTCCACCTTAGCACTTGTGTGACCCAGTTTTGTTCACCTGAGGGCGCTGGAGGCCTGGCTCCGGGAAGGGGAAGCAGCGCGCACGGCTTGCGGCCGCCAGCAGCAGCCCAGCAGCACCCCGGCAAACGGGGAAGGAGAGGGAAAGAGGAAAAACAAAAGAAAGGGTCACTACAGAGAAATAGGGATTGCTAGTCACACAGGTTAACGTGATGAAAGCTTGGGTGCTGGAGGTGGAAAGAAACTGTTGTCATGCAGATCATGACAGATGGCCACGTGTTCCTGTCTGCTGTGGATCAGGCGACCAGAAGCTCATCCAGGAGTATCACATCTCCTTCTCTGTGATCAATACCTTTTCCACACGGGTGAGCAGACAGATACATTCCAGAGTAAGCCCAGTAAACTAAACAGGGGCCTGAATTTTGTGTTGCCTCACACTGCATATGGTCTTAGTCCCGCCCCCTTCCCAATCCCTACCCCCCCATACGTCCAAATTCGCAGCTACGGTGCAGCTTGGGTTAGCCCCATGAGTTAATGCTGAATTCAGCGGCAGATCTGGTCCTCTCACAGACTTAGAGAGTTCACTTCATTCAGATTATCTTTCTCTTCCCTCTGGCTTCTCCTTTTCAAAGAGCTTTTTGTGGCATTAATCTACACAGTAGTCTTTTATTTTTATTTTATTTTAAAGATCTATAAGCAGAGCATCTACTTTCTGTCACTTCTTCACAATTGAATTGCCATTCAAGCCGTAAAGTACTAGCTAAGCTCAGAAGGTAACAAAAGCAATATTCCATTGATGTCATAAGCAAAGCCATTTTTCATAGCTAAATCACATATGACTAATATATTGGTCATGCTGATGTGCCAGGTTGTGGTTAAATGTTTCTAATGACGTTCTGTAACTATTTATATGACTACAGCTTAAGAATAATCTGCCAGTTAATTTGAAACATTTACCATCTGTTTGAGGTAGAAGACTTACTTTCCACCATGGGTTCAGATATTTTAAACTGCTCTGTCCTGGAATTTTTCAGCTGAGCCTGATTTTCCTTTGAATACTATGTAAAAAGAATGCAGCAAGACAGGAGGGGTTCATTATTACACATGCAAAATCAGAGCCTGAATGAAGGGCTGCTGCAAACTGTGGGTCCTTTCAATGCTGATTTCATTACTAACATTTTTCTGCTACTTCCTGAGCTAAAGGCAGGCGTGTGTCCCAGATGACCTGTCCTCTACTAATTAATGCTGATAGCTCAAACCTCCATGTAGTCAAGCACAAACAGAGAGGGGAGCATGTGGAATAGTAAGTCTCCCTCCTTCATTGTGGGACTTACTCTGTTGCTTGTCCTACTGACTGTCTATAGAAAAACAATTTGTCTTAGAGACAGTAGTTAGATACTCACTAGCTATGAGACAATGATCTTTGTGTGGTCACCTGAATTCCCAGGTTTCACTGAAGTGGACATGGAAAGCTGGCAGGAGATCATGAGCACAAAATCTGTCAAAACTGAGAAGCATGAAGGCCCCTTCTAAATGTGTTTTATGCCCTTTGACAGGTGGGAGGGTTGTCTGCATTTTTTACTCAGCAAGGCATTTCCAGAATGCGTGTGATTATGGAAGAAAAAAAGAGTAAGGAAAAGTGGCAAGAAAGGGAATGAGCTAAATCATCTGAAGATCATGAAATGTCTTGAGTCTCCTGGGAAAAGTGAGATACTCAATGAACATGTTCTATACTGCACACAGGGAAATTAGATCAGCACTGCTAACAGTGGTTGTGTCTATGATAGTGATCACAGCGGGGCACACAAGCAGAAGCACAGCCTTGTCCCCTCTACGTGACATGGAAACCACACTGCAGGCCAGAGAGAGCTACATTTCCTTAAACCTGCAATAAACTGGAACCTGTTTACAGTGGGTTCACCTAATCATCATTCCTTTAACCCCAGTATTGATCAGTGACTTGTATCCATGCAGTAATTTTCAACCAACTGAGCTGTTTTCATTGACACTCGTGTCAGCAAGTATGGAAAAAATCCCAGGGTTTTCAGAAGTGTCTGTCTGATTTGCATACACAGTTATGGGGGTGGCACATGTAAATCATCAAAATTTACCATCACTGGCTGCTTGTGAAACATATGCTAACCAAATGGTATCCCAATAAGGTATCTTGCTTTGGGAAGAGAAAAAAAATTGGGAAATACAGCTAAACCATTGCAACTATGTGCCCACATGACACTGCTCCATGCCAGGCACTATAGAAATATATGACAAAACCCAGATTCTGCTTCCAGTTACAGATGTGTAAAATAAAAACTGCAACCCCTTATCACTGTAATATGTCTGCTTTCTTACAGTAAATTACATCAACTCCTGCATGATAAAACACTGCCTTGTTCTTAGTATACAACATGATATATCTCACTGTTTCTAAAGGTTTTAACAGTTCCCACATAAAGAGATACTTGTTCTCATAATAACAGACAGACACAACTTTTGGTGGTGTCTTGTCCCTGAAACTTTCAGACCACTATGTAACTGTGGTGCTTTATGTCTTATCTTTATAAAAAAATTTCAAACGCTTGCCATGGCTTCATATGCTTGCCATTTTAAAATGCAGCACTGGGAATTTAGAAATCCATTTACTACAGGCATATGGTTAAGTAATATTTTACCATAAATAATAAAAAAGCAGAAGGAGTAAGAGATTAAAAATATAGATGCATTACATCCTTTCTGCACCAGTTAATTTGAACAAAGCCAAAACACAACCAAGACATTTTGGGACAAACAATTTCATTGCACTACACCTTTCAGTGTGGTCAGTCGATGGGAAAGACCTTGAGTAACCTGATTTTGACCTGCTCAGAAAGCATGTGTGCACTGCCACTGCTCTGTGCAGAGGCCACAAGCCAGGTGACAGTGTTAATCACTCAGCTGTGAGGTCTGAGCTGAAAGAGATCCATGGTTACAAGAAAATAATGTGCACACTGGTCTCCTAAGCAGTGAAATGCTGTCATTTTGTTGCGTGCATTCAGAAGCTGAGGAAGCAGAAGCATCCCTGCTTTGTCTCCTACACCAATTGCATGACCTAACACATTGCTAGCAATTCAGCTAGCCGAAGAGGACTACAACAAACAGTACAGTTGGTCTTGAATTAATAAGGATATACTGCCATGTAATGTGAGTTTGACTCAGCCTGATACAACCATTTCTAGGCTCTGCTGGAATACAGCACATGCTGGAGTGCTGTTAACCATGGAGAGAGCTCGGAGTGAGGCACAGTGCTCCCACAATGGCTTATGCCAAAGAATTTGTTGGCCAGGGCTGGTTTAGATCTGCCTCATATTTTGCCTGAAACCTCAAATTTTGTTGATAACATGGCTTGGATGTCTTTGATTACAGTTTATCCTTGTATGTCAATGCCCAGCCTCTAAGATTATCTGTTTCAGCCCTTCGTGGCTTGGGTGTGTTTTCCATATAGCACAACCTTACATCAATATGTCAGTCTACAAACTATTTTATTCCAGATTAAGGAAGGAAAAAGAGAACAAATACAGGTCTCTTATGTGACCTTTCCTCTAACACATACCTGTAATGTATGTGTAGAACAACCTACAGCTTCTGTCAGCAGGTGGCAAGTTGGTTCATTTAAAGATACAGAATGCAGAAAATGGGATCAGGATCTCTTTCCTGTCCTCACATTGTAACACATATGAAAGCTTAGTGCAGATACAAAACCAAATATTAGCTATGTCCCAGGCCTTTGCTTTCTGTGCCAATGTGAGATTGAGTTGACATGTCCTGGTAAGATTACTGTGGCAGCTGAAGCAGGTGCTTTTCCATGGTGAGAACCTGGCAGCCTTGTTCACTGGTTAGCTTTTTTACAGCGTTAAATCCAAGCATTTGTGAAGCAGGAACACAGCTTCCCAAACTATCAGATTGCCTTAAAAGGCATGAGATTTTCCAGAACTTAAAACTGGTATATTCTCTTTAGCCTTCTAATTCTAAGGATTCATATTTTTAAGATTTTCTCTCCAATCTTAGAAGCTATGAAGATGAAGTAAATGCTCTCACAAATGATGGGTACTTTCCTAAAGCAGTAGTGGCATATGCTCAATGACAGGATATGTGAAGCCTAATCTAGAAATCGCTTATTTCTAACCAGAATGTTACTCAAAATAGCTTTGACTAGGGAGACTGAATTAGAATGATTTAATCCAAAGATCTCATTAAAAACTGATCATAGACTCTTTGATGAGAAAACAGGGAATGTATTTATTCTTTAAATGACCAGGACAGATAGGACAGTATCTGATTTCCACAATTAACCTCTATGGAACTTCAGAACAAGCAGGACAATGAAGCAACACATCAGTCTTCACAAATAACCACTTATGATCCCCAAAAAGGGGAGAAATAAAATGCAGCCTTCAAACTTAGTAGCTACCAACCCAGTAATCAAACTGGTAGGAGCAGGACTGTGAATATGGCAGATACACATATATTTGCACATGAATACAGAATGGCTACTTTACAGTCTTCTAAAATAAAAGTGAAAATGTCAAAAAGTGTCCATGAAGTTGGCCTGTCAAAGAAAGAGTAGCCATCAACCTGGTAATAGTGGAAGAAACTCAGAGATCTGCCTTTTACATATTTAGGTGTGCTTTTGATTGGTGATTTGACATGGTATTAGTGGAGCCCCTTTGCTCTCCTGAGAAGTCTCTACCTGCTTGATATATCATTAAACAAAAAATAATATTCAAACAGTGCCCCTCTCTGAGGGGTTCTTTCACCTGAGCACCAAATACCCCTGGGCTTTGCCGCACATGGCATCATGTCTCAAATGTCTTCCAGCTCACAGGATGTCTTAATCTCCCAAGACACACAGTTCTAATGACAAATTAGGCACACTCAGTGAACACTGCTCCCATCACACTGAAATGAGACTTTGCAATCAACTGCAGTGAAAGAATAATGGGTTTGGTACCATTCTCAGGACTATTTTCAAAGTTTTAAAATTCTTTTCCTCAGAATATTTTAAGATCACACTAGCTGGGTTTCTGAAGGGAGAATGTGAGTTATTTGGCTCATGCAGAAGCACATAGACTAGCTCAGCATTACTGCTGAACACAGCACTGTGCTGCATACAGAGTTTAATTGCACGATGTGCATTCATGGTTGGAAGCATACAAGGAAAGAAAGCCTTTCAGATAGAACAGAAGGCAGATAAACAGGGAAAAAAATGGCATGTACCTGCATGTATGTGTTTGCAAGTAAATTCAGTGCCAATTACAAGAATTACTATTAAACTTCTGTAAAGAACTGGTTGTAGCAAATATGTCTGTAGTGCAAGACATAAATCAAGAGCGTACAATGCCTAACAGGTGGACACACTTCACAGTTTGTATAAGCTACTTCCCTGGCAAGAAGCTCTCTGGATTTTTGCCCAGGGGCCAGGTTTGCCTCACTGATTGACAGGGCTAACCTCACAGCATTTCCCCCCGCTGGCATATTGCACTTATTTTGCTTAGGAAGGAAACCTCACCCTAAAAAAAAAGATGCAGAATGGACAGGAAAATTCTTGGGAAAACAGCTCTGGTCTTTACAGTAGCTCAGTTCCCAGTCCAGCATTATCAGAAATTCCTTGTAAATCTTCTTTTCCCTTCTGCTGCCATTTTTAATCATTTCCATAGGGATTGAGTCTATTTATTCTGCTTGGCTTCTAGCTGTTTTCTCTTCTGTCCAGTAATGTACTTACTAGTGGATTTCCCAGGGGACTCCAAATTTGATTCACTGTCTCAGCCCTCTAAATTTTTTCCAGTTCAACGCTGCATGCCCTGAAATCAATAAATCCAGATGGTAGAGAGTTCTCCTATTGCTAACAGTATAATTGAGGTAACTGAAGGATTACTAAAACAAGTTATTAAGTGGGTATTTATACCAATAGTCGGGTGGTATTAGCAAGACATTTCATCATGAGGTTTATATATAATTCTCTTCCTCTCATTCCCACTGTTTTCTTCACATTCAAATCTCAGACCTTCTATATTTTTCTGTCCAACTTACTGCCAGCAGCCTCACACTGAACTTGCGTTCCCACCCAGGGAAGCTCTGTAATTTGAGGAAAGGACACTGACAATATATCCAAACAGCACTGGGCAGTGTCATGATATGAAAAGAAAATAATTTGACAGGAGAGGCAATATAGCTGTATTTACATAGTTCTGTGCCAGACAAATTAGACCAGCTGTTTCTGTAATTAGTCCACATACAGCACCCTGCTAATGCAATGATACTCTCCTACCTCCACAGTCTGGTCTCTGAAACCTATATCAGTATTTCTGCACAGTGCTGATATTTTACATTAATATTTTACCTTGAAGTAATTTACAAAGAATAACAGCCAAATATGGAATAAAAGTAAAATTTTCTTTCCTTATAAAGCCAACAGGTTTCAGACTGTCTCTCTCACAAGACAACCTGGATTTTCTGATTTAAAAATATGAAAAAATATCATTATGATTAAACAAAAAATGAAGCTTTCATGGTTTTTGCATTCAAAGGATCAGCAACATTTGCAGAGAAAGCAGATACTTCTCCCACAGAATAATTTTGTTACAATCCCCCATTTCAATCAAAAACAAATTAGAGGGTTTTTTTGTGTAGTACTGGCAGAAGGAGCTCCTTAATGAAATCAGTAGTGGTCTGGTACTGTTGGGTAGAATACAAGGCCCAAATGACTTTGTACTGTAAACCACAACTTCAGATGTGTTATACAGAAGTAGATAAAGACACGTTGATCCTGAACTGCAGTCTCTGTCTGTATATGTAACAATAATAGCACCTGTTAGAAATATAACAGTGTTTAGACAACCAGAGGTGCAATAGAACCTGAAGATACAGATTTTAAATCTGTGGTCACATATTTAAATATGATTACCTTCATGGTCTATTTTATTGAACTATTTTACTGAACACCCACTGACTGATATCAGTGTGTCCTTCTGGTGGGTAGAAGCCCTAAACCCAGTCATTTTATGAAGCTTAACATACGCAGGCTTGAAAATTTGAGACTGTTTTCCTTTTATAGTCCTTAGAACAATATCGAGGCCAGAAAAGCCTACAATTACATAAATACATATAAAGACTAGAAACAACATGTCTTTTTTATTTTTTTTTAAAGGAGTATGTTTCTTTTTAAAAAATAGCTGCCAGAGTGAGAGAGCAGATGGGAAAAATATTTTTGCCAATCACTGCTTTTGACTGCAGAGTGAGAAGTCTAATTGAGTGGAAAGCTGCGAATGAAATTGAGTGGCTCCCACACCCTGAAGTGCCTGAGAGGTGGAAGACCCAGGGCTGGATAATCACTCACTTCCAATTTTTCCTGTCTGAAAGGTGATAATGAGACTTTATTTGCCACACAAGCAAGTGCTAGTTAGAGTTGCATGTGTCTGAATGCCACAGGACTGCTTGTTACACATTCTATCTTGTGCACAGAAAGCCTGTTTTGCCTTGTATTTTGCTTTTAACATAGGTAACAGTGTAGCTAAGCAGATTTTGTTGAGGGAAACCTTGTATTCAGTAAAAATGGAAACAGGATACTAAGCTGCTGAAGATCCTGGTTTACAATACAACGAAGTCCTGTCAGAATTTCTAAAATGAAAAGGTGTTGCACAATGTTTGTGGACTTACAGGGTTTTAGCAATTGCTCTCCACTTCTGAGACACAGGCTGGTGCATCTGCCCTGATCTTGCTTGCTAGTGGGATGACTTCAGTCACAAGTAGAGCTATTAGTAGCACCAGAAATTAAATTGATAAATGACCTTCTCTCTGACCTTTCACCTGATCTTTATATCTCATCATTTCTTGTAAGAAACTCAGACAGTCATCAAGAAATGTTCCTGGCTTTTACCATAAAGTACAGATTTTATTCATGCATGTACAGAATTCTTCATGTTTTTCACAAAGTCAGTTCAAGACAGTTCCTTGGCTCCTTGATTCAGATTTAAGAAGACTAGTTTCCTTTCCTCTCAGCAGGAAAGGCTTCCTCTCTCTGCTCATTACTGTATTCATTTATTCTTGATTTGCTGTTAGGTATTCTTTAGAGGAATCTTCATCTAGACAAAAGGAGCTTTGTTCTGGTTTAGCTCTTGTATCTTTAGCCTGCTGGGTCAGAATTAACATGGGTAACCCAACAGGTCTAGTGAGCTCTCCAGTCACTCTTATTTTATTTAAGCTTCATTTTCTTTATCCTTACATAGTTTCCCAAATACTTTATGAGACTTAATATTAATGGAACAAAAGAAACATATTGAGAAATACGACGTGTGTGTGTGTGTATGTGTAGAAATTGGGGAATGGGACTGAGTCTTTCTTCCTCTGGGCTGGTTCAGTTTTGTAAAGTGCAAAATTATTTTTCTATGTTGTTGTCACTGGAAACTTTTCCACAAGCCTCTCGAATGTCTCTGCCCCATCCCTTTGTTGGCTAGTTTGGCCTTCTTTTTAAAAGCTGTATTTTAGCACTCTAGTTCCCCCTGTATCTCTTTACTTAAATCCCAGCTATCATTTTAAGGAAACTGCCTATGCAAAGGTTTAGATGCAATATGTTGTAGGAGAGAGAAGAAAGAAGCTGTTAACTGTCCTGGCCTGGTGTTATTAAGCAGCATGCTCAATTTGAAACTGAAACGGTTCTGTAATTTGTTCAGCCAGCGGAGTGGAAAAATAATTTCCATATCAGAGGTCATTCAAATGAAATGTGGAGACTCAGATTTACTGAACCCACCCCCCCTCCACCCTTAAGCACAAGGGTATTGTCAGTGACTTCAGTTGGCCTATTTGTATGATTACCTTGCACAAGATCTGTTTGATGCTGTGACATGGTGCATACCAAACAGAAATGAAGTCATAGCCTAAACTTCACATATAAACCACTAATTTCTACCCCTCTAGAGAAGCACAGGAAAGATGGAGTTTTGCAGGGATTTTCATGCTTGAACAATGAAAATGCAGCTCTACTGCAAGCTGTACCTAAAGCATCAGCCATTGAAAGAGAAGGCTTTGTCTGCAGTCTTTCTAAGAGGTGTTTCCTCTCCTTATGCTTGGGACAAAGCAAATATCGAAAGCATTTTGCCTCCTTCCCCAGGGACTGGCAGAGCTCAGGGCTGCTGTCTGAAGTCTGCAAGGACTTTCAGAAAAGTCTGAACTGTGGAGGTCCATTTCAGGGCTTGTGACTCCACGTAATAAATCATCCTGGAGATCAGCAATGGGTGTAAAGGTGTAAAATCAGCTGCACCATCTAGTTCAAGTCAACATCCTCAGAAAGAGAAAGAAAATCCTTCTCAGCCTTTTATACTTTATAGTAACTTAACACCAGGGTGCACCTATGACCTATAAAATCCAAACATCACACATGGTGAAGACAAACACCTTAGACTTTGGTAAGTATATTTTTTTTAAACAAAGCATTTGGTAGCATGTTAGCTACATTCAGTTCAAATTAACTCCTCCCACTCCTGAAAAGCAATTTCAGCATAGCACTGAGTCTGCATGGTGATATTTCAGTTTTGAAAATGAAAGAGTATTTTTTTCACTGCTATTCCAGGCAAGCATTCAGACCAAAACTTCAGATTTTACCTCTGGATTTAAGACCAGACAGTTTTGGCCAAAATGAAGATTTTTCAGAAGTACCAAGCTTCTCAAAGCAAAAGGGCCACTGTTAATGCAATTCGGTTATTGTTGCAAGAAAAACATCTGCTCCATTTCCTTCCATCTTCAGTCTAAGACCTTCTGCATGCTGTGTTCTAGGGCACTAGTGTTTACACCAAGTTCTATCTTCTGTGGCAAAGTATATCGGCTCCTCCTAACTTCAGTCTGCTATCACTGGCTTCCTGTTATGAACTGTACAGCATTAACACTGCAGTTCAAATGAAAGTGTTCTGTGATTGCACAAGTGATACTCTCAGTTTAACGGCAGTTTTATTGTTACACCTACTTTCAATGTTGCTGCACAAAATAAGCATGATTAAAAAAGGTCCCTCCTTGAAAATATCAGTAAGGCAAAAAGTCTGATTTCCATCCTCTACTGGGACTGCTGTAGCCGATTAGTATTCTGCTGGAGCTGGGTGATGGTTTCCCAGAATGTTCTTCTACACTGTGAGCTCACAGCCCATACTCTGACCTTATATAAGTGGCTATAATTCCATGGACTGCATCCAGCACTGATGCACACAGCAGTGTAAGGCTATAGTTTCATAAATAGCTTAAAAATGATCTGTATGTGAGCTACTGCCAAAGGAGGCAGTCTCATCTCCCAGCCCTGCCCTTACCACATGATCTTATGCCTCCTTTCATGCCAGCAGTAACTCTTGGGGGTTGCACACTGAGCCAGTCAGGGACCAAATCTGACTAAAAAAGGACCTTTTGTTTCTTTGCTTTCCGGTTAATTTTCAGCAGGATCAGCTGATCAGTTCCTGATCCCATTCACCACAGTGTCACAAAGGAGGTGGTGAAAACATGCTGCAATGTAGAATGGGGAAAAAAGGGTAGCTCACGCTTAGATTGACCCAAGTCCAACCATAAAACTACAACCTAAGCTATAAACAAGCCTAAATTTTTACAATTACTTTAATTCAGCCCTATGCATGTGACGTAAGTGCACTACAATAACCTCGGAGAGTTTTACCCTGAATACAAGATGTCCAGTGAGACTGCAAATGGCAAAGTTGTGTGTTATGACAAAGCCATCTATTTTGTGCTAACGTGATATCTAACTGGTTAAGCCCATCCTTAGCAAAAGATCCATAGCTTATGAAATGCAAACCTCCCTTATTCCTAGTATTTAGTGCAGAAGAGTTCACATGCCATTTCAGAAATGCATATTAGGTTAATCATGTCCCCCAATATTAAAAAAAAATTAAAAATTTCTATCTGACCACAATTGCAGGTGCAGACAACAAAAAACAGAAGTTCATGTCACGTTTGAATATACTAGGAGCACTGACTGTCAAAGAAGCAGCTGATGCAGCGTCCCATTATATAATGCCTTGTTCCTTTCCTCACACCAGCAAGGGGAGTAGACCCCAACTGAGTCAATCACTTAAGCATGATCTGAACATAAGCATGTGAATGATCCATCAAAACTCTTAAGCAAATGTCTCAGTTGGAAGTCAGCTGACAGCAGATTGCTGAGCTATTGCCAATCACTAGCCCCCAAAATCAAGATCTACATCTTCAAAACCATGGAGGCCCATGGGAGAGAGAATAGAACTGTAAAAAAGCAGAGAGGATGGATAGCATGTATTTCATAAAAATACTTATTCTCTGATCTCCAAAATTCTGCTCCCTGAGGGAGACTCTCTTTCTGGTTGTAGTTATAAAAACCACACAAGTTTAGAAGTGGCTGCATAATTTTAGTCTCCCCCTCTTCATTACTTTTTGTATACACATTGGTTGTGCTGATGGAAAGGTAGGTGGCTTTTGCTGTAGGATGTACTGATGGTTGAAAACAATACACATGCAGTTAGGAAGAAACAATTTACAAACAAAATCAAAAGCCATAATTCATGTTATTTTGAATTCAGGTACTTGTAGAGAACAAAAAATGCAAAAAGTCACTTTTGC